>NW_026712605.1:0-600000 GCF_030625045.1 Achroia grisella
AATATTACGTATTAATAACCTGGGTTAATATTAATAAAACAATAAAATTGTTTATATATATAAACTGGATACTAAGGAAGATTAAGTAGTATTTATATTATAGAAATTAAATATAACGAACTTATATAACTATTTACAAATCTGATCTGCATATTTATAAAAACTGAAATATACAACCAAATCGTTACTATTGCTATGTTACATTACATTCTATCAAAAATGCGTTCTTTTACCAACTAGTGGTAAAAGAACGCATTTTAAAATGTTTTAACAAATAAAGGATTAATATATATAATTTAACTATATACATAAGAAATATATTAAATTATGACTACTACACTACTCATGTAATTTGGAAGTATTATTATAATAATTACAATGCAAATGAAAAGCAAATGTAAAGAACTTCACAGACTAAAATTATGCTAGTAATAATATCTCGGGATATGTAATAAACATAGCGCCATCTAGTCCCAAGCTGAGCAGAGCTTGTGTTATGGGTACTAGACTACGGATATAAATACATACATACATTTTTTTGTAAATACATGCAAATTACATACATATTACATAGCTACAAGCAGTATCCAGACTGATAGACTGATACAATCATATTCATGAATACAAATGTTTGTACCGGACCATCGAAAGGCAGTGTGTCTAGTGGTTAAACTAGAGTACCGAGGCCGTCTATGCGTCGATTAATTAGTGTATGAACAAAACAATGTTCAAGTATAATTTTCTAAATAACATTGAATATTTACGTATTTATGACTAGCGATATTATTTATCGTTATATTACGTAAAGATTGTGTTTATATTCTACGCAATATACGTAAAAGTATTGATGGTATTATAGGCAAGAAAGAAAATTGCAAACATTTTTCTTTAGGAGGGGGGATGTTGTAACGTGCGCAGTGAGTTAAATTTCAACTATGTACACTTTGTACAAAGTCATCATTTTTTTCGGACTACTCTAATGCTGTTGGTCGTAGCTGGCCTTTACAGATTCACCGGGCGATAGGGGGCGAGTGCAGATGGCACTCCAAACCGGCGGAAGGACTTATAGAAAGGCTGAAAGCCCAACTACCGCCTGACGGATACGACTTTAATCTGAGGACACCGTTAGGGGTTCGAACCCCGGCTCAGGCCGTCGGAATTTCGATCCCCGTTTCATTGGACGGGGATCGATCGGAGAATAAGTCATTAGAGTGAATGTCTCACAGTACCGGTTTTACCATATAATGAGTTACCTTTAACTGAAATACAGTTCTAATTCTGTACGGACAACGCAGACAAACTTTTGTCTTCTCTCTGTGTACACCGTAATGAATCTAGCGTGGAGATATGAATAGATCTGTTTACTGAGATCTCTTATTATTTAATTATCTTTATCTAATGAGAAGATAAAATAGTTCAATTAAGTTCAATATCTCTTATCAGTAATATACTGTATATACAAGCGGCAAGCAGATAGATCTATAGGAATAATAGGAAGTAACAATTCAAACATTTCTCAATCTTTCGAATATTGGCTAAAATCTAATATATACAATTCTCGTGTCAGGCAGTATTACTTCTCTGAAAAATATTTATATGTATATGCAGTAGGTATGAGAAAAGGTTTATAACTATTTTTTATGTGACTTGGTGTGTAAACAACAACAATCGGTAACAAAACTAGTTTTCTTTAGCATTACATTACAGAGGCTTATTCTTTCTTAAAGGCAGGTAATGAACTTGCATACCCTGCAGGCGCTCATGGGCACTCGCCATTAGGTACACTTGCAATTGCCACAATTGTTGCCTCCTTGGGCACATACCATCAGGTAGGCCACCAAGCTCGTTTATCCCCTATGCTATAAAAATAAATAATTAAAAAACTACGGCCTTATGAATTAGTTTCTATCAGCAAAAAAAATCCAAAAAGGTCAAGTATTTATTATCCGACAAATCGTATGTTTACCTACTTCCTATTTGCATATTTACAATAGTATGTTATTGATTATTCATCTACAAATTCCGGAGACTCTTGTGTCCTCACAATTATACAATCTAATCATTGCCTTGCCTTTATCCTATTATTTATGGTCGGCGCAGTATGTCATTCTCTTCCACTGCTCTCTATCGGTCGTCATATCTGAACATACTCTTCTTTTATTCATATCATCTTTCACACAATCCATCCATATTTTCTTAGGCGTCGCCCTCCACATACACATCCATCCACATTCCTTATTCTGCCTTTCCATAAGACATGGTCCTCGATCCTCCGCATAACATGCCCATACCAGCTCAATCTGTTACCTCGCAACTTTTCTATAACCGGCGCAACTTTCATCTTCAATTTTATTTATATGTATACATATAAATAAAATTGGAGTGTCTGTTTGTAATATTGAAATAACAGTTTCTTACTACACTCATATGAATATAAATACGGTACATACTCCAAAATAACATTTTTTATAATTTTTGTGTCCGTTTGTTAGCCGGAACTGAAATGGCTAGACCGATTTTAACGAGACTTTTTGGCAGGTAGCTGGTGTAATAAGAAGTAACTTTGGCTACTTTTATTTAAAAAAAATAAAGTTAAATTCCACGCGGACGAAGTCGCGGGAACAGCTAGTTATATAATAAAATCAATGTTATGATATTAAACCTTATTACTATTAAGTTACAGACGCTTATTGTTGACTTATTTACATATGCATTTGTAATTTTAAACTTCTCTTACTTTTATTATTCTTTAATTTCAATAATTATACATTACTTAACACATTACGACCGAGTCTACAATTAGTGTAGACATAAACAAAGCTTTGACTGAAATAGGCATTTCCTTTCTTCCATTACAAATTAATATATATATGTACTAGCTGACTCGGCAAACATTGTGTTGCCATATAAATTAAAGTACTAATATCGCTATTCAAAAATAGGGGTTGATATGAAAATTTTAGGGTTGTATGTAATTTCAGTGCCGAATCATAATTTAATAATGTTATTTAATATTTTGTCCAAAATATAAAATAAACAATTTGGGTTGGACTTATCACTTAGAAGTATTAAAAATTTACGCATTATTCTCAGACCTATTGAATATACACATAAAATTATATAAGAATCGGTCAAGCCGCTTCCAAGGAGCTTTGTAACGAACACTGTGACACGAGAATTTCATATATATTTATATATACTTCCCGAAATCCACAGATACCATTATAATTTCTTTATTAAGTAAATACCTTAAATTTTTTACTACGTAGTATATTTTTAAGTATCTAAAAAAAGAAACGCATTAAAAAAATGATAAAAAAACATCAATCATGAAAATGCAGCCATTGTCTGTACAGTTATCAAAGTAACAATGATGTTGATAATAAAGGATTTACATGTACCTACTAACAATTTCGTCATCATAGATGACAAATTACAGAATTGATAATAATTTTGTATATATTAATTGCGTGGTTTGAATTAAAGATTTGAATAAGTATACTTATAATTATTATATACGACTTATCATATAATTGCAATTATTTCTGTAATTCTACTATAATTCGCGGCAATACAGTCCAAAATGAGAATTCAATGAGTATTTCATTTATATATACGTACTTATATAATAAGGAGAGAGCGTGCACCCAACAGATTATAATGTAACTTACTGTCCGTCGAAACGAATTTATTGTACTAGTAACGTTAAATTATATATTTTTTTCAAAGTTGATAGAGAGAATTAAATACCAACAGCCACTATTCTCATATTCTTTGATTTCAAACTGGTTATAAAGATAGTTTTACCATCATTAGGTTTCTTAAAGGTAACGCAAGTGATTTTCCTGGTCTTTCAGGCGTCCGTAGGTTATGATAACCGCTTACCAACACCGTTAACTTGTTTGCCATTATCGTAGTATAAAAAAAATCATCACTGAGTATTAATCCTGTGGTAACCTACAACTCATCTGAATATACCTTAATACAGTCAGTTCTTCAAAACTGTTAGCACGTAGTCGACGACTCTTTGATCTTGCAGGATCTTGAGATGTTCAGCGTTCGGCAGCGCCAGAGTTTTGATGGGTTTCCCAGCGTTGAGGTTGTGGTGTCCGTGGGCGTGCAAGCCTCTCGGCCTCCCGCGCCAGTAGCGGCAGGCGGACAGTGAGCGTATGTTGACGGTACCGTCGCCGTCGCCCATCGCCAACGATGGGTACCCGTCCAGCCACGTACCTGGCTTGTACACCAGCCTGTATATATACAAAAATCAAATATAAAAGGAGAAACTATACAAAGTTGTCTGCACAGGTATCTGCCTCCTCCGATCGATCCCCCGTCCAATTCAAACGGGGATCGAAATTACGACGGCCTGAGCCGAGGTTCGAAATCTTAGCGGTGCCCTCAGTATCCGTCAGGCGAGAGTTGGCCTATAGCCGCTCCATAAACCCTTCTGCGGGTTTGAAGTGCCATCTGCACTCGCCCCCTATCGTCCAGCTGCGGCCAACAGCATTAGAGTAGTCCGAAAAAAAGGGTATGTGTATCCACTAAATCTGCCCTCGACAGCTTGTATTGCAATTGAGGAGTGGTTGATATAAATCCATCAATATCTGAACGTACTTGCAATTTATTACTACCCTATATACTACTCTCATTATTATCAACCATATCTAGGGATAGTAAAGCTATTAAAAAATAGGGGTTGATAGTAGAAGGGTGAAATCTATAAAAATAGTTTAATAGTTGTCCAAAAAATTAATTGGGGTGGACCCTTGCCACCGAGGTGAATGAAAAACAGATTACGTTCTATTCTGAGGTCTTCTGTATACACACACAAAATTTCATATGAATCACAGATAACATAATATTACATTACGAATCGATCAAGCCGTTCTCATGAATTTTGTTACAAACACGAATACCTTGTATGTATACTAGATGTGCCCGCGGCTTCGTCCGCGTTTCATATATAGAAATAAAAGTTCATATAATGACCTTGATTAAATAAAAAAAATTACAAGAAATAAGTTTCATCGTTCTAATTTAAAAAGTGACAATGCTTCCATACACATTTTCATTTCCCTTTTTAATCCATTACAACCTTTTTTCGCATTAAAAAGGAGCATATGTAAAATACATCTCAGGGTTTATTATAGACTATCTGTGTACCAAATTTCATTTAAATCGGTTCAGTAGTTTTGGCGTGAAAGCGAGCAAAGAGTTATTTTCGCATTTATAATATTAGTAAGGAAGTAATAATTAGAAGATTAAATCAAACCTCTCCACAGTGGATATATTGTATCCATAAAGGCAGTGCACCTCCACACCTGGCGCTGTGAAGTCACCCTTATACTTCTGCGTGTCCTTGAACATCTCCCAGGCATCCAGCAGGTCCATATCCCTGAGCATATAAGCCGTATTATCTTCAACCGTACAACAACAAACAAATTATCAATATTAATAACACTTGAGATAATGGAGTTATTTTAATAAGGTCATATTATATTTAAATTCGGACTATCAATATAAAATTCAAGGTTTTATTAATTAGTTCCACAAAAATATCACGCCATAAACTTATCGGAGCAAACAGTACAAAATGGAATAATCGTGCAATCAAATGCAGTATGATTACAACCCGTAAATTAATGTGTCGAAGACTCGAACTCGGTCTTCAAGAAAAGAAGTCAAATAAATGTTGTTATCAAGAGCCATTTTGACGTTAAATGAGGTGGACCAAGTTACTTGTACCTTTTTGAAAGTCCCTTTCACATATACACGCCAATTTCGAAGACTCTTGTGTCCTCAGGCGAGAGTAGACAATCTATACATATAAATAAAATTGGAGTGTCTGTTTGTAATATTGAAATAACCGTTATTTACTACATGCATATGAATATAAATACGGTACATACACGAAAATATCATTTTTTTAAATTGTTGTCTGTCTGTCTGTTTGTTCCGGCTAATCTCTGAAATGGCTGGGCCAATTTTGACGGGTTTTTTTTTTGGTAGATAGCTAATGTAATAAGTATTAACTTAGGCTACTTTTATTTTAGAAACATTGTTATTTTAGAAAAATAAAGTACAATTCCATGCAGACGAAATCGCGGGTACAGCTAGTCTATCCTATAATTGTAGGTTAACTGCTTTCTTCCAATTCTATTTTTCTTCTTAAATTAATAATATATTATTCTTGGACAATTCACACAGCGCCATCTAGTCCCAAGCTAATCTTTTGTGTTGGGTACTAGACAACTGATAGATATACTTACATACCATTTTTTTTGTAAATACATACAAAACACGAAAAACCAATACAAACAATCATATTCTACAATACAAATGATGACGACCTCGGCTTAGCACACCGCCTAGCGGTTTAGCACACCGCTTTACGTCCGATGGTCGCGGGTTCGATTCCTCGCACGGCGCAAACATTTGTATTCATGAGTATGATTGTTTGTATCGGTCTGGGTGTTTTCTATGTATAATAAGTATGTATTTACGAAAAAAAAATATCTATGTACTTGTATCAGTTATCTAGTACCCATAACACAAGCTTTAGCTAGCTTAACTTGGGTCTAGATGGCGCTGTGTGAATTGTCCTGAGATTATTATTATTATTATTAAATTTTTGTACCGAGCGAGGAATCGAACCCGCGACCATTGTAAATAAAGCGGTGTCTTAACCGCCAGACCACATAGGCCATCAAATAAGAAATAAAAACATTTCTAAATGTTTATCAAAGAGACGCCTGTGTTTCAAGAAATTACACTTTATACATTTTATGTCCGACTCCCAGTACCGATCTAAAATGTTAAAATACTATAATAATATATATAATCTTATATATAAAATTCTCGTGTCACAGTTTTCGTTCCCATACTCCTCCGAAACGGCTTGACCGACTCTCATGAAATTTTGTGAGCGTATTGAGTAGGTCTAAGAATCGACCAACATCTATTTTTCATCCCCCTAAATGTAGTAGTCCACCCCTAATTTTTTTTTTTTATTTTAAGGCAAAACAACGTTTGCCGGGATAGCTAGTAATACATAAAGTAGAGCGCAACTTACATGAACCATTTCTGAAATCGTTGACAGTGTAGTTGTACTTGTCGGTCTGGATGAGCACCTCGTTTGGCTTCCAGAGTACGGGCGAGGGCATTAGCCATGCGAGAGAAGGGCAAGTAATCTCTTGAGTCCGCATTGTGCTTTCACGTAGCATCAGCGATCCGAGATCGTCACCTGCACAAGTTTATATATAGGTTTAGTCGGAAAATGTATACTAAGCTAGAACTGTAGCATATTACTAACTAGCTGACCCGCGCTACTTCGTCTGCGTATCGTTTCCCCACATTTTGAAATATTTTTATAGCTCCGCTCCTATTGGTAGTCCGATCATACACATAAAATATATAAATGAACTGAAATTCTATTGTATAATATGTCTCTCTCTCTCTCCAGACTCCAGACTCTCACAAGGAATAGCTTGTAAGATTAAATACATACTTTTGTTACTTTGTCAATATTGTAAGTTTCCTTGTGAGCAGTAAATAAAGATTATTATTATTAATAATATGTGGTCTATTGGGTAGGGATACATTGTTAATTTTAAATATTATTATCACAAACATACTATAATATAATTAATTAACTTATATTTAATACATACAGTCACTTTTTGACCATTTGGAAAAGGTTCGTCTACATTATAACAGTTCTTTTTTTATTTGTTTTAACTCCAAGACAGTTCGTAAATTATTTTTTATTGCCATTGGGTAACAATTTGAGTTTGTTAGTGCTGATTTTATTACGGGATATACTAATTTATTTGGACGCCTCTTTGTGTACTTAGTTTCAAAGACATTGGATCGATATATATTTATAATAATTAGTGGACGAAATTCGACCTTAATTATATAAAATTATAATTTTGAACTATATATATTACTAGACTATATTCAAATATAAGTCAAAGACAATACATGTATTTTATCCTTCTATATTTGAAGGCAATGGCAGTTTTTTGGCATTACAGGAAAAACAATAAGTGCAAGTTTTACATAACAATAAAACTTGTATTATTGAGCAGAGACGATGCACAGCATCTGTGAGAGTGCGCCCATAGTACTTCCCTTCTAATCTACCAATAGTAAGAACTTCCGGTTTTGTTTAGCGACTTCCGGTTCCGTTTAAGAACTTCCGTTTCCGTTTAGCGACTTCCGGTACTAATTATTTGCTGTCTTAGGAGGTGTGTCGACCAACGACCACCAAGCCTCATAGCAGTCTCTCACCAGGAGACCTAAATTGGATGCTGTGCATCGTCTCTGCTCAATAATACAAGTTTTATTGTTATGTAAAACTTGCACTATTATCGGCATGTGACGATGCACAGCATCTGTGAGAGACGTGTTTATAACTCCTGGTGACAGCAAATGACGCTATGTGATAACGTAATAACATATGCTATAGTATAATCAAGATAAATTATAAGTCTGACACATATAATCCGATATATTCCAATATTTATATAAATAACATCATAATAATAGAACAAAATTTAACTATTACATACTTATAAAATGCCAACTTAACACTATATATTCTATAATATTAATAATAATATACACCAGTAATCATCATAACAATCATACTTTAGACTGGTTGAAAATTACTTGAAAGATTTGCGCATGATTGAGGCCTACCAATAATTTCTTTACGGTAGTATTTTGCAAAAGTATTTTCACTACGCCAGTTACCACGGCTAAGTATATTTTCTACGGGGAAATTTTCATACCAATTTAGAGAGGCGACAGCTGAACGCACACTGCCCGGAGAGGCGCATATACCTGCATCTTTGAATATTGTTTTAACCCAGTTACCTATAACCGTTCGCGAAGCTGATCCCATAGAGCCTCTAATTTTGATAAATAGAGAATTATTGCATTCTATTGTACGTCTCTCTGAACCTAGTTCGATAACCTTCCTAAGCCAAAATATAGGACACACATTGGGGTTATTATGTTTTGATAAACGCCAACCAGACTGTTTGTATGAAGCAGTATCTGTTTTGGATCCAAATGATGGGTACAAGGTTATGTTATCGATATCGTCAGTAAAGTGGTCAGGGGATACTTTTAACAAGGTTAAGTCATGGACACGCCGTCCCGAGGCTAGCAGTAATATACAAGCTAATCTACGTGAGGCTTCAAATAGCGTTACATTTGTTGGCGGGTTATCCTGTAACCAGCAAACCAGATCGCTAGGATCCCAAATGGGGGGTTTTTCTGTTCTTGGGTTTTGAAGAGAGATAGCCTTTAGCATATGTTTAACTAAAAAATTAGAATTTAAATTTTCGTTGTTTAATGTTCTTCCAAATGTTAATACTACAGATTTATGCAACAAAATAGTTTGATATGCTAATCTCTCCTCAAGCCACAAATAAGCTAAAAACCTAGTTAGATTTACTGCATCGGGATGTTTAAAGTTTATATTATTATTCTCACAAAACCTAACCCATCTATTCCAAGCTGGTTTGTAAGTTTTTAATGTTGAATCTCTCCAACTAGATCTCAATAGGCTTAGTTCTTCGGCTGACCAGTTACTTGTTATGTCGCCCCACCCCCAATTCTCCAAACATACAATGTCATGTCTTGAACTCTCGGTGGAGGGAGGCCGGTGCTCTGATCTATAAGCACTTGAGATAAGTTGGTGATTTTCATGGGTCTGCTCAATGCTCGTCGACGAAGATCCGGCAACCAAAACGCTTTCGTCCACATTGGGGCTACGACAAGAAATACTCCTTGGGAGGTATTTAAATGATTTAGTACCCGTGGTATCAGGTTCGGTGGTGGGAAGACCCACGCCAACTGATAGTTCCATGGGCGGCTGAAAGCGTTGTGGAATAGTGCAGAGTGGTCCCGACAATCTTTTGTGACATATCTGTCTACAACTCGAGATTGTTTGGTGGCAAACAGGTCGATGTACGGCACTCCGAACTGACGAAAAACTTTTTCCAAAGCTGGCTGTTGAAGATGCCATTCGGCTGGTTGTTTCCCTCGCGACAGCCTGTCCGCAACATCGTTGAACTTGCCTGGAAGATACTCCGCTGTCAAGGTCATTTCCCATTTGTCTACAATACTCAGGAGTTGGTATGTCAAGTTGAGCAATGCTGTCGATCGTGTGCCGCCTTCTTTTCGTATGTATGAGACGACTGTACGGTTGTCGGATTGTAAAATCAGGTGACTTCCGTGTAGTTGGATTCTGAAATGTTTTACTGCTGCTATAATCGCGAACATTTCTTTGCAATTGCAGTGCCAAATCCTTTGATTGGAAGTCCACCTGCCTGACACCATTAGATCGTCCATTTGTGCTCCCCAACCGTAATCCGCAGCATCTGTGGTCAAGAAGTGTTGTACTGCCCTTGGATGTAGATCGCTGGATACCTTGCAGTCTGTTAACGTCTTTATCCACCATGTTAGCTCTTCTTGTACTAATGCTGGGATGATCAATTGGGTCGGAGCAGATATTTTCGACAAACTCCGTGCATATAGCTGAAGCTGTCTGGAGTGCAGTCTGCCCCTGGGTATGACAAAATTTGCAAAGTTTAGGGTACCCATTATCACTTGTGCTTCCTTCAGTGTCATTGCTCCTTTGCGCATTATTTTTGTCGCGATTGCGATTATCCTCGCAGCTTTTTTCTCCGGTAAGCATTTCAGGTTGTTGTTCGTATCCCACCGTAGTCCCAGATACTCTATCACTTGTGTAGGTATCATTACTGATTTTTCGTAGTTTATCGTCCACCCCAGCTGTTCTAGAATTTTTATAGCAGCTCTCACCTGATCTTTGAGTAACAGCCGTGACTGACTTACTATAAGAAAATCGTCTAAGTAGACAATTACACGCATGCCTTGGTTCCGAAGATACTGTGCGATCCAGTTGGTTAGCGCCGCAAAATTTTTCGGGGCGCATGAAAGGCCAAAGGGTAGACAGGTCATTTGGAGTATCTGTTGACCGTAAATTAATCTGAGAAATTTTCGGTGGGTCTTGGCAATGGGTAGATGAAAGTAGGCTGATGAAAGGTCCAGCTTTACCATCCAATCGTTTTTCTGCAGGAACTGTGGTATTAGAAATTGTGAAATCAATTTGAAAGGCTTTGGTAGTATGTACTGGTTCAAGCGCTTTAGGTTGAAAATAGGTCTGTGAGTCCCATCGTTCTTCCTTGTCAAGAACATTGTTGAGAAGAAACTGGGGCCCAGATCCTGTTGGTCTGGAATTTCCAGGACACCTTGTTGCAACAGGATCTTTATCTGATCCGACATATCTGGAGACTGGGTTGTTCTGAAGCGATTTAGGGTTTTCGCCAATGGATGGACAAGTAGTGGTTTGGAGGTAAATGGTAGACGCATTCCCGAGATCATTCCGAGAAGGGCCTCCGGAGCCCGAAGCGCCTGCCACTGCCTCCGATACGCTCGAAGACAGCCTCCGTAAAACCTGGGTTGTGTGAGTTGCGAGTCATTTATCGAATTTCTTTTTGCCGGGTAGGCTGTCCTTTCGATGATAGACTTTCTTCGATCTTTTCTGCTCTGGACGATAGGTAAAGTTTTTGTTCTTCCTTGAATTTGATGCGTGCTCTTGATTACGAAAGGACTGACTAGCCTCACGTGACGGACCAGGTTTACTATGCTTATAACAAGGTTTAGTATTTGGTTTATGGAGCTCTTTTCCCGAGTCAAACCATGGTCGAACCCATTTATCCATCCCACCTGTGTTTGCAATGTAAGCATGCAGGTGAGTTTCATTAAAAAGGTACGCAGAACTTGGAGGTATCTTACGGAGACCCTCACGTAAGTTCTTGTTTGGCAGCTCACCCAGGATACGCTCCCGGCGAGTTTCGATACATTCTGCCCGCTTACCGCAAACTATTTGCATAATTTCTTCGCTTACTTTATGAAATTTAGAATTAGGTTGAAATAATTCTGAAATTTTATCAAAAATATTTCCAGCAGACAGAGTTGTATCAGGGGCTGCCGCCCAGTCAACCAGTTGTTGCAGGCTTTGATTCAATAGATCACGCTGTGTCAACAATCCATTACAAATAGCAGCTACAATTTTTTCGGATTTAGCTGAATAGTCATTGCCTTTTTGGAATTGTCTCAGTTCATCATTTATATCCAACTCAACAAAACCAGGGGTGGCACAATGTATTTTCAAGGCGTCAGTATATCGAACCTCTTTCCAAGATGGATCACCGAATTTTTGCAGCAATTCTAACCGCTTTAAGTGCTCGGGGTCCGCCCGGGGTACTTTAGGGTCTTTAGAGGTTGTATTAACTTGGCCAAGATTTAACAACCGCGTTTCATTTGGTACAGCAGCCGTTGGGCGCCGTAAAGAAAAATCGGAGGACACCATTGTGGTGGGTCTCGATGGTGGGTCACGGATAGTGTCCGTGGACGCCGCGGCCGGTGCGTTAATCGCCACTGTATGTGCCGCTGTACAATTGCTAGGCATATTCTGAATTTCTTCCGTTTGAAAAGACGGTAGACATGAATTTTGCAATAAAATATTTGTCAATGCATTAACTCTGTACATAAGATTCTGTATATCAAAATCTGACTCACCTTGTCTTTTTCTTTTTACCTGGTGGTCTGAGGAATCCGATGAAGCGGAAGCAGAGTCGCTACTGCAGGTATGTCGGCGCCGGGTACCGCCACTGCCGGATGCCGGAGCTGAGGCCGGGCTCGATGCGCGGTGTAGCGGAGCTTCTTCGTTATTCACTTCACTATTACTCATGATCACACTTTAGATTTAAGTATTAAACTAATTATAAATTTTGCAACTATTTCGTTAGCAAACTAAGATAAAATTAGATGTTCACTGTTCGGGAAGTAACGACGCTATGAGGCTTGGTGGTCGTTGGTCGACACACCTCCTAAGACAGCAAATAATTAGTACCGGAAGTCGCTAAACGGAAACGGAAGTTCTTAAACGGAACCGGAAGTCGCTAAACAAAACCGGAAGTTCTTACTATTGGTAGATTAGAAGGGAAGTACTATGGGCGCACTCTCACAGATGCTGTGCATCGTCACATGCCGATAATACTTCTATCTTAAGAATTTAGTGTTAGTTTTCATGCATAAGTTAAATTTTGGTTTGGTATATATTAAGAATACATATAAAAATATAGTCAATTTAATTATAATTTAACTTTAATTACAGTAACTGATTTGAATGTGATATTCGATACATACAATACATCTGCATATTAATATATTTACAATAATACTATATGTAATTTATATGGAGAGGAGAAGTGTTAAGTCCAAAAAGTATAGCGTCAGCTGTTAGACTATATAAAAATTGTTATATGACCTTTGATACATGATGACTGGACTATAAAAGGTTTCTTCTTCTTTCTTGGTTCTTAATTTTAAACAATATAGAGTTAAAAAATATAACTTCTAAGAGAATATTTTTTGTTGTGCTAAAAAATCTGAATGAAAATTTATATGTACTGATTACGTTGTAAATGTTCGTGTTACGAATTTCTTAATTGCTGTTAGTTGACTTAATAGATTTGTATTATTTTGTTTAAATCCGCTACCATTAGTATGTGTGATGTCACAAATATTCAGTGCGGAACTCTGACCTTAGCTATTGGAAGAGTTTGACAGAGTGACATTCTGTGAGCCGAATTAAACTAAAGAATATAAATCCATTAAGTAATGAAGTAGATTTCCTCAAAATAACACGTAATTCGATGAAATACAATTGTATTAGGTACAAAATAGTATCAAATAGCTACTACATCTTAGTAGTAACTTGGGAGTTGCTGAAATATCCATAACCTTTTGTCCAGCCATCCTGACGGCTACTGAGACTTGCTGCATGAATAAAGCTGTTTATATATAAGCTATTACGAAGCTAGCTAATCTTGCTTCATTGACTTTAAGCAGTCTACACACGACACTAAAATAAGGGGAATATCAGAGCAGTATTTATTTATTTAATTCAGGTTACATGGCCCATATACATATGAACTAATAATAAAAAATAAATATAAATTGTCTGTATTGTCACGGCACTGACGACGGCAATTTGCCACGGTAAAGCCGATACACCATCTCCTTCGCGTGTTGGTGGGGACCCGGGCTATAAACGACTTGAAACTCGCGTTGTGACTCGACTCCAGCTGCGTCACCCTCAATGTTAGGTTACTCCTGGTCCGTATATAGTCTATGATGTCCCGCTTCTTGGTGGCACGATGTATTGAGGAGCGTCTTGAATGGCTTCCTAGATCACCTCGTGTGTAGCTAAATTGTGATCGATTTGTCATAGTGTGCAGAGAGAATTGTATCCCCACCACAACTGCTCTGATATTACCAATGATTTTAGTGTTAACGATCTGCTTTATGATTATTCTCTAAAGATATTATAAAAAAAATACTATTGGTTTGGGTTTAAATTATAAAATGTGAAATAAAAATTAGTAAATATTATATTCCAAATTATAAAATTATAATTAGTTGTAATTTTTTATGAATATATTTATAATTATATAACGGGAATTGAATGAAATGATAATTCGGGATCCTTGCTCACGAATAAAATGTAAAAAAACTTTTAGCATTTCATTCGTTCGCCTCAGTCACTGTGAGACGAAGCGCAGACAGAAAGACAGAGAGAAACGAACTTCCTAAACTTTTTAACATTCTATGGTTTTTTGGCCGGATCCAACTTGTGGCAGGGAAAGAAACTCCAAGCAGATGCCGAAATTTGTAACACAGGTTTTAGAGGCCCGTTTCCACATCAACACTCAGCTTCACTGTTCATGTCTCCCTGCCTAGGCTCATCTGGTATGAACCCGTTATTACAGGCTTGGTTACTCGTTCTACTATAGAACTTAGCCAAGCTAGGTCTTTCAAACGGTTATGAAGAGATTTTTCTTGTACACATCTCGCTCCTATTTCTACAGCATATGAATTAACTATATTTTTAAATATAAGTTCATTTATATTTCCCGTATATAGTTATAAGTTTTAGATATAACATATTCTTTATGAAGTTGCAAGTTTACATTTTTTTTTCGGTGATATTTAATATTAAGATGTTGTTTGTAAAATTATTTGTGCCTATGCTGTTATTCTGTCTACCATTGTGTTGAATAAATAAAAATTAATAAAATTTAATTTCTTTTTAATTGATTGTATAGGAAAATGTAATTGATCAGCTTTCTATTAACCCTTCCATCCCGTTCACACGATATGCCTATCTCTTTCATTTATCTGCATTTGTAAACATAATGGCTGAAATAGGCTAGACTGAGGTACCCCAGTCTCGCCTATTTCAGCCGCCAATAGCTTGCTTTGTAAGGAGAGATAAATCAGTGAAATTACAGAACTTTATTTCGTGGTACTGTTCATGTATATAGGCGATAGTTACCACTTACCATCAGGTCGTCAGTTTGTTAACCATTCTAATAACATTAAATAAAAATCACTTTATTATTTTGGTTTGTATATGTATAAAATATTATAATTATCGCTGATTTCTGTTTCTTTTACCCTTTCTGTTACACACTGTATACTTTACAATAATGTAAATGAAACATTGATTAACTCTCTATCTAAATTCTTATGGTAGTGATCGGACAAGTAAATGTTTGAAATTGTAGCTGTTAAGCTTTTGATCTATAACTAATTAAAGAAACAATTAAAACTTCTGTTTTACAATGTAATATAAGATGTAACAAGTGATTTTATATGAAACTACTTGAGACATCACAAAACAAGCGTTCTTTATAATTTTTTTTTATGCAAAAATTGTCTATGTATAATATTGATATTTATTAATACTGATTTTCATTTGGCTACATTTATTAAAAATATTGTACCACGTATGCATACGGTGTTAATGTTATGTTTGACAATAAATGTTTTGGATAATTTGAATTACAATATATGTATAATTTGGATGGCTGTATTATCTTTGTATTTTTCTCCTCTGCTCGCGTACCGCTGTATCTTTGCATTCTTGACATCTGTGAACATAAATATGAATTTATGAAATTTATTACTACTAGCTGTCCCGGCAAACGTTGTTTTGCCTTAAAATAAAAAAAAAAACTTTTGACTATAACATTTAGGGGATGAAAAATAGATGTTGATTCTCAGACCTACTCAATACGCTCACAAAATTTGATGAGAATCGGTCAAGCCGTTTCGGAGGAGTATGGGAACGAAAACTGTGACACGAGAATTTTATATATAAGAATATGTTTCTGTATAATTAGTATGACAAACAAGCTGCCGCATGCCGGCTTATCTATGTCACTTATGTACATGAACAGCACTAAGGACATCACGTTATCATGTCACACCCGTGATACCACTCATACAGTAACATTCAACTGATACAACTCAGAAGATGTCATTGTCATTACTTGTGACTAGTTTTACTGTAATTTTAAATAATACGAAACGATAAGAAGATGGAATTGGACCTTTTATTTTTGCAGTAACTTTACAGTAATATAGCTTATACGTCAGAATAACAAATAGACTATAATTCAAAGAGATATATAGTAAATTGGGCGAAATATAGATAGATAACAATTTTATTCACGTTAAAGGCACACACACACAAGGCACTGTAATAATAAGAACAAAAATAAAAACATATGCAATTACATAAGTCAAGTCAAACAAAATACAATACACAACAATTATATAGATAAAATTAGCTATCCCGGCAAATGTTGTTTTGCCATATAAATTAATAACGCTATAAAAAAATAGGGGTTGATGATAGAAGGGTGAAAATTTAGGATTGTAAGTATTTCTGTATGTTGTATCATAAAAAAATAGAAACTAAAAATTTTGTCTAAAAAATACAAAATAATTTAGGGGTGGACTACCCCTAACATTTAGGGGGATGAAAAATAGATGTTGGCCGATTCTCAGACCTACTCAATACGCTCACAAAATTTCATAAGAATCGGTCAAGCCGTTTCGGAGAAGTATGGGAACGAAAACTGTGACATGATAATTTTATATATAAGATTAAATGCAATACAGTTAACAAAAAAAAATATGAGTAAAGTAGTATGTGTGCATAGACCATACGCAAAACGGCAGCACCTCAGTGTATTGTTTACTGCATACAAACAGCAAATCACTGATATTCAGGCACTGCCCAGAGACATACGCGAGGACACATGTAACAAAACCACAGCTTGTAATCAGCCCCATTATATTATCATAAATCTATACATATAATTAAAATTGGAGTGTCTGTTTATAATATTGAAATAACCGTTTTTTACTGCATGCATATGAACATAAATACTGTACATACGGTCTGTCTGTTTGTTCCAGCTAATCTCTGAAATGGCTGGGCCGATTTTGACGGGACTTTTTTTGGCAGGTAGATAATTAATAAGTAGTAACTTAGGCTACATTTACTTTAGATAGATTATTTTATTTTAGAAAAATAAAGTATAATTCCACGCGGAGGAAGTCGCGGGTACAGCTAGTAGTAAATATAATGATGAAAGTCAAGTAAGTGTGATGCAGACACAGTTGCGCAGGTCAGCAGTTATAAATGAGTCACCTACTGTGGTGTTCTTGTTAACCAAAACTCCTTGTCGGGGTTGCAATACGTTCTTAACTGTCTTCTGTCCCACGTCACAGAATCCATCCGCCACTCGGGCGATACATACGGCGGTGACCATTTCTGTATTGTTATCTAGCGAAAGAATAGATAAAATTTCGTTTTTAGCTTACACTTTAAATACCCTATATAAATAAATAATAAGTATTGAAGCTTAGGAAATTATACACAGTAGGTACTTACACAAAAAAAATATTGTTTTTGTTTGCCGTGCTCGTCAAAAACAATCTAATATCTAAAAGGGCTATACCGATTTTGATGGAACTATCACTCGTAAATAGTTACTGTATAAGGGGTAACTTAGGCTACTTTTATTTTACATATTTGAATTATTTTAATAAAAACAAGTCAAATTTCACGCGGACGAATTCACCTATCTATACTAATATTATAAAAAGGAAAGCTTTGATTATTTTTATATGCTTGTCAAAAACTAGGAACTTGACCCTTTGCCAGCAGAAATTAACTACGATGCTTTTCAGGGGCCACCGCGTGGAGGTCGACCTGATAGGGTATGATAGCAATGAGGCTACCATTCCCCATTACTAACAATTCCCCTCTTTCACTGTTTGAAACATTATAGACTATTTTAACATTTACAAAACTGACAAAGTTATGGATGCCGAGCGAAGTCAGAGAAAGCCACTAGTATGTATTAAAACTAACAGGATTAGCGTTTGCAGGAGAAGTTGGCAATGGAGCTCGTACACAGTTGTACGAGGTATTTGAGACGACCTCGCGCTGGGCTTTCATCGTGCTGGTCAGATACACGTCGTCCAGGAGCCGCTTGCGGGTCCTGAACCAACATACCAAAATTTTTTTATGTATGTGAAACGTAAATCATCAAGGTATATAAGTTTTTTAATTAACTGGAATGGTAATCAAGTCGAATGACGGTGTACTTGGCGGTTAATGGTAACCGTTGCCTATATAAATCAACAGCGCCAGTGATATTACGTCATCATTCATCATATTCTATTTTACTATCAAATTGTTTTATTGGTAGTTTATTGAGAATATATAACATATCTCTACAAATAAAATAAAATGAAGCTTTTATTTGTAATTATAAATTAACAGCTTTTCACAAAACACATGTGAAAGTATATACCTACTTAAAAATAGTATTAAAAATCTTTGTCTGTCTATTTATTCTTGCTAATATCTGAAACGGCTGATCGGATTTTGACGGGACTTTCAATCGTAGATAACTAATGTCATAACGAGTAACTTAGGCTACTTTTATCTTAGAAAGTTTATTTATTTTAAATCCACGCGGACGTATTCGCGAGTTAGTCTATATAAGTATAACTCGCTACTGAAACAAATAGAAAATGCTTGTGAATTTACGTACTGAAAAATTAATAATATTTCAACATTTTCAAAGTGCGTTCGTATACTTTTTTACATTTTCATGGCTGACAGACCTTAATGAAATGTGACGTAAGGATAAATTATATCTCAAGGTCGGACAAAGGCTTTTTTATGTCAAAAGAAGCATATGAAGTTGCTGGTAACAATAGAAGAAATGAAGCAAAGGTACGACTAATAAGAACTAACACATCATCAGCGTCGTCGACACTGGCAGCGGGCGTCATAACAAGACGTGGTCTACTCCTCTTTACATCCTCGAATTCCAAATCTGGTAGTGTTTTCTAAATTGAAAACATATAGTAAGGAAGAGGCAAGTACATATACCTACCGAATTTGACCTATATTTTTATATCTATTCTATTCGAGTTTGGTCAAAATGACTAATATAGTCGAACTACAAACCTCGTTTATTTTAAAGTAGGTTGAATGTCAAAATGTAAATAAATATAACAGATTTTATAACGGAAGAAATATATTATATATACTATAATAGAGTTCACCTGTCTGTGAGTAACGGCGTACGTTGGCTGAACGCCAGTAGTGGATAACAAGATAAACATGAGATCAGGTCAGTTAGCCCATCGTGACAAGTTCACCAAGAATTTATTACGATGGTTTCCAGAGGGAACCGCTACATTTCTAGCAATGGGATCAGTTCACATTATTACCAATCCCCCTTTTACCTCACAGTAGAATTTATATTAACTAGAAATTGTTTAAATACATATAGTTTGTACATAATGTACAAATATCCACACCAATGCTATCAGATACAGATAGTTAAAAGGGTTCGAACCCGCCACCATCCGAAAATGTAGCAATATACTAAACCGCTCTACCACTGAGGACTCAAAGTACATATACATATCTACTTCAATTGGTTTCACTATATAAATTCAGTTTATAAAAATATATTGTACTTACGTACGGTACTTGCTTTTCTCGGGGATTTGTCCGTACTACCTCTTTTCGTCCTGTCATCAATTCAAAGGGAACATTTGGTACTTTCCAATCTACTAAAGTATGTATGTCTTTTAAAGGTTTAGGTCGAATCCTAACGCAAGATGGTTTTTCTTTGTATTTAGTTGTGGTTAAAGGCGTTATTTCACCATACCGGAAATCGGTTCTCATTGTAGTCTCATAGTTGAAGAGCATAGTTTGTAATTGCTTCATGTTGGACATAAGTATTAACTGACCAAGTTTAAGTTCTATTAATTAAAAATCGGATAAAAATAAAATCTCCAAAATAATATTGTATGAATATCACTTCGAAATATAATCAAATTGGTATTTCTGACATTTTATTGTACTGTCAAAAAAATCATAGCTGTAAGTACGTAGCTTTTTCTATACACTTATTAAAAACTAGCTGACTTGTTACTGCTACTGGGAATTCCATTCCCCCTTAAAATTAAATATGTCAAAAGTTTTTTGAAGTTTAGATACGCAATACCTGAACGCACCCTGTTCCTACGAACAGTTTGCATCAGAAATAAAATTGTTATTTTTACTATTTTCCATACAATTTCTTCATATTTTCTCACAATTTAAACCTTCTATGGATTTAAATGTTGAGAAAATATGAAGAACAAACAATTTAAAATCAAAATTACCCGAATCGGTCCAGCCATTCTCGAGTTCATGCGGGACTAACAAACGTCATTTCATTTTATATATTAAAATGGTGTCAATAAAAATTATTATTTTTATATATACATAAGACTAGAGGTTGTGTGTGTACGGGCACTTTCTGTACCTGCAAGATATTTATTTTATTTATTTACACTCTTTATTGCACCAGACAAAGAAAACACACAAAATGATATAATACATAAACTGATACAAAAGGCGGTCTTATCGCTAAGATATATGAGATTGAAGGAATTCATCGTTATAGATTTAACATAATTACATAAAACTCCAAAACAATTACTATTAGAATTATTGTCTGCTTGTAGTTGTTTATACATTTGTACGTACTACGTACCAATAGAAACTGTTTGGGCCGACCGTTTTGGGTGCAGTTTTCACTAAAACGTTAAGTAATAACTGTACTGTACTCTCCTACATATAGCAATTTACCTCAGATATTGTTTTATCAGTTAGGATTTCTGACCAAATTATTCTGATCAATAGGTATCAAATATTTTATAACGCAACTGCCAATAACAACTTTTCATAGTACGTAAGAACGAGGGGACCCTATTTAGTACACACTACGAGTTTATACATAAAATAATTACATGAAAAAGTAATTTTAATTAAATATTTAATATCCTTTTATAACTCTAAACATCGTATTCATAATTCTATCAAAAACTTATGTATGTTTATCTTAATAATTATTAATTTAAATTAAATATTAGAAAATATTATGCAGAGTTAAATAGCGTTTCCTAATATTTCATTTTTCTGTGAGCAGCGGCGGATTCGTCACAAGGTCTGCATCTAAAAAACAAGTATTAAAACATATAGTTATTATTATTACCCCAGAAAAATGATGAAATGTGGATTAATACCTCTATGGCTAGCAATACCACCAGTACCATGTCAGGTTGACTTCCACATGGTTTCCCCTGGAAACGTCGTGATAAGTTCATAGTGATATTTCCATGTTGGGTGAACTGACCTGTCTTCAACCTTATCATCCCCCACTGGTACCCCGCCAGCATAAATCGCTAGCGCAGGCACGATTCCATTATCAAAAAAACTCAAAAAGCAATAGAACAGATTACAGACCAGTGACTTTCCCTCTTCACATTTTCCCCATCTTTTCGACTAAGACTTACTTTGATGGGCCCTTTGCCAGCCAGAATTCCCTGGTGGGGTCACAGTAGCTCCTCAGTTGTTTCTTGTCCCACGTTACTGACTCCATTCTCCATTCCAGAGGGACATACGGGGGACGGTATGCTGGCAACTGTATCTATTATTTAAATATATATTTAAATAATTATTGTAATTTCAATATACATTTATGAAAACTAGTGATCGCCCAATGGTCGAAATTCAACAATACCTAATTAATTTAAATTATAAGTTTGAACATTATTAAAGAAATTGCTACATTCTTTGAACAGAATCCATGTATGTATTGTTATTTTATTATATGAAAATTTATTATATATATATAAATAGAGTTCTATTGTCAAAGACTATACTTGTGTGTATCAAATTCGTAGTGTAATATATTTTTATTGAATTAATGTATTTTTTTTTAAATTTTAGCATTCTATGTAAAATGTACATTTTTTCCTTCTATGTATTTTTTTAACTATAAGTGTGGCGGGGCAGTGGGGGATAATTTTTACTTCTCCATCTGAATTTATCACGAGTAATTCGTAATAGAGTCCACATTACTACAAAGTTTTTACAAAGTTTTTAATTCATGTATATAGATAGTACAAATTGTTGGAAGCCAAAATATCGATCAGAAAATTATACACAGATTATATTTTAACAAGCTTAATATTGTATCGGTTATTGCTGGAAAGTGATTCCACAATGTGGTTGTACGTGGCAAAACGTTTCTGGAAAAATGCACGGTACCGGACCGCCATTCATCCAAATGATCGGGATGTTATTTAAATTAACTTTTTTTTATACTACGATGGTGGCAGGCACACGATCATCTGAGGGTAAGTGGTTACCGTAGCATCCATAGGCTACGGTAAACGCCTGAAACTTCAGGGGTGTATTGTGTGTGTTTTCAACTCTTAAGAAACCTTAAGAAACCCCATGCTGTTGTTTCTCGAGAAAAGCTCACAGGTAATTCATTCCACAATCTAAGTATATACGGGAGGAAGATCCTCTGAAACAGCACTGTTCAAGACCACTTAGGTTCTAGCAAGTGGTAATAGAAAACCTGTTGATGGCGAGTGGTGAACTTTGTGATAAGGTTACTTACAGGATTAGCAGGTGCAGGGATGCGAGTTAAAGGTGCTCTGACACTAACATAGTCCGTCACCGTGTCCCTCCATGCTTTGCTAGTTGCAGTCGTATACATATCCGTGCACAGGATTTCTCTTGCACGAGCGTCGTCAACGTCGTCCATACTGACAGCGGGTGTCATGACGAGACGTGGCCTCGTCTTCTGGGCATGTTCTCGGCCCAAGTCTTTTGGTTTCTCCTTTATTTTTAAGTATATGAAGGAATTAATGCTAGCTAATAGTTTGTATTTATATATTTCAACTTAAACATGTAAACAAAAAACATTTTTTTAAAAGTGCAATATAAAAAGTTTCTTGCTCATTCTTCTTTTGATAAGCTTTCGAATGATCCGCAGATTAAAAAAAATAAATATGACTATTAAGAAGTGCTTTGAATTAAGAATTTTCTGTTCTATTCTATGTATATAGGTACAATTGATTTTTTACTTAACACAAAAAAACTGACTACGCAGTACCTACCCTCATGTTTAGTATATTATTATAATAATAATAACAGTCCTGGGCGATTCACACAGTATTATATAGTCATATGCTAAGCAGTACTTGTGTTATAGGTACCAAACAACTGATAGAATACTTGGATTTTTTTTGTAAATACATACCAAACACCCAGACCGATACAAACTGTCAATCATGAATACAAATATTTGCATCGTGTGAGGAAACGAGCCCGCGACCGTCGAAAGTAAGGCGATCTACTAAACTTATAGACCACGAAAGCCGTCGAGTAAAAACGTAATAGTACTTACAAAAACTTTCTCCACATTTCCCATATCAGTAGTTGACATATCCCGTGGTTTGTGGAGCAAGTGAAACGGTACTGGGGTTGCTTTCCAATCGCTCATCGTTTGAACGTCTTTGAGAGGCGGCCACCTCGGTAGCTCAGGAGTCACCTTCGCATGGTACGTGGTAGGAGCAGACTCCTTGATAACTGGTAGTTTGTAACATGTTCTGTATGTAGATCCATCATCGAATAGCATCGACTCTGCTTTGGATTTGACATCCGACATTTTGGACAATCCTTCGATTTTCCTTCCTACAGTAGGAATGGAATTGTTAGTAATGTGGACTAACCCACTACTAGCAATGTACCATGTCAGCTTGACCTCCACGCCTTTAGCTCTATCTACCATCATCTAGATAAATTCCTGGTGAACTCGAACTCGTGTTTTTTCATCGTACACTGGTGCCTCGCCAGCGTAAACCGTTAAATCAAGCGTGAGTGCCATTCCATTATCATCAATAAAAAAATACCTACAGTAATGGTTTTTGCTTGTTGTATATTTGACATTAAATCAAATCAAAAAGTCTTTATTCAGGTCTATTACAGACTCTTATGATATGTCAAAAACTACTATGAGTACGGAGAGCAGAAGAACTGACATGAAACTCTGCTCTTATTCTTTTGAAATGTGCTTGTATATGTTAATAAAAATACAGATTCATTTTTAAATTCAATATAAGGGAGAGTGAACACCAGCATATGCTATTGTAATATTAGATTAAGTACATAGACCACTGAATGAGATTTTCTTTCTTGTTAGAAATAGCAATGTGGTACTTACCTAAGAGAAAAAATCTATTAGATACTAAATTAGTAATTTGATTCACCATAGAAGTGTTATAGTACAAAATTATAGAAACAGGATCAATATAGTTCCTATGAACTCAGGCGATACCTATTTGTAGTATTGATATAAAGTTTTTTTTTTCTAAATTAAATATTCTGTCAGAAATAAAAACATTAAAGAGGTTATACGTGGAATGGATTTTATTTTTTATTTTTTAATTTATTTCTATCCCTTTCTATGAAATTTGAATGATGAACAAGCTGACGACCTACTTGTTGGTAAAAGGTAAACGTCACGTCTATATATGAATAGCATCGACGAGCATCGACGTTGTTGTAGAAGTAGAACTCAGATCTCGTTACTCCATATACGATAAATTTTACCTTATCTCACCTTTGACCGAAATAAACACATTCTCTATCATTCTTCGAATTAATATGTATATTTGTGCAACAGTTAGAGTTGAGTAACTTTTAAAGGATAGATTATAACGGTATCGAATATGCATAATTCGCTGAATTATCGACTATCTGTTTCATAATAATTTTCTACTGCAACTTTTTAGGTTATTTAGGATATTTTTTTCTAATGGAATAGTGCACCCTCCTGCGTTTTACGGTTTACGAACAGCGCCAGTGGAGAATGATATGATGAGCATGAGGTCAGGTGAATTACCCCATTGTGGCAAATTCACCAGGAATTTAACGTAATAATAAATAATAATGGTTTCCAGGGGGAACTAGCAATATATTATTACTCTACATTACTAACAATCGCCTTCCTATTTAAGGTTGTTAATGATCATCATTATCAATACCCTCAAGTCATTTAGCACATAGCTTTACTTACGATAGTCGCGTGTTCGATGCCTCGCACGTTACAAACAATTGTATTCATGTTAGTATGATTGTTTGTATCCAGCTGGGTGTTTTCTATGTATTTACAGAAAAAACATATTTATGTATTTATATTATTTGTCTAGTACTCATAATACAAGCTCTGCTTACCTTGGGATTAGATGGCGTTGTGTGAATTGTCCATGAGTATCATTATTATTATTAAATCATAAATCATTAGATAAAAATCAGATGACTATAGTCTAAAATTAAAAACGTTTAAATATTCATTTGATTTATTTAAAATTCACCAATAATAATTTACACTAAGAAATATAACAATTGAAAATATATTAATCAATTACAATCAGAACGGGCTGGCATGTCACAAGTTTTGACAGTGGCAATAATTAATATCTTTATTCATATATTATATTTTAGACCCAGTGTTGCCATTATTAATAAAATAAAATTAAAACCGTTGGCGCAGGCGGGTGCACCATTCCATTATCATCCATAAAAAAAATATATAGATTATATAGATCACTATACATTTTGCTGCAAATAACTTGAACAAAACTAGATAATGGAGTTTGCGCAGTGGACGACTAAATATTGGTAGATAATGCTCAAGTTATTTGCTAGTGTCTATATAACAAGATCAGCAAGATGTATATATTTTTTAAATAAAGATTTATCTTTGTTTCAGTACACAGTATCTCACAGCCTTTGCTTAAAAGCAATGCATCATGGGAAAGAGTTTCACTATAATGAAAATGGTTGACAAAATACCTGCCCATTCCGACCATAATATAGTATATAATACCAAAGTAATTACAAAACGAGAGACTAAATACAGTATGTTTAATCTGAAACACACAAAACAATAATTTCATATCACAAAATGAGTAAACCTCGAAGTAAATGTATGTACACGATAAATTACATGGTGCATATGTGTATATTGGAATCACAATAAAAAAACCATAAAAATATTATTTGGAATCACCTATATTAAGTTCCCTAATACCACTAATTTTTGGAAGGACGTAACAATTTCTTTTATATTTTTCTTTCACATTTGTGGCCAGAATTTAATATATATGTTTAACTAGCTGACCCGATGGATGTCCTGTCTTAAATATGAATATTGAATTCTCATTGGTAAAATCATAAAAAAAACACGGACATTATTCTTATTATTTTTTTCATAAGAACCTTCTCCTAACACAACAAAAAATAATTATCGATATTGTTTCAGCCGTTCACGCGTGATGTCGTGACCAACGGAGTAGTAATGTATCATATTATCATCCTTCACTGGTATTCCGCCAGCATATACCATTAACACAAGCTGGAGAACCATAATTAAAAAAAAATACATACGCATATAAAACTGCGTGCAACACTAGTTGTAAAAAATGTACTTTAGGGTCAGAATTAGTTAGAATTGGATTTCAATTTACGCTTTTAATATAAGCTTATTACATATGTTGCACATAAATATACTTCAAAAGTACATTATTTACAGAAAAAAGAAATAGGTACATGTAAACAAGATTTATCGCTAAGTAAAAAAGACAAATAAATATATAGTATAATTATATACCTTGAACAATATAATATTATATATGTATCGCCTTTTTACATTATAATATAAAAAAAAAATAATGCATCAGTTATAATACCAAAATAACACAAAATAATTGTATTACTAACCTAACAGAATGTTCTTTGAAATAATTACTATAAGGTTGTTGCTTACTCACATTCTGTCCTTTATTTTTTCATGTTGAACTTACGTAGTATAAAATGACCTCGCTTCCGCTGTCTATTCACTTGGAACTTTTAAACTACCCAACGGATTTTAATACAGTTTTTAGCAATAGTTATTTTAGAGGAAAGTTTATACGTATAATATAATACATATACCTGTACACCAATGCGGGTAGCTTTTTCTATAATAATAAAAAAAAAACTATTTGACTTAGCAAAATATTGAGCTATATTTGTTAAACCTCATTTTTAATATATGTAAATATTGTTATAGATATGATAACCATACGGATAACTGTAGCCGAACAAATGTGAAAGAAAATACAAGTTATGGTTAAATTATAAAAATTATCTTCTATTACAACTCGAGATCAACAGTGATACAAAAATATTAAGTAATTTCAATTATATTACAACATTTACTAACACATTGCTCTACGCATGACTCGTCGTACCTAAATTATTAAGCTGTGTACATTACATAGTAACATTCAATTTTATGCAACTGGAATGATGGTAAGTGGTAGCCAACGGTGGTCAATAACGGTCGGAGTTTGATCAGCAATAGAAAAGGTCGTAACGCTTCTAGTAGCGGTGGTCAGGTTTCAGCACTGAATATTTGTGGTCTCACATGCTAATGCGAGACCACAAATATTCAGTGGTTATAGATAATGACTATTTTACTAATAAAAATAATGACTATATTACTAGGGTCAGAAAAGGATATTTATGTGTATATTTAAAATATATATTATATTTATATAACATAAATTATATATGTACATAGATTTTCTTTAGTTATTTATATATTATAGTATTATTATCACAAAATTGTCGCCATTACTGCCCTACAACGCTTTCTAGTTCTACCCAAAGGTTAGCTGGTAGAGAATGCCATACGGCATTAAGCTCGCCTCTTGTACACTCTTTATAGTGCAAAAGAATTTTAAAAAAAGGAAACCGAGATAATATAGACTAAAGTGACAATTCGGTATTCGAAATATATACTAACCGGCCTGATTTAGTTTAAGAATAAACGAGAATAACGCAGTAATTGAAAAAAATATACTTAATGTACATCATTAAGTTTTTTTTTGCCATTACTGCGTTCTATTATTCTCTCGGTTTCCTTTTCTGGCCCTTGTAATATATATAAATATATACATATAGATAAAACTGGTAAAATAGTCATTAGCTACAACCTTTAGGCACCGAAACATCCAATTAATCTTGCAGGATTAATTGGATGTTTCAAATTATATGTTATGTCTCAAATATATATATATATATATATCCCATCAAAAACATAAATGTGAAATGATAGCCGAGTTTAATATTATGATATATGCCTTGATTGTTGACTTCTACGACAAAAGAGGTGAGATCTAAATGGGTGCCAAGTTCAATGGTATGTCCTGAAATGTATTTATAACAATATATAATATCATTTCTTCTTATAACTTAGGATAATATACTGTAGCCTAAGGTCTAACTTGGCCAGTTCTCATATACCAATTATTACTTTCGATTGCTAGTTACTACTAATAATAAAATAGGAACCGACAAGTAACTGTTGTAAATGTTTAGAACTTGCGAAGGCTACAGTATATTTCGTAATATAAACCCATTTTGAATTTGATAGCGTAGAATTCGTGATGAGTTATTGTATATTTAACACGCTATTATCATATTATATATATATATATATATATTTATTAAGAAACGATCAAAATAAACAAAATTTAGAAGGTCAGGGGACAATGGTGACTGATAATTATTTTAAATTAAACGACACGTGAAACCGCAAGGTCTCACAAGTTATGCAAATTAACCCCTATACATGTAACATAGAGTATAGTGATATTGATAGAAACACTGATTCCTTTTATCTACAGCATCAATATTTAGGTATTAGCATCTTTGTATGGTTATCACCTTTAAAATTCTCATTTAATCATTAAATATACTATGTAATTTATAAGTCTTGTCCTGACTAATCCACTAGCCTATCAATGCACAGCCTGAAGCCACTGGAATCAGAAACTTTAAGCTATTTTTATGACAGAATGAGAAGGAAAAGCACATAACGTAATTGCGGTCTCTTTCTAAAACATGCATAGTGTAAAAACTAGATTTTGGTGAAATAACTTCAAAACGCCAAACACTAAGCATTTAGCATTTTTTAAATAATCAATTATCATTCGAAAAATGGCATAACACAAACAGATTAAAAACATAAATTCGCCATAAACATTACCAGCAAATCTTTAATGACTATTTTTTATGTTTAGAATCATTTTAAATATCCAGAATGTTCTTCAAGTATATAGATATAATAAATTAAAATTTTCGTTTTGGTTAATGTACAGACAAGTCGTAAAGGTCATACCAGTAATATAACAACTACTATAATCTACCATTACGAAGAAACTTTAAAAAAAATAAACTACTATGCCCATGTAATAAAGTGAATATATATTTTTTTTAAATTCATGCTAATTATACATATATTGTACAGTTCGTATGAAGATTATAAATATAATTTTCTATCTCTCAAATTACTTCTTTCTTTCATGAATAGTATTATTGGCTTTTATCTTAGTATACACCTTTTGCGACTAACCGTAACTAATTATTATAAAAACTAAAACATCCTACAAACATATTTTTCACTACTACAATCTTTTGTCACTTCCTTTCAAATGAAGAATACAATTTGCTTGAAAGAGACAAAACATGTTTATAAAACGTGTGATGTTCTAAAAAAACAAGTAACTACTAGAAATACTACCGAACACCAGACTGGTAACATTAGACGTATAAATAATATTGTTTCTAGAATTAAAAAAAAAACAATTGTAACAAAATATATGTACAAGTAGATTAAAATTACATTACAATTTCCGATTATGGGACGCAAGTAAGGTCACAAGGACATGACGGCATCAAATTAAGTTCTACAAACAATGATCTATCTAGTATACTACATAAAAAAAGTGAAAACACGAAATATTTACCATCATATTTGTAGAGATCTAAACGATTTATCACAAAAATTGATAAACTCATAAAATAGACAATAATTTTACTAAATATAAAATAAAAACATTATAAATCTTTAATTATTTATGAAAACAAAACAAAATGCATGATATATCCTATATACATATATTTTTTTCAACGCTTTTCCCAATTTAAATTTGGAAGGTCAAATATAAAAAAAAAAATTGACATTGGATGTCGTAAACTGTCAATTTTTTTTTAATTTGTCATATGCATAGGCACAGGATTCTAAAACATACAGTCCGCTTTCATGTTTGAAATGTTAAAAAAAACAATACACACTCAGTTTTTTTTTTAAATAATGCATTTATGTACGCACAAATTAATATGTATTCACTGTTCAACAGACTCACTTTCCGTGACCCACCGTTGGGGTCACAATTGACTATTATTGGACTATCCGTGACCCCAAAATAGGTCATGGGCGCCAAGCAATTTGCCCTGTTTAGACTTGCAGCTTTACAGTGAGACCGTTGGTGAAGCTCGCTATTCATGTTTTATGCATATTAATACAGGATTTATATTATATTATGATTAACATATCCGGCGTCGTCTAACGGTCTCTTCCGTGTGCATCGTTGCAGTGGAAATGTTCTCTCTGATGATATATAAATAGATACGAAACAGTATGTTTTAATATAAATAGTGGGGCTGAAGTGAGTGAGGGGCTTGTTATGTAGCTACCTAATTAATGATACCTAGGTACACCGTAGCTAGACTTTAGTACTTATTAAAAATTTGGCTGCTTTAAAGTTATCAACGGGAAGATAAGTTTTTAATAAGTATATAATACGCGGTATTATTAAAAATAATAATCTAAACAGTACTAAGTTTCTCATAAATAATTGTTAATCTGTACATGATAATCCACGTAATCAAATCCATTCAAAATCTATTTAAACATATTTAGGTTTATTATCATTTAGGTAAGCACATATTTAATACTTATAAGTAAGTACTTAGCATATGCATAAATTATTTGTAGAACAATAGTACAATGTTAGGATTATTACGAGCGTGAAATACCTATACAATTGTCAACAATAAATTACAATATGTAATGAAGAATATTTTAGAGTAAATTATGTTAGTATCGACTGTAAACGTCCATACATTTCTATTACTTGATAAGAACGCTAATAAAAAAATATTAACCTACATTTCTCTTAGATCTTTTACTTATAACAATAAATAAATGTGTTACATTAATTAAATATCACAAACACTAAACGAAGGATATAATAATTAAGACACACGATGGAATCATTCATTGTGACGAAGTTTGAAAATGGCGGCAAATTTGAAATACAAAGATGGCCGCCTAACCTCAATTGAAATAGAATAATTGTAATAACACCAATACAAGGCATTGAATCAGCACAACTGATTGTATATAATAAGCTAAATTATTTTTACCGTAGTCCATTATCTTCGTTTGTCAATCCGGGACGTTCAGTTCTGCCCATATGGGATAGAATGGTGACGCCGGCCCACCCCAGGACCAGTCACGTGGTATGGCCAAATGGCAGAGTCCAGACTTGATGACGCCTGAGTACCCGTTGAAACTAGTCTTCTCCACAGGTCCTGGACACATTATCGAACTTCGGCTGATATTCTTGGTATTTATGCTCGTTGTAACATCTTCGTTAAGTAGCGACTCGTATGTAGTTATAGCTGAAAAAATAATATTTATTAAGTCAGCATATTTTTATTATTAATAATTTCTTATCGGAAATAAGTATTTTTAAATGATTGCGATTTCGTCCAGAATGCGGTCATGACAGTCACTCCCAATTTTGTGATAAACTAAAAAGACAATCTAGTAAAATTTAATGTATAAATGATTTTACAATAGAAATGCCAGAAAACAAGAAGTAGAAAAAAATCCAGCTATGTTCCAATTATTAGACAAACTTAATTGTATAAAAGGATTAAAATCTTCGCAATTGCATTCGAGCAATGAAAGAATACTTTTAAAATAGATATAAATATCTTAAATATACAAATAAAATTTAATAATAAATATTTTAAAGATATAAATATTTTAAAATAGATATAAATAGCTCTAAAGTTGATGAAATCCTATTTAGATAATAGAATGCAAATTGTTGAAATAAATGGTGTAAGGTCCGAAGGTTCTAGTGTTAAAATGGGTGTTCCTCGGGTTGGGGTTCCTCCTATTCTTGGTCCTTTTTTATTTTTAGTTTACATAAATGACCTTCATTCACTTCAGAATTGTAGTAACGCTTAGTGGAAGCTTCCTGGGCCCATAACCTTTTACAATGTATATCAGCATCAAAATTACGCTGATAAATATAAACCGAGTGATGTTTTATTAATATATTATGTATTATTATTATTTTTCATAGTACAATTGTCGGCCTACCAAAGAGTCTACATTATAATAATATACATAATAACAAACGGTTTATTATATGTATAATCTTTGTTTATCTATTCTTGCTAGACCCCACATGGGATATATGTGGAGCGTAATAAGATAGGAAATACCCATAAATATGGATTACATAAATGTTAATAAAATAAGTCGTTTTAATGTTAGTTACGTACTTACAACCGACATCGCAACAACTCATGACGAGAAAAGCGATAACATGCTTAATGAGGATTATACAGCTTAATAACTATGTAATAGGCGCTATCTAGGTACAATGTTTGTATGAGTACAATAATGAAACATGACAAGTGCATTTTTGTAATGATTCTGACGTTAAAACATCATAATTGTGGATAAAAAAAATCTGTATGATACTAGCAAACCGTCCCGCCTTTGTAGGGCCCAATAATGCATTTTGATTTAGCTATTTTTTTATAAGAATTTGTTAACTGCTCTGATATGTCAGGCAGTCAGTAAGGTTCTCTTTTTATTAAAATTAATCTATCTCCTAAAGTGTTTGTTGAAATTGAACGATGTAAAAGACAATTTTGTTAAAAATTCTTATAATAAATAACGTATTTATTTATATAAGGATTAATATTATGTTTCTAAAAACAATTAATTGGATAAAAATGGTTATAGTGAGTTAACTTGTCGAAAACACTGCCGAAATATTGGGAAAACAACAAAAAAAACGTGGTAAGATCCCATGATTTATTCATTTTGCGTATATCTACCGTTCAACGTCAAAAACAATCATATCTTACAATATTGCGGCGTACAAATCGAATGACCCACTTAAATGTATCGAAGACATTTCAAAGGATAGCATGCGTTAATTGCTTTGCAATTAATTATTTATACAATTTTCAATGACATACATTTCCACACTTTTCGTTACATTCCACAACAACCAACTTGACCGTCATCTTTATTTTACATAAATTGAAATAATCTTTATTCAAGTAAACTTAATATAAGCATTTTTGATTAGTCATATTTTTTATTCTACCACTTATTCGGAACGCAGATTCATCACAAGAAGAATGATAAAGAATCTTGGGTGTTGCTCTATGAAATAAATGTTGTTCAAAATAAGATTTTTAAGAATTTTGAGCGAATGGAATTTTGTGTTTATGTAAATGGAATGGTAAACGAGACGTAGACAACTAATTGTATAATCAATTAACAGTCTAGCGTTTCTCTAGAGACTAAATCAGCTGCTAAACAACTTGTTTTATAAGCTATGTTTCGGTTGTAGGTTACGATTAGGCTGTGAAGTTACAAGATATGATACATTTCGTCTTAGTCATCTGAAATGCCAATGCACGGGTGGTATCACGGCTTACATAAACTCTAAAAAATATAGAAAGATGTTACTTCAGTTATTCGGCGGAAGGATACCATATTATTTAAACAATTCATAAAATTTACTTCTGTTAATAAAATATTAGATATTTATATTAAACTATGTATAATACAGAACGTTAGCTTGTTCATGTTTCAAGATAAATAAAAACAATTACTTACATTGAACATTGTCCCATGAACAGAATTCACCAATGAGCGCCAGCTGCAAGTCTGAACTCTGCGCCAACTCTGCCGCTCGCTGAAGCGCCGCACGGTCGTCATCTCCGAGTCGTTCCGTACAGAGCATGTTAAAGAGGATGACTGGCCTCTCGCAGACTAAGAATGCTGGAAAAATTGTGTTCAATTAGCATTATTTCTTTTAATATATGATAATGGAATCCTCACACTTACACTAACGGTTTACTATGACGGGGCGCCAGAAGGATGATAAAATTGGTCAGACTAGAATTTATCACGATGGTTTCCAGGGGGAACTCCGTGGATGTGAACCTAAAACGGATGTGAACCTATGATAAAAGAATGATGCACCCGCATGCGCTAACGGTTGCGCTGGCGTGACACCAGTAGAGAGGTTCACGATGGTTTCCAGGAGAACCATGTTGAAGTCAATGTGACATGGCACATTGTTAGCAACGGAGTCATCAGTCCACATTATTAATAATTCCCTGTCTCCTCTCAAATTAGTATTCAGTTCCATACATTTATGTCGTTCATTCACAGTTTTCCTACTAAGGAAAGTGCGAACTGTCCACTGAGATTTCTATATTAGGTAACGTTGATGTTTAGAAACGTTTATTAGCTATGCTGAGCATTACAAATTTCAATGAATTTAATAAACTAGCTGCCGAAGCTTTCTCGAGAGACTACAAAGACGAGAGGTAACCATTTGCCATAAGATGGGTCATATGGCTTCTTTGCCACCATCGTATAAAAAAAGTTTTCTCTAGAGACTATAGCTAAGGTTTGTCAAGAAGAATATCTTAAGTCGATTCAGTAACGCACACATAACACGGCTGATGTATGAGCTATATTACTGTAAAGTTTCATTAAAATTCGGTTTGCGTGAAAAAGTAACAAATATCCATCCATACTCACAAGCTTTCGAGTTTATAATATTATTAAGATAATATATACACATTTTATATGTAAATATAGACCAAAAGTTCATTAAGTAATTTTATGTTATTGGAGTAAGGAGGGCAATGGACGTTATTAATCAAGACTACAGAATATTCGTTGTCGTAGTTGAAAAATAAGGTGTTATATTTTTTAATATGATACGAAACATTTGGTAGTCTAGCGGTTTAGCATACCGCTTTACTTCCGATGGTCGCGGTTCCATTCCTCGAAAGGTGCAATCATTTGTATTCATTATTAGTATGATTGTTGTATTGGTCTGTATGTTTTCGATGTATATTATGTATGTATTTATAAAAAAAATGTGAGTATTTAGGTATATTTACTTACGTAGTATTTATACTAGACAACCTAGTACCCATAACACAAGGTCTACTTAGTTTGGGATAGATGACACTGTATGGATAGTTCTAGCTATTATTATATGGAAATTGAAAAGATTTCTACGCTTTAGTTCTGTTAATATATTTACGGCAAATAATTTTCCGTAAAACATATACACCTATTATATAATGTAGAACATGATAATTCAGATAGTTATCAAATCATAACTGTAATCTAGATAGTGGGACAATGTATGGTCGCAGTGTCCTTGGCAGTGTACAAGTGATGCAGATTCATTATGGGTGTCATTTTTTATATCACAATTGATGTAACAAGGCATTTATGTCATTAAAGACTTATATCATTAAATCTAGCTGAGTTTAATGACGTAAGTGGCGGGGACTAGTACAAATTTGAACCGATTGAAAACTGTACCCTTCAGTTCCCAAGATTACTAACAGATTGGCGCACACAGTCAAACAGGCAAAATATTATTGTATGTGTACGGAGTCTATCAGAATGTTAGTGACAGTGCAACCTAACGATTAATCAACAGGTAGCTGCCGCTCGTAGACAAAACAACAATAAAATCAAAGAGAGCGCAGTGTCATAACAAAATTCACCAAGACTTAAATCTGAAAACTGTTACATACACAATACGCACAATAGTGCCCTGAACCCTTCTGTGTCTCGTTGCCTAAAACTGGGTCTTTTCTAAAATAACAACCAAACAGTAACCACTGCATCACTGCCAGAATATGTCGGGATTAGTTAATTAAAAAGCCCTAATAATGGGCCTCTCGAATGAATACTCCAATAGACTATTGCAATTGAGTAAAATCAATATATGCATCATGACTAGGGCCACTGGACATTGCAAATTGTAAAAACAATATATTGTTTTTACAATTTGGAGGGTCACTACTAGACACTGTGAATTGAAGAAACACCTGCCAAACTTAGGCATGAGCTCAACAACAATCTGCAGATTTTGCCAAGCTAAAGAGGAAACACTACTATATATTCTATGTGGTTGTATCCCACTCATTCATAAACGATCTCCTTTGGAAAGTATCCTGAGGAGATACAAACCATCGCTTCTAAGAATATCCTTCATTTCTAGTCCCTGACGGGTTAGGTAAGAAACTTTGAAAAAGAGCGAGGACAATAGATCTGTGCAGGTAGCAGCGATACAGGTCTTAGCACCTGACAATAGCCCAAAACCTTCAATAAAAAAATACAATATCTTGACACTCGTGTCGCATTAGGGCAACTTAACGATTAATCGACATTATTCTGACGGTCTTAGACACAAGAATACTAAAATCAAAAGGTATGGCATAGGAACAAAATGGGTAAACGGACTGATGGAGGGTGTACCGCTCTTATACACCACTTAAGGAAATTCGCGGGTTTATATACATAAATAACCCCAATAGTTGGTGGCTACTTATGAATAGGTTTATTTATACCCACTAGTTGTTACGAGAATATAAATAGCTCTAGTAATCTGTGGTTACGTATGTGTATATACATTGTAATTATGTTGAGAAGTAGTTTCCTGTTTCAGAGTTTTATGTAGTATAAAGACCAAATCCGTATTATTCAGCATCAGTTTTACCTACCATTGTAAGAATTTTAGGAGTCATCGTTATAAACAACTTCAAGTATTACTTCTTCAGTATATCAGTATTTATAGAACAGAATTGGCGACCATGAGTTCCTATTTTTGACCGTAATTTTAAAAGGGTTAAAACTTCTTATGAAGGGAGAAATTGAAATCATTACTCGGAAAAAATTGAAACACCATTTTTCACTTCACATACTGTTCCTATCTATTTTATCGAATTGGATGGGAATAGAGAAATTCGTAAAGATTCCAGTAGTAATGGTCAGGTTTCCGCACTAAATATTTGTTCCTAGCTGTGAATTTAAACATGGGATAGAATAGATTTACAAATTAAATACAATAGAGTAGAGCGGAGTTGAAAATTGGAATCGAAAAGGAAAAAATAAAGAAAGGTTTTAAAATTTAAAATTAGCAGGATTGATTGCCTATGAAAGCAATTACATGCCATTTCATAGTGTCTATTAAAATGTAGTCCTGTTACTAGCAATAGAAAAATTGGCAGAATTAAGTGCCTTTGATAGTAAGAAAATAATTACATAGCATTGTTACAGTGTTCATTGAAATGTAACCCTATTATTACCACGTATGCTATTAGACCCACCTCCACGCGACCCTTGAAACTATCACGGTTAATTCCAGATGTATTCTCTACTACTTACTCTACTAACAGATCTACCATCAGTCTACAGTTAGGAACACCATAAAACAGACTTAAACTGTGACGTCTGTATAACATGTGCTACCATTCCTCACATCTACGAGTATGACGTCATACTCTATGTATCTTACTAATATTATAAATGCGAAAGTAAGTATGTCTGTCTGTCTGTCGCGCTTTCACGCCTAAACTACTGAACCGATTTAAACGAAATTTGGTACACAGATAGTCTAGATCCTGAAAGAGGATATATGCTATTTTAGGGTTGTAAGAGGTTGATAGGGGTGACGAAAGATTGTATGGAAGTATCGTCACTTTTAAAGCGAGAAGCTTGAAAATTATTTTTTAGGCTTTTGATTAAATATAAATAAATATGATATATAAACTTGGTAAAAAAATTAATAGAGGTAAAACAAAGTAGAAGATGAAAGTATGTGTGGTATTTCGTGATTTCTGAAGCTAGAGCGATGAAACTTTCTTGTTTAGCTGTTTTGAATTAGATTATGAAATATTTTTTCTTTATATCATCAAGGTCAATCCATGCGCAGTCGCGGGCACAGCTAGTTTAATATAGTTTAAAATAAGTAGCATTCTTATCTATATCGACGTTATCAAGGCGATAGATACATAGATAGAGCACAGTACAAGTAAATACACACGTTCCACGTGCGTGCATGTGACGCTTCAGTTAACAATTGGTTACCTGTTTGTTGGATGAAGGATCGCGAATTCAAGTCGTTGACCTACATAGAGCGAGTTTCGGTGTTGTACTAATTAATAAATATTAAATAATTTAAAATTTTGCATGACTATTGAGGCAAAGCATAATGACATGGATATTATATTCTACAACTAACTATAACCGCGACTTCGTCTGCGTGGAATGTAACTTTATTTTTTTAAATAAAAGTAGCCTAAGTTACTCCTTATTACATAATCTACCTGCCAATAAAAGTCCCGTCAAAATCGGTCCAACCATTTCAGAGATTAACCGGAACAAATAGACAGACAAAAATAGTAAAAAATATTATTTTGGTGTACCGTATTTATATTCATATGCATGTAGTAAAAAAACAGCTATTTCAACATTACAAACAGACCATCCAATTTTATTTATTACCATTATAACCATTATACTTATGTTAATCGCAAATAAATTTGATTTGAATAATTATTATTCTGTTTTATATTGTGCTAGCGACCCGCTTCGACTCTACGCGGGTGTATGATATACACATACACATGTATTATACATCTATTGATTCCAGGATCAATCTATGAAATCATAGTGAAAACTACATTAAAATCCATTTCGAGGTTTCTAAGAAGTAAGTAGAGAAATATGCAGACTAAAAAAACGAATTTGCTTTATAGCATTTTTACGTTACGACGGGCTCGATAGTCTAGCGATTTAAAACATCACCTTACATCCGATGGTGGCGGGTTCGATTCTTCACACGGTGCAAAGATTTGTATTCATGAGTGTGATTGTTTGTATAGATTTGGGTGTTTTCTAAGTACATTATGTAGGTATTAATACGTGAAGCCAAAACTTTGTACCTCCTTGTTATGAAAATTGCGCGGACGCAGGAATATGACATTTCGAACACTTATAGTTTATATAGCGAGTGCAGAATGCATTTTTTAAATGATGCAATATACAAAAAAAAAACAAAAAATATACATTAAATCAATAAAAACATTACACACACGCATATATCTTTATTTTAATTAATTACTAGCTTGTCGCCCCGGCTTCGCACGGTTGTACATGTATTATATATACAAATTTTCCTCTTGAATTTATCTGTCTACTAGCTGTCCCGGCAAACGTTGTTTTGCCATATAGTTTAATAACGCTATAAAAAAATAGGGTTGATGATAGAAGGGTGAAAATTTAGGATTGTATGTATTTTTGTATGTTGTATCATAAAAAAAATAGACACTAAAAATTTTGTCTAAAAAATAAAAAATAAATTTAGGGGTGGACTACCCCTAACATTTAGGGGGATTAAAAATAGATGTTGGCCGATTCTCAGACCTACTCAATACGCTCACAAAATTTCATGAAAATCGGTCAAGCCGTTTCGGAGGACTATGGGAACGAAAACTGTGACACGAGAATTTTATATATAAAATATTACAAAAAACCGATTCAAAATCCGTTGCGTAGTTTTAAAGATTTAAGTATAAATAACATAGGGACAGACAGTGACAGCGACTTTGTTTTATATTATGTAATGATGGTCATATTTCGACCACTAGTGTATCTGAAACTTCGTTAACAAAGTTAATTAATTGTGAATCTATATGGAATTCTGCTTAATCTTTTAGACAACAAACTCGCAGCATTGGTAATAATTAAATTAGAGTACATCGCTGAAATCAACGCAAACATCATTGTCTTGAATCATTGATGAACTGTGAGCAAATTGTGCCAATTACATGAGCTATTTGTTACTTTATTACCGATCATTTGAACATAAAATCGAATGACCTTCGTGGATTGTTACGTCTGTTTCAATATCAGTATCTAAAATTCAAGGTTCCGTGTACAGACTTGGATATAAGAACGTTCTTCTTGCATTGTTGTTATTTCTTTTATGTAATTAAAAAGCAAACAAACTGACAGGCCGCTAAGAATCTGTGACTACCCCATTTAGTGATTATAATCATGAAGGTATATTTATTATAATTAAACTATTTCTAATTGCCTCAGATTATATATAAATAAATAAAATTAGTGTTTGTAATTTTAAAATAAACATGTTTTCACTAAGTGCATATGAAAGTATATATGATACTGAAGTTTAAAAAAGAATTTAATTGTTTTTGACTGTCTGTTTGTTATTGCTAGTTCCTGAAACGGCTGGATCTGTTTTGACGGGATGTTCACTCGCAGATAGCTAATGTCATAAGGAGTAACTTAGGCAACATTTATGTTAGAAAATTTAATAAATAAAAAAGTTTAATTCCACGGCAACGAATTTCGGATAACAGCTGGTTATTAATAGAAAACATCATTCAATTAATATTCTCATTAAACGCAAACTGTAAAATTGGATGTTTCTTGGTAATTTTTAATGTCCAACAATAATTGACTAAAACGTATACTTTCATATAATTCACATGCCGGTTATAGTAAATATTGCTGATCAATAATATTTCATGTAACAACTTATCTTCTGTACCAATATATCGCAAACAAATTATTTTCTTTCATTTCATTTCACTAAACTATATCAGTATTTCCAATCGTAATGGTCAAAAAGTATATGGTAACTTCTCATGAAGTTACCATATACTAAAAAAAGCAATCCGTGAAAAATTCTTACTGATACGATTATGTGCAAGTCATGCTATGACTGATGTTTTACTTGTTGACTTAACTAACTAATGGGTTAAGTGTAATAGTTACGAGATTTGGCACATTACTACCTATTATGTAATCCGTACCAATATTATAACTGCGAAAGGGTGTCTCTAGATTTCTCTGTATATCTATTATCTTTTTTCATCACCATAATCATCCCACTGCAGTCCACTGCTGGACATAGGCGTCTCACAAGGCACGCCACGGGCACGATATACAGTTCTTGTGCAATCTTCCAATATTTTCCTTATATATATATATTATTATTTTCTTTCTTGCCTACTATATAAAGTCATTCGCATGAGTCAATCATGGTGACATGGACGGGGTCGCAGTTCGAAGTCAGTTTTATCATAAACCACATGACTACTTAGTGGATTCATATTTTAATTCCGATACAATGATCATGTGTGCGACCACAATTCTCTAATGGTGAGCAAATTCCGACCATTATTGAGGCTACACCCTTATTGCGACACGTGTTTCATGTCTGAACGAGGCATTATCAGTTATTGAATGGAGTTCGGATATAGCTTGGAACCCAAATGTTAAACCGCGATGATGGTTGGACCGCCGAACAGTCTACACTAGGCTCAGAACTCAATAACGGTCGGAATTTGATCACCATTAGAGAAGGTCGTAACGGTAGTCAAGTTTTCGCACTAAACATTCGTGGTCTCATACACGCTAATTGTAGCGGAATTAAACAAAATAATATAAATCAATTAAGTAGTGAAATGGACTTCCGTAAAATAACACCTACGATAAAATATAGACCAATTGAGACAAATTGACAGCGAATATTATCATCGGCGTGTCGTATGACCTCTGTTGCTCCTTATATAGTTAGTAACATGTCGAGACCTCCAGACTGAACTGGATTGGCTAAATTTGCAATTAATAGCCTCAATCAATCAATCAACTTCACTTTATAAATACCTACCGACCTGTCCCGTCGTATCTCGTACAAGTGCTATTATTGAAGACTTTTTTTGTAAAGTAAATCGAGGTAAATTTTTTAATTTTTTTTGTTAATAATGCAATTACATAACTTTACGGGAAAAGGATTGTTAGTAATATGGAATAGTGATCCCATTGCTAGCAATATACCAAGTCAGGTCGACCTCCACGCGGTTCCCCTGGAAACCATCATGGAAAATTTGCCACGATGGGCTAACTGGCCTGACCTCATGAAGGTAAGATGAGCATCTTACCTTCCACTGGTCCCCCGCCAGCGTAAACCACCGGGAGCACCATTTCATTATCATGCAATAAAAAAATATATAGCTTTTATTATGCAATTGGAATGGCAAAGATCACAGCCACAGCGCCATCTAGTCCCAAGATAAGTAGATCTTGTATTATGGGTACTAAACGACTGATATAAATATATTTTTGGAAAGTTATATGTACATAGGAAAGATCTAGGCCAATACAAACAAACATATTTATGAATACAAGACATAAAGGTCTTAAAAAGGTGGCTTTTAGATATATTACAAAACAACTGTTTTTACATGCCATAACAAAAATTACTGAGAATTCATATAAATAATTGCCAACCATTAGGTAGTTGCTTGAAACTCAATTACACACTAATTATTAGCTATTCAATTTAAACTGTAGTTATATAACGTTTAACTACTTTGTCAAGTTAACAAGAACGGATCCATTACAATGTAAATAGACAATTAAAAATGGACAAGGTATTATCGAAATTGATATATAAACATACATATTGATCTCATATATTTTCTTTGACGGCCTCGGTGGTCTACCGGTTTAGCACATCGCTTTACTTCCGATGGTCGCGGGTTCGATTCCTCGCACGGTACAAACATATATGAGTTTGATTGTTTGTATCAATCTAGGTGTTTTCTATTTCTAATGTATTTATGAAAAAAATGTATATATCTATGTATTTGTATCAGTTATCTATATCTATATACACATAACACAAGCTTTAGCTAGCTTAACTTGGGTCTAGAGAGCGCTGTTGAGATTATCATTATTATTGTATACTAGCTAATCGCCCCGGCTTCGCCTGGTGTACATGTATTATACATATAAACCTTCCTCTTGAATCATTCTATCTATTAAAAAACCGCTTCAAAATCCATTGTGTAGTTTTAAAGATTTAAGCTGTCCCTATGTATATAGGGACGGACAGACAGCGACAGCGACTTTGTTTTATACTATGTTTACATACTCTGCAATAACGCTAAACCTATACGTCAAAAACAGTACAACGTATTTAGATTATAGCATTTGTGAACTTATCTCTACTAAATATACGTACACCAAGATTATGGACTAAAGTTAGCCCATAATCTTAAGATGGTATTAGATACGACGAAAATCCCAGGCTTTAAATCTAGACACTTGGACAGCGATGAAATTAAAATATTATACATATATTCATTTACAGCTTAGATTTATTGCCAAAAACAAGCAAAAAGGGAATGATCTATGCAATGTATGCATGAAATGAGTAATGAAAATGGACGATGATAAATTCGTGTTTAGATTAGGATAGAACCAATAAATACCATTTGGTTCTTTCTGCTAACCCTATAAAAAATCTGTCTTGAATATATCAGCATTGCTAAACATAACAATGATTGACACATACAATGTCGAGTATAAATAGCCCAGATAATAGACAACGAGAATATGGAAAATATATAAAAGTCACAAAAGAAGTTGAAAAATAGAAATAATTGTTTTAAATTTATCATACTTATTTTCTCCTAAAAATATATATGTGACAGACCTGAGAAAAAAGAATGGAAAATAAGAAAAAGAGTAGAAAAACTCCTTTGCTTCAGAAAATGTGACCAAGTAGCGATAAAAATAGAATGAAAAACAAGAAAAAAGTTGAAAAACATGTTTGCTCGTATTTGCTATCAATACTATTACTAAACTATTATACATACGTATATGTTGACTACGGATTATGGATACCAGTGATGATTAAATATTTAAGATCAGCAGATAGTAAGAAAAATGTTTACGAATATCAGAAGATACATTCCGTTTCTACACGACGTGTTTACATTTATTTTCAAACAATCGATCGCTGCGAACTGCTTTCAACAGAGGCCGACGTTCTTGTTACATACATATTTGGTCGTGATATTTACATGTTTACATACATTACACAAGTAATATAAACTAACAATGATGTCCTAATCATTAATGAAAACGTCCACACCCGAGCACTTGTATATTTTTTATCTTTCTTATCACATTTTGGTGTTCCACACAAATCTTTATGTAGTGTTTATGTCTGTACAAGGAGGTTTATTCGTCAAGCGTATATTCCGGACTGATCACACTTTTAAGGATATGTGTATCCTAATAATAACTTCTTGCTAATCTTTTGAAATGGCTGATTCCATTTTGATAGGACTTTCGCTCACAGATAGGTAATATATTATATAGAGTAAATAAGATTACTTCTATTTTATACATTTTATAAAAAAAATCAATTAATTTCATAATAGCTAGCTTATACAATAAAAGCAGAGCCATGACTCTACATTTATAATTTATCATATATACTCTATATTACTAGATATATATATTTTTTTTGTGTATGTGTTTTGCTCGATAAATTAGTCGTTTTTTTATATTATGGCATACAATTATACGGCCCATCTGATGGTAAATGGTTACCGTAGTCTATGGACGCCCCAATTTCATATACATTATGACATACAAGAATATGGCCCATCTTATTGTAAACGGTTACCGTAGCCTATAGACACCTGAATTTCAATCCATTTCCTCCATACATTATATCATATTCATAGTTATTTTCATTGACCTATAATATATCAACACATATGCTAAACATCTTGCTATATTTCGTTTGTAAGATGCGACAACGACGATGACGACAGTGCTGTGCGACACATTGTAAGCTGTGTTTTGGTTGTAGGGTGAGATTAGGCAGTGGAATTAGAGGATAAGAGGCATGACATATTAATTCATGGAATAGCAACGCATGAGACTATCACAGGTGTTACATGATAACGTGACGTTCGAAATGCTGTTCATGTGCGAGTATACAGGCGACGATTCCCGCTTATCATCAGGTGGGACATCAGCTTGTTTGCCATTCCAATTACATTAAAAAACAATAGTTTAGAAATTACCTCTAAATGATGAAATATTTATTCAAGTAATTCTAATGGATCTAGTAGATGAAAAGAAATAGTATTAATCTGATTAGTAAGGCATAAGGTCGAGGTCATTAGTAAATTCTATTTGAAATTGAAATACCAAAAACTTTTCAGAGAGAAGGAACAATAGACAATAGATATCTTTACATAGACATATACAACGAAGTTGTCTGTTCGCTTATATCTTTTAAATGCAGTTTTCTGCAACAGATAGAGTGCTTCAAGAAGCAGTAAAGTAGAAGCCGAGAAATTAAAAAAATATATCCACTTGTGCGTAGCTGGGTGGATCGCTAGTCTGACATAAGACTACTAACAAAGAGTGCTAGGAACAAAGAACACGACGATGATTGGTGTCATAAGATCATATGTCAAAGCGCGACTGATTCACACATTGATCAATCATAGCCTGTTGTTTTCATTCGAATGAGTAATGATTGTAGGCATTTATTGATGTCTTATCTTGATTCTATTTTCTAACTTTAAGTCATTTAAACTCATCTTCACTTGTAAAGGGTACCTATATAAAATGTATTTTATCAAACTTTTGACGAAAAATTTTCTGAACACATTTCGTCAATTAAACAGGGATCGTAATTAAGACAATTGCCTAACTTAACCCGAGATTCGAATCCCTACTGGTGCTCTCAGATTGAAGTCGTATCTGTCAGGCAGGAGTTGGCCTTCAGCCGCTCCATAAGTCCTTCCGCGGGTTTGAAGTGCCATATGCACTCACTACCTAACGTTTGGGGAAGCTAGTTGCAGCCAACAGCATTAGAATAGTTAAAAGAAATATCTATTGTAATAATAAAGAAAGTGCTAACATAACTATCATTGGTCATCAAGCGATCTTATCAAACTCTTTAGGATCTTATCTAATACATATTGACATATTAGATCCTGTATTTACAGTGATAATAAAATATTATTGATCAAACGACTTGAACTTTGAACCGTAAATATGTTATTCCGTTTCCTAATCTTAATTTATGCACTTTTTTTTTATTTTCAATTAGAATTGGCAAACTATATAACAGCTAATCAAAACAATCTATCAACCGCAAAATAAACTCTATGTCCTCATGTTACACCAGTGCATTAATTCCTTTCCATTGCGGAAGAACACATTGTCATAGCTCAGTGTTATTTCTAAGTAGTTTTGTTCTTAAATACACTTTTAATTTGAAAAAATAATCAATCAACATTAATAATAATAATAAAGTAGTAAACTTATTATTATTAAGTAGGAATTTTTTTTGGAAATATTCATAATAACGAAAATACCTAGATGAAAACAAATAATCATACACCTGAACACAAATGTTTGTATCGTGCGAGGAATCGAAGCCGCGACTGTCAGAAGTAAGGCGGTGTGCTAAACCCCTAAAAAGTAACATTGTTAACTAAATATGCCAATTAAAAGTTAAACGGCATAGACTAACCTTGCGGCGTGCTGGCAAATCTCCCGGTACTCAGCGCTGACAGTTCCGCAACTATGCTCCGCACGTGGCTCGCCTCGGGCCGAGAATACCACGGGTGGTCGCCGGTTAACTGCTCAATCTTTATACCCCTATCTCCGGCGTCGTAGATAAACCCTAAATTATCGCTGTAACAAAATAATACATCTATAGTGGTTCCTAATTAAAAAAAAGTAATGTTATCAGATATTGTGCATTTACTATAATACAAGTATATAGATACTGCTCGCGCTCTGTCTGCTAACTAAGCTGTATGTCATGATTAAAACTAAATCAGTTATGTTTAAAATTTCCTAGCAGTATTAAAATGTACAGCTACATATATTTTGTATCTGTAGAATTTTTTTTAAACCTTTTTTTTGGCATGCGACATCAAGGAATGTTATCGATGGCATTGACCAACATTGATTACAAACAATAACCACAGATCTCACAGAACAATGCAAACGTAGAAAATGTTTATGTTTTTTCATGTAAAACTGGAGCCGTGTAACGTATCGAGGAATATATTTAACAGTTTCAACAAATGTACTACTTATAATCGAAACAAAACTAAAATGTCTAGTTTAAAGGCTTCACAAAATTAGAAATAGTATAAATAAAAAAATACTGTAATTTTGTGAATTTATGGATATGTATGGTGATAATTTATGATGATGTACAATATCTAAGTAACCGAACTGAAACTCCAATTTTTATCATAAACCCTACTCTGGGTTAAATAAAATTTGAAGTGCTTAACTAATAAAGAATCTATATGAATAAAAATGAACCTTTATTTTTGGAATCAGGTACTCAAAGCTTCATTTGAAAAGAATAAGATCTGAGTTTCTTTACATTATTAGTAAATTTGTTTCTTGGTATACTTGACATGTCACAAGAGTCTGTAATGGACCTACAATATTTTGTAGTTCATAAATTTTTTCTTAAAACAGAAACATGTATACAAAATTACTGAGGAAACGATGATATTCACATAAGCATAAAACTGCGTTGCGGCGCCCTACTCCGAGTTTATATAATCTTTATTCAAATAAACATAATATAAGCATTTTAGAATAGTCATATTTTATTGGTTCTACCACTCATTCGAAACGCAGACTCATCACAAGAAGAACAAGGACGAAACTAGCATGTTGCTCTTTTAAATAAATGTTGTTTAAAAATACATCTACCTAACACCTATATGAAAGGGGGAAATTGGATTGTTAGTAATGTGGATTGATAACCCCATTGCTAGCAATGTACAATGTCAAAATTTTAGCAATTCGTCAATGTTATATCCACGCGGATTTATTGTCATATTTAAAACTTGAAAAACAGGAATAACGAATGGCCTCGATGGTCTAGCGGTATCGGTAGATGAACCATCGTGTTAAATTCCTGATGAATTTGCACGATGGGCTAATCTTATTAGTGACCTGACCTCATGCTCATCTTGTCATCTGAACGGGTTTTGATATAACTTTACAGTATCCTCCACTGGTGCCCCGCCAGCGTAAACCGTTAGCGCAGGCGGGTGCACCATTCCATTATCAATCCTCAAAAAAACACCTATATGAATTATATTTCTAGTAAATCATTTCACTTCGACTACTTATCTGCAGTAAGTATATTTTAGTCGATTGTTTGACTGATTGTAATCAGTTATTTCGTTCTGATTAAAAAGAGTTTATATCGGAACGGCCTCTGTGGGTATTTAGGAAACCTGTTGAGTAGGTAACACAATTCTATTTTAGTACAATATGTTAAAAACTTATTGTAATAATATCTGTGCTTTGTAATATGTATTAACCGATTTGTGAAGCCAAAAAAATTATTACGGTTTTTATTAAAAGCTGAACTCAATTATCAGTTCATTTTACCAGTATTACACTCGCTATTACGCTAAATTTTAGCAATTCGCTCAATGTTATATCTGGTAATGCTTGAGTCATTTGTCATATTTAAAACTTGAAAAACAGGAATACCGAATGGCCTCGATGGTCTAGCGGTATCGGTAGATGAACCAGCGAAGTAAGGCGGTGCTGCGTTACTTCCGATGGTCGCTGGTTCAGTTCCTCGCACGGTACAAACACTTGTATTTATGAATACGATTGTTCGTGTTAGTCTAGATGTTATCTTATTAGTAAGATACAACAATAACATCTGGACTAACATATAAACGCGAACGTTTGTGAGTATGGATGGATATATGTATGGATGCATGTTTGTCAAAAATTACTGAACGGGTTTTGGTATAACTTTACAGTATAATCATTACATAGTATAAAACAAAGTCACTGTCGCTGTCTGTCCCTATGTATGCTTAAATCTTTAAAATTACGCAACGGATTTTGAAGTAGTTTTTTTTATAATAGATAAAGTGATTCAAGAGAAAATTCCGTGCGAAGCCGGGGCGAGTAGCTAGTAGCTTATATATCAGAATAACACATAGGTTACAGTTTAAAAAGGTGTCATGGAAACTGGGCGTAGTATGATACATGTTAAGTAAGTGTCATGCAGACGAAGTTGCGCGGGTCAGCCAGTATATGAATGAATGGAAACTGTAATAATTTCTATGATTTAAAATTCAATGCGCTAAATTATCGTATAACTTCAGTATAATTAAATAGTTAAGATGTCCAATAAAATAGTTGGTTATCCCATTTGCATATTATTATAAGAACAATAAGATAATGCTGAATACAATATTATCCTTCGTATTTCCTCAACCACTCGCATATAAATTCTAAACAACACGCAACTGATATAAAAAGAAACAAACAAGCTAATAATAGCCCACGCTCTTTGTTGCCTTTATTATGCTTCGATTATAATTTAGAAGAGACTAGTTGCCTCCCACGACTTTGAATCCGTTTTTCCCGATCCTGTGGGTATTTAGGAAACCTGTTGTGTAGGTAACACAATTCTATTTTAGTACAATATGTTAAAAACTTATTGTAATAATATAGACTGTCTAAAATATTTTCACTGAGCTTTGCAATATAATGTTTATGTTTTTTTCTGGATACCTCAGATAACCTATTTTAGAAATATAAATAATAATTATACAAATAAACTTAATATAGTTTCTGTATGTCGATATTATACTGGGTAAATAGAAATAAAAATAATCTTTATTCAAATAAACTTAATATAATCACTTTTGAACACTCATTTTTATTCGACCACTGAAGACTCTAGAAGATTGAGGAAGAAACTTGCGTGTTGCTCTTTTGAATAAATATTGTTCGAAGAAAATATACATTAACAAGGATCAGGCAGGCGACAATCAACATAGAAACGTACTTTGTTCGATCAGTTAACATTATAAGCGCCATGAATTTAAAGTTAGATTTTTTACACAAACTATATTTTTTTATTATTGTTTACTATTTTTTTAATAAGAAAACGAATAATTTTAAAATTGTTTATTTTCATTAATATTGCAAATATTGATACAAACTATGTTACTTTCATAAGCGGAAGGATCTTATAATACAGTTTAATTTTTAATATTAGGTATATTATTTAAGCAATCCGTTTTTTCATCCATCTTAATTTTGTCACGATTCATGTTGTTTTATGTTGTGCAATAATTTATTCATAACATGACGTACGAGTACAAACGTTAGCTTATAAACCTGGTCTTAATTTTTGAGTCGGATTTAAATTTGAGTCAAGACGACTTAAAGGATTAGTATACTGGTGGACTGTTATCTGAGGTATAAATAAATCAATGTGAATATAAAACCTTCGTGGTTTTCTAACATAATTTGATTTTTTGTTCATAAGACAATTCGAAATTTGAAATTCAAAATTAATTAGTTGATTTAAGTTTGACTCAAAACTAAAAAAACTAGAAAATAGCTAAGCCAGAATAAAAAAAAGTTTTAATGACATCATATGTCGTTTTAAGGGTATTTTTTTATTTTGTAAAATTATATAATATTGAACAGTAATGAACAAGAAAGTGTTATTTTTTGGATCCGTTGTTTAATTATGATCATTAGTACGATACTACGTTAGTCAAGCTGATAGTCACTCTCGTTTTACGAACATATTAACGTATGTTTCTCTCTTGAAAAAGCGAAAATGAAGGAAATTAAAAAGAAGACCGCAAACCAAAACGTGGGGCGAAATAATCGCCTGTTAAACAAAGCATTAAATTATTATTTTATAAACTGAATTAATAATCATAATAGTTTAAATTCGTGAGTCATAATTACAATTTTATCATAATGTAATTATGACTCACGAATTATATCATAATGCTTTATTCTATTTATAAATGTGTTTATTATAAATTTAACTATGGTTGTCTCTACCACACTGAGATAGTCCTAGTGGGTACAAAATTTCATATTTATCCATATATAAAAAAATGGACAGAGATTTACAAACAATACATACAATAGATATAAATGCATGCATGGTTCGGAAATTACCCGCGATTACCAGAAATAAACGGCGTACTAAATAGATAGATCACCAAGGTCGTCCTACTATGCGATAAATGATAGTGGGGTGGGGGAATTCAAATTCAATAATCATTTATTCATTTTGGACATATTAGCCGCTTATGAACATCTATGAAGTTTTTTATATTATATTTTTTCCTTACCGTCCAGCTCACTATATAGATCCAATTGAGAAGAACTGGCAAGAAACTCAATTAATTTTTTTTTAAAGTCAGTTTAGTTACAATGTATATTTATATAGGTCTAACATTAAATGAATATCCCGTGCATGAACAACTATTATCATGCACACTCGTCATTCAAGTAATCGTTAAGTGAGTCATAGGCTTTGCTGTGCATATGATAATGTAGACCTTACCTTTCCGTTTGTTCAGGTATGCAGTATTCCCAATTTCGACTATTGCACTGAAACTCTCGTACTCGTCGTATCACCGGCGAGTTTAGTTCATCACAGATTTCTTTCAAGGCCCCCTTGTCTATCACATCTTGTATGGCTATTAGTGATAATCTGTTGAGCAAAATTATAAAATTAATATTTGTAATAAATTCCGTATCAAAAATAAAATACAATTGGATGGAAAGGGAGAGGACACCCTGAAAAAGATGGATGCTTGTGTGAAAGATGATATGAATAAAAGGAGGGTATGCTCAGATATGACGGCCGATAGAGATCAGTAGAAGAGAATGATGCAAGCAATACATGCAAGGCAATGATGATGATAAAATATAAAATCCAATAAATTGTATAACACCATGTAAATCAACTTAGCTTTAAAAAAAGACACCGCATCATAATTATTACAGACAATAACATATATAAACTTCAATTTTATAACACCTTTTTGTATGGCTTAATATAATAATTACATTACATTTTTAATCAGCATTGCAATTTTTTAACGAAATATGTTTCGTTTCTAATTGAAAGTCGCATGACGTTTCAAAATACATACCTTTAAAAAATTAAGAAAATCAAAGCTAAGTACAATGAAAAGTCCATTAAAATATCAGACCAAATAGGAATGTACAGTAGATCAAAATCGTGACTACGCGAACCAGACGTTGCGAGATATCCATATATATTCTATCAACGGACAAGTATAATTAAATTGATTGTTTGTAATCTATATAAACAATTAAGTGATTCGACTTTGCTCATATGTGTTTTAATTACGTCATACACTATTTATAGGGTGCCTTATCAGACAGAGATGCGCCCGATACTATGGTGCGGTTTAAATTCTTCACAAGATGTCAAGGCCAGGTAAACTATAATATATAAACTATAATTTTATTATTTAGATCAATATTAACAGTGGTATAATATGATTATTTAATTGTTTTCATAATGTAAAAATATATATGCATCAACAGGAGTAATTTTATTGAAAAAATATATTTATAAATGGCCGTTTGATACTATAATTGCATTATTACATATTATTATTATTAAGGAAAGATGTTCTATGAATATTATTGAATATGTCTAATTATGTGGGTGGATCGAAAATAAAGCAGTTTTTATAAAACTATCTCGTAGTTTACTCATAATCTATATAAACAATTAAGTGATTCGACTTTGCTCATATGTGTTTTAATTACGTCATACACTATTTATAGGGTGCCTTATCAGACAGAGATGCGCCCGATGGCCAGGTGTTTATTTACGACATTTCAGAATAATAATAATAATCATCTCGGGACAATTCACACAGCGCCATCTAGACCCAAGTTAAGCTAGCTAAAGCTTGTGTTATGAGTACTAGATAACTGATACAAATAATACAACATAGATATTTTTTTTTTCGTAATTACATAGCAATAAATATTATACAAAGAAGACACTCAGACCGATACAAACAATCGTACTACAGAATACAAATGTTTATGTCGTCCGAGGAATCGAACCCGCGACCATCGGAAGTAAGGCGGTGTGCTAAACCGCTAGACGTCAATCACGTTGATTAAAGACGAATAATAAGATTTTATTGTTAACGCTTGGACTTGAATACTTCGTAGCAATGTGCATTGTTGGGAAGAAGTTCGCGGTTCCCCCTGGAAACCATCGTGATAAATTCCCGGTGAATTTATTACAATGGGCTAACTGACCTGACCTCATGCTGATAAGCATACCAGTGGAGGATGATAGCATGCTATCATTCTCCATTAGTGCCCCACCAGCGTAAACCGATAGGGCAGGCAGATACACCATTCCAATATCATCCATAAGAATATATGTCCATAGATAAATATGAGTAGGCCTCAGCCACAATCTACTCGTAAGTTTGTTCGCGGATTTAGAGTGCACTCTGCACTCGTCCCTATATTCGTCCGATGATGCTCCAAAGGCCAGCTATGGCCAACAGGACTAGAATAACAACACTGATTATTCTTTTTTCAAACTATTCCTTCTTTTATTTTACCCCTATAATTACCAGAAATCATATCTACTATATTTCTTAACACAGCTTAAAAGCAAACTGCTTGACGGCTGACTTAGGTGCGATTGAGACGACTTTTTACACTCTACTTCTATTGCGACATTTTAAACATTTTAACTACGTCATTGTACTTATTGTACTGAAATTACTAATTCTAGCAACCGGAATATTATGCGGATCAAGTTTCTTTACATAATTCAGATAAAACACTGATAAATAATAGAGCAGATAACTTAATAGATAATACTGAATTACCAATAATTTAATACTAACAGATAACTGTTTCTCTGTAATCGGAGTTCGTAGCTAGGAAAGCATTCCTGAATAGTAATTGTTAGGTGTCGCGTGTTTGACAGCGTACAAAAACATTGCCTGCATCTAGCTCAATTTAAAATTTAAAACAATCACGGCATCGTGTTAGGAAATTTATATATATATATATATAATACACTTTTGTATCATATAAGTACAATAAACCCTACAATAACTAAATAATTTACTGATAAAAACATTAAAGAATATACTCACTTGTTTTCTAAAATAGTCAAACAGACTACCTCTCTCACTCCTGGATTGAATATTTTGTCTAAACTGAGCTGATGAAGGTTCCACGACGCCAACCGGCAACACCTGACCCCGTATCTGTCGTAATTGAACGCCTCACTTTGCATCGGTCTATGCGAATACGCTGAGAGTAACTCCAGGATATCATTGACTGGCGCTGTAGCGAATCCATTCGGTAGTCTTGTGGTCGTTAACCTACTCTTTGGTGTGGTGATTCCACCATTTGGTGTTATGTCACTTAAAGACGCTGGCTCCGTCCAGCCATTCACATTTCTATATAACAATGTCTGCATACTCTCATACTTTCGAAGTTCTAAACTCAAATGTTGTTTAGCTATCAACAATTTATTTGTGTCCACACCTCTTACTTTTATTAAATCGTCCAGCGACTTAAAGGGTCCTTTTTTATTTCTATAATCGACTATATTTGCAGCTAATTCTTGATTAAGACCAGGTACACATTGTAATTGGAATACAGTGGAAGAGTTGACAGAACACAATCTGCTTTCACCAGGCAACCTTATGCTATCTAATGAGTGTGTGCATGAACTCGCTCGAGACAACTGTTTCTTCACACATATTTCGGGTCTTAATAATTCTAGTCTTTCAGCACCTAAACCTAAAAATAAACATATGATTAACCACATGTAATGTCATATAAGTCCATTGTAATCTCTGATACATAAGAACACAAAGGCAGTGCAGCAATATGATTCAAGTCGTGGATAGTATAATTTATTCTTATTTCCATGACTGTACACTATGGACACCACTTCCCATTAGTTGGGCTATCTCATGTGTATCTTGTTTATGTATGTTGTCTAGGCATCAATATTTATTTATTTATTTATTAAAGGAAAACCAAGGCGAACTATATACAGTATACACATATTGAATCAATATAAAAACACACTAAGCTACTTACAGGCTTTCACACATAGCTGAGAAAATGAGTGAAATTTGTTTATTTTTCCTCACACAGAAAAAAATCAATTACTTAAATTAATATGTATACTAAAATAAAAATATATAATTACAATAAGTCACAGAGGTAACAAAATCACATTTAAATTATTCTATTCTAAATCTTGCTAATAACAAGCAGATAAAAATTAAAATAATATTTATTTTATAAAACTGAGGTCATATGTCATGAATTAAGAAGTTAATTACTATGTACTGTTAAAATTATTAATAAAAATATTTGTTTAATTTGTTCAGACTTGATTAATAAGGTCAAATGTTAACTAAAACAAATATTGAAGTAAAGTTCAAAATTCAAATGCAAGAGCAATTATATTTTCACACTTGACTTCTTATAACTGGATTGGACTTTGAAATTTTCATTACAATAATAAATGTCTTGTCATTGATCCAAAGTTAAAGTCTTAGATAATATTTATAACTTATTGCATAATAATAATAATAGTAAATATACATAAATAAATATAATTTAAAATTATCAACATTTGCTTTTTCCTTATCCCATTCATTTGTGGTTGGTGTAATATGTTTTCCATTCATCCCTGTTCCCAGTAACCTCGTTATTTACTCCCTTTCTTGCCATATCATCTTCCACACTTCCATTTTAGCAAAACATAATATTATTTAATATGTAATAAACATATTAATTGCTCAGTTACTTTTAACTACAATCAATACAAAATTGAATGAATGTTACTGCTCCACATTGACAATTAATTAAAGTTAATTAGTCATAAACTGCAATTCAATGTTTACAAACTTCAGTATTTATGAGAAAAAAATTTAAACATCTTTGATGAATTTTATTTTTTTTTCCATACAAAAAAATAAATTACTTAATAACTATATGCAATGAAATAACAAACACAGACTATAATGATACTTGTTGTTAACATAGCTTTATAGAAATAATTTTTAAAGCCAAGTAATTTTATTTCTCTTCATTTATATATAAAGAAAAAATCATAAATGCAGACTATGTTACTGACTTATAATATTTGGAAAGAATTTATAAAGAGAGCAAGTAGTTTTTGTCTGTTCATTCATTATAAAAAAAAACAAATCTTTCCTGTTTATGGCCTTAGCAGACAAGAATTATATTTACCTGAGACAAGTGCAAGGTCATCAACTTTCTTGAAACCTCCAATCATCTTCCTGTGTCGTACTATCTCTTGTGCCAACTGCCTGTTCACATCAGGCAAAGTCATTAATTGTTCCTCAGTCGCTGTGTTCACATTCATCTGTTCCGGGTACTCTGTGGAGCCCCCGGAGCCGTTCGATGATGGCAAGTTGAACGTGTGACTGAGCCTGCTTTTCTTTTTCGTACTCCGCCTCAAAAAATTACGAATAGAATTATGTCTTTCCATTCTATTTAAAGTGCTCGAGAAACGTCTGCCAGTTGTCACTGAACTGGAACTCTGTCCCATATTGTCACTAACTCATCACCACAAGGGATTAATCACTAATTTCACTGGAGAATATCAAGAAAAACAAATTAGATTACGTACACACACCACTGCCGTCTGTACACGGCAACCGCGAATCCAAACTGATGACTATTACGTTTATGATATCACATGATAATTCTTAATATAATCCAACGAGAATTATCTTCAAAGTATTTATTTGTTTTCTTTAACTCGACAGACTAGCAGATGTAATCATTTACAATTCTACAATAAATTGAACTTTAATATTGTACAGTGACAGCTGAAACTCATGACATATGTCTGTCAAATAACGACGTATACTTCATCACTACTCTGTGATATTGATAAACAAATGTAATGGCTATATAACATTATCAAATACGTGATTGTTTTGTAATTATAAATTAAAACGAATAAACATAAATTTCTATTGTTGGTTGCTTCTGCTACAGGCGTTGCATTTAATGTATTGTTGAATTTTACAGTTGTTCAAAGGTAAAATGCCAATTGTTCCTAATGACATTGACCAACTTTACTTTGGATCAGAAATAAAAATGAACAAACTTACCTACAGCCATCCATAAAATAGTCACTCAAATATCAGGATTTTCGACCATGCTTTATTTGTAAAATTTGTTAAATGTATATATTTCTTTTTTTTCTATTGTATTTATAACTATATACAGAATAACTATTTTGCTTTCCTTCTCGTCTAGTGTCGTTACATCTTTTACACTAATAAACCGAGTGTAAACTGATGAATAACACAATTTAAATTTAAGTTTACATATAATGATGTTGAAAATATTCGTTACTATATAGTTAAAATTTCGTTTTAATATGATTTAGAAATTAATATTTGATATGGACTTCACGAAATTTAGGACCCCTCTGATCCCTTGTCAAACAATGACATACTTTGTTGATCGGTGACGACCTTGGTTCCCAGCCCCGAACATGTATATAATTTATGGTTGGTCCTTTTTACAATTACCTAAATTAAAAGGTACTTTACAGTTTTTAGAAGAAAATACAAAATTGTTCAGAACAGTTCTGTTGTTATTTATTTCAAATATTTTTTACAATGTAGCCAATAAATTAAGAATGAAAACTATTAAATTGTAGGATATAATATCAAACTTAGTTAAGACACCTCTATTCCTTTGTAAAGACAATTTACAAAGACGAGTGTGGGAAAAAGCATAAAAAAATGAATAGCTATTTTTTCATCCAAACAACTTGTGAAAAAACATACCAAAACGTAGCCATTACAAAATGGATGCTCACTGTCTGTTAACTTTTCTAATTTTATTTCAATTCTCAATTAAATATTTAATTACACTCAATAAAAATAGTTCCATCGCTTTAGTCATATTATGACAAACGCTTACTAATGATAATAATTAGTATAATTTAAATAACATTATGAATAAATCAATCTTTTGACTGTCAGTGTCTTCTTCATATTATTATTAGTATGTAATACCGTAACGTTTAACGTTTTGATAGATTATATATTTATTTCTACAGTACAACACTCCTTCAATCACATTTCATGAGACCTAGAGAAATATTGTATTATCATAATTATGTTTCATTGGTAAGTAAAAGCAATATAAAACTCCGTATAATGTACGGGCTACATAAAAAATAACACTGTCAGTCAAAAAATTGACAAGTTCATGAAATTTAACAACTAAAATATTCGCTATTAAATATGAAATCTAATCGATTGCGAAGCGTAACAAAACTATTGAGAATCTAATAATAAATCACTAAGCCTTAAGAGCTCGCTGTATCTGCGCTATCTTTACAAAAAAAATTGAAATTAAGTAATGAAAAAAAATACATTGCAAAATGTAATTGCTCTATGGCTGTCTAAATTAACATACGTATTAATCGGTATAATTTACATATACAGTTTAGTTTCAAAATAGAAAAATCGATAATATAAATAAACATGTTATTACATAGTCTTTTGAATTTTTTAAAATAAAATCTTTTCAGTATGAAACGGATTTCATATTTTTAATCACGTTAATTTTTAGAATAAACTTATATGAGGATGTTATGTGGCTAATACATAAAACACACGTTATTTTGTTCTTTATAAAAAAAAAGTAAGTATATCACAGAAAGAGATGCATTAAAAATTAAAATCAAACTGCTACTTTGACTAGTATAAAATGTAAGGTGTCTGTACACAGATGAACTTCAAAACCGCGGGAAGGATTGGGGGCCATCTTGGCTCTTTGCTGCGGTTTCTTATACACAAATCCTGAATGATATATTCTCATGTGCACAGATCCTTAAATGACAATAATTTAACTGAGCAACACATTTTATCTGTGATTCTTAAACTTCGGTGTGAAAATAGAAAAAACCATACGACGATAGTCTTAGGGAATACATTTTAGGCAATATTATAAGTTATATATCTAATACATACATATATAATAATCAATATATGCTATTTTTTTATTAATACTATATGTAAGTATAGACAGTATGCCTGTGTTGATTCAACGTCTGTACACTACTTAATGAAGTCTATAGTGGAACATGTAGAACCATTGACACATTCCTAGTCGGGAGGTAGTAATTTTTTTTTTATTACAACTGAAACTGACTGTTGTCCGAGAAGTCATAGTCTCATCAATACAGACATCTATATACATTTAAAATACTAATATATTTACCCTCTTATTCATAAAAATTAAAAAGTTCTAGAAATCACTATTAACTATGCAAATGTTCTGTCCCTTTCATTCAAACAGAATGATACGCTTTTATTCTTTTATTTATAGCATGGAAGGAAAGGAGCTTACGATGTTGATGGTAAGTGATTACCGTCACCCATGAGCATCTGCAGGTTAATTTTCTTAAAAGTTTTAAATACATATAAGTTTGGATTTACAATCAGTAGGTCATTCCACAATGTGCTTGTACAAAGAAGAAAACCGCATGGTGGAGGACCGCCATTCATCCAGGTGATCTGGACGGTATTTTAATTATAAACATAACGTGAGATAAAAGGACAAAACAATTAAAGTTAAAAGGTTTATTACACGTTTCATTTTTTATGAAAAAGAGGTGTTAGTGTATATTAATTATGCATTTTAGCCACCTAACATACTATCCCCATTACAAAAATAGTCACCTCTCCTCTCCTCTCCTCAACTCTCCTCGAACCTTGTACAAATATATCATATCAAAACGTGCCAACTTCTTTATCATTTATACAATTGAGTAATTATTATACATCCAAATATTTGACAAACTTATTTGAAAATTGATGACATTTTCCCCTTCATTGCAATAAGAGGAAGTAAAGCAGAGTTTAAAACTAACCTTATACTCCTTTTAATAAAGCAGATTACTCTGCAATAACAATGTATTATTCGCGATATATATCGTAACGAGAATACAACCAATAACCAACCTTAAAGGAATCGTAATAGAATTAATATTATTTAGCCCTCCGATGAAACGACACTGGTTCGTGAATATTAAACGCACAGACCACTGGGGCTACTTAAAATTGCTTTCTTGCATATGTATCCATGAATGGACCAACGAAAAATTATTCCCGTATTTTTATTAGTAAATGTTTGTTATCATGCAAAATAAGCTTTATTACAGATATGTTTAGATACATACTAAAATATATACAAATTAAAATTATTTCACGTTTAGAAAGTTAATAGCTGCCATTCCAAGTGCAATTTTAAATAAGTTTGTCAACACTAATTACATTAGTATGGTTAAAATTAACGCCTAAACTACTCGAATTAATAAGACATATAAACCCCGACAGGTATTTTAATTAATAAATTCATATAAATACTTAGGTGTACGTGGAATTCAGCAAAGCTATGCCCTTGAAACTATTATGAATGCAGGATGAATCGAAAAGTGAAAATTTTAAGTACACTACGATATGACCTTTGTTACAATATATATAAACTATATTTATAATAGTGACCTTTAATTGTTATGATTAGTTTTTTTTTTAATTTAGAATAGGCAGAGAGCGTATAGGCAAGCAAAGTCAAATGAAACTGCAGTGTATTGTTCAATATGTTTTTTACTAAAAAATAATAAGCACCAAACCACGTTTGGAATGTATGTATTGCACCACAAGTGAACAAAAACCAATCTATAAAAGTATTCACAACAAATTAACACTATACAGTCAGGGTTCGAAAAAAATAAACACAAGATTGCTCGTATTGAGTTCACAAAGTTAGAAGTCAAGTACTCATGAAACTAGTGCATTTTCACCAAGAGATAAAGTGGATTAAAAAAAGAAAACTAAACGATTGCTCAAATGACAAATGTGCATGGCAATAGATGTTCATGCACTGGATTTCATTTAATGTTTGACATAGACACCTATATAGATATACATACAATGTAAATAAACTGGCTTTTGAAAAAACGAAATTCAGTTGACTTTCCAGCCAGTTCTTCTCAACTGAATCTGTATACTGAACTGGATGGTATGGAAAAAAATTTAACATCAATGCTTGGTGTTTATAAGCGGTTAAAATATCCTACATGAATAAATTCTTTTTTATTTCATATCTGAAAATAAATTAAAAACTATGTAGTTTATAATTTATTTTCAGATATGAAATAATATATTTTTTATTAAGTATGTACTTAATTAATCTAGTCACTTCGCAGATTGTATGAAAGTTACAATAATTATATTGCATTTTCCGACTTTGCTTCTTGGAGAAAATATTAAGCTAAATGAATACTATCACTGTCCTTCAACTTTGAGTACGCTTTACAACTAATCCTGTACGTATTAAATAAATAAAATCTGGTTACATTATAAAGGCCACCATTACAATCCAATTAAACGGGGTAGAACACAATTTACATTATAAATAATACATATACAAAATAAAACATTATACACATACATAAATTACCCATGTGTGAATGATTTGTACAAAATAGTGACTTGATTGTGCATGTTTCAACCACCATTGCACTGCTAGTCTTCATAGAAGATCACAAACACTGAACTTCTTTAATCTCATTACAACATTCCATAATAGTTAAGATATATGCTAGGACTGCGGTCCACCAAAATGTGACGACTGAAATAAGTTAATTTTATACTCTAATGCTGCGAACAGACGTGGAAGCGTTTTAATTGTAAGTCGCACATCAAGTACATTTTCAAAGTGCTCAGTTTTTTTTTTAAGTATCAAGAGCAACTAAATAAGTGCTCATACGACTCTTACTCTATATCTGTTTGAATAATATCGCACTCCTAATACCAGACTGCATTAAGACAATAATTGTAAATGTTAGAAAAATCTACTTTTATATTTGAAAGTAGATTTTCCAATATTTTGCGATTTTAATATTTGCGAAATGTAAAATTTATACTTTCCATAAACACCTTTTAAAGTCTTTAAACATTAACTTGTATAAGAAGAATATTAACAATACTGGAAGTTCTTTTTTAGATATATGTGCTACTTGACCATTTGGAACCATTGTTGCCGGAATTACAACTTTCTCGCTCTGAGCGTCTCACTCCCACATTCGAGTGTGTACCTTACTGCTTGGACCAAAATCAGACTTGGCTCTGGCCTATTTACACTGCTATAACACAAAATCAGAAACACACGTATATTCTGTAACATTCACATTCTTTTTATTATGTTTTATTTTGTTGTATGCGTGCATTATTTACTTGCATCTTGCAAGTAAATAATTTATCTATCTATCTACTAAGCTTAACATTTAGATTCATCTATGCGTTGATTGTTCAATTTGGTGGACCGCGCCCATTATCACACACTGTCTCGTTGCAATCCTCAACTATCCAAAATAAATACTTATTTTTAATATCATAGACAAGTTTATTATAAGTAATAGTACATTATTGTATGGGTTATTATTATGAGTCGTATTAATTAATTCGTTATTGGGATTGTATTATAATGGGAATTTTATCTCAAAGTGTCTATAACTAAAGGGGCAATTCCAATATTGGCTTAGGGTGTACGCGCGCAGTAACTGAATATAAAAAAAATCTACCCAATCATTAATAAAGCAGTTAGGCCACCACTAAGACTATTCTGTGGTTAGTAATGACTGGCTGAACTTGATCTTTGGTTCTGTTAGACATACCTATTTTGGTTCATTTACAATAGTGAATGTTCGTAAATTGATTCATTATACAATGTTGAAATACAATTGAGAATGCACCTTCTGTTATAGACACTAAGGATATTTTTACTAAAGGACAGGGGCATTTTTAGCTCTTAAAAATTGGTGTGCTACTGTGTTAAGTGATTATATACCTAAACAATGATACATAAGAGCTATATTAAGTCCATAATTCATTGTAGTGAAGTATTCAAAGTATGCAACATTGATATTGTGTTATATCTTACATTTATTAGATGATTTATAACTATTTTGTCAAAATGATATCATTTAAGGTCATCGTTCATTTAATGATCTACACCAGACCAACATAATTCGAAACTTTCTTGAGATTTTCATTTTATTTAATTCGGCATATAAATAAAGTGAGGTATCATTATTTTTCTTTACATAGTATAAAATGAAGTTGCTTCCGCTGTCTGTTAGCTTAAATCTTCTAAATTACGCAACGGATTTTAATGCAGTTTTAGCAATAGATAGTGTTTCATAAGGAAGGTTTATATGTATAAAACATGTACACCCATGCGAAGCAGGGGCGGGTAGCTAGTAATTATATAAAAAGGATAAAATTATATCTTCTGTTATTTAATGCGAAACACCAAACATTTATTGTTTTCCAAATGGGATCAACTACTTACATTGAAGTATTACATTTCGTCATTGACGTATTGACACAAACCGATAGGATTTTTCTTCAATTAAAAAAGAGAGTATGACGTCATGATACGTGCACGCATTTTTATACAAAATTTAAATTTCGAATGAAAAATGCATAAGAAACTATAGATCTATTTTAAATGTAATTATCGTTTCTAATACAGAATGGATATCATAAGTGATCTTACCTGTTTATTCTAAAGCTATACAATATACAAAAGTTATTATAGAAATTTAATGTTACTGGTTAAAGAATTGATGTAAACATATTCTATATATAACATCTTCATTTATAACCCGGCCAATGTTAGTCTGGTGCCGATAATCATTAAACACTAAAACATAAAATATACAAATCAAGCTGCCACACGAAATGCCCCGTACCCTATCCAATTACATTAAAATATAAATCTATTATTTTGTATAAATATAACATAATCACACTGCGAATGGAGAACGCATTAGGGTTCAATAATGCACCCGTTCTATTGGCTGAACAATCTCTTATTTGACTGACAAAACAACAGTCTGTGTGCATTAATTATTTATTATATAATTTGTTTCAGGAATAGAAATATATCTATAAACATTAGAAAACTGTTGCTCGTATTCTAAAGCCGTAAATTTGCAGTGGTGGATATCAAGCGCAGGCACCCGATTTATAATACTATCCGTTAATTGAGTCAGTCATATACGAGAGCGGTTTACTAACATTTGATCCCTTTGTCTTTGATTGCACTTTTTTTGTAGTATAAATTAAAAATATTAGTTATATTCACTTACAAATATACACATATTAGACGTTGTGGTCGATTATTAGAGCTATTCCATAAACCTATGTCGAAAACTAAAAATTCAATTCGATATCATAGCAAAATCATTACACTAAGTACCAGTATTAACATTTTTTTTATTGTATTCCACTTTAAGTTCAGGGTCGACTATAAAATATTACCTTTGCTAAGCTATCAATTTAGTTTTAGAGATACGTTTAGAGAATCAACTCCATTATGTGTTATACAATTTGTATGTATTAGACATTCTAGGTAAATCTACAGCGTCAAAATCTAACAAAAAAATAACATAAGAGCGTATACTCCGCAATTAATGGCTATATCTTTCATTAGATTTTAACGCTGCGGACACGCCCTCAGAAAGGGAACAAACGAAGTACGTGTTGAGAAAATCCGCAATGAACGCCACACGGGGAGAATCTCAAAGGCATATCGCGTCGAGACATCGAAGCAGGCAACGGAACGATCCGATTGAAATAAATAAACGCTTACCGACGCCGCATGTGCGTACACGGACGCGTCCACGTAAAGTACAAGCCAGCAATGTATTACTTTATAATATAAGGCCGTGCGGCGCATCGCCCGCGGCTATGGCCCTGCGGCTTCGCGCTGCTAGCACACGGCTACACGCTCGAGGAGACTGCCACTTGTATATCTGAAAAAATACATTGAAATTTGCCATTAAAAATCACAGCAGCACTGTAACAATTGTTTCACTATGTGGCAAACAAAATTAAAAAGTAGGTCATCCATAAATGACGTCACACAGGGAAGGGGTTGACGAAGTGTGACTCACAGTGTCACACAGGGAGTGAAACTGACCTGGCTCGCTCGCTAGCACTCGGAGGAGGAGTTGAGGTCGAGCGGCGCGGCGGGCGGCCGCTTGGCGCGCGTGAGGCGGTCGAGCTCGGCGGCGGGGGCGGGGCGGGGGGCGGGGGCACGAGTTGAAGAAGTTCGCCAGTACGCGCTCGCTCGCTAGCACTCGGAGGAGGAGTTGAGGTCGAGCGGCGCGGCGGGCGGCCGCTTGGCGCGCGTGAGGCGGTCGAGCTCGGCGGCGGGGGCGGGGCGGGGGCGGGGGCACTGACCTGGCTCGCTCGCTAGCACTCGGAGGAGGAGTTGAGGTCGAGCGGCGCGGCGGGCGGTCGCTTGGCGCGCGTGAGGCGGTCGAGCTCGGCGGCGGGGGCGGGGGCGGGGGCGGGGGCGGGGGCACTGACCTGGCTCGCTCGCTAGCACTCGGAGGAGGAGTTGAGGTCGAGCGGCGCGGCGGGCGGCCGCTTGGCGCGCGTGAGGCGGTCGAGCTCGGCGGCGGCGTCGGAGCGCGCGGCGGCGGCGCCCGGCACCGGCTCAGCGGCGCGCGCCCCCGGCGAGCCCGTCTTCTTGTACAGCAGCGAGTTGAAGAAGTTCGCCAGTACGCCCTCGTTGCCGGGCGTGCCGGGGCCCATGCCCATTTTCGTGCCGTCCAGCTGCGAATTACAACATGTCAAATGATTATTCACGACCGACTACTAATCGACATTCCAAATTTAAAAACAGAATAGAGCGATTTTATTAATGGTAATTTATTTAAAATTAGAATCGAATACACTTTAGTGTCACTTTAGTGGCACCGCCGGCCTGCAGCGCGGCGAGCTGCCGCTGTGTACTGTACAGTGTACAGTGTACAGCGTACAGCGGGCGGGGACGTACCTGCGAGGTGGAGCGCTGCGTGCGCAGCGGGGAGTCAGCGCGGGGCGCGGGGGCGCCGGCCTGCAGCGCGGCGAGCTGCCGCTGTGTACTGTACAGTGTACAGTGTACAGCGTACAGCGGGCGGGGACGTACCTGCGAGGTGGAGCGCTGCGTGCGCAGCGGGGAGTCAGCGCGGGGCGCGGGGGCGCCGGCCTGCAGCGCGGCGAGCTGCCGCTGTGTACTGTACAGTGTACAGTGTACAGCGTACAGCGGGCGGGGACGTACCTGCGAGGTGGAGCGCTGCGTGCGCAGCGGGGAGTCAGCGCGGGGCGCGGGGGCGCCGGCCTGCAGCGCGGCGAGCTGCCGCTGTGTACTGTACAGTGTACAGTGTACAGCGTACAGCGGGCGGGGACGTACCTGCGAGGTGGAGCGCTGCGTGCGCAGCGGGGAGTCAGCGCGGGGCGCGGGGGCGCCGGCCTGCAGCGCGGCGAGCTGCCGCTGTGTACTGTACAGTGTACAGTGTACAGCGTACAGCGGGCGGGGACGTACCTGCGAGGTGGAGCGCTGCGTGCGCAGCGGGGAGTCAGCGCGGGGCGCGGGGGCGCCGGCCTGCAGCGCGGCGAGCTGCCGCTGTGTACTGTACAGTGTACAGTGTACAGCGTACAGCGGGCGGGGACGTACCTGCGAGGTGGAGCGCTGCGTGCGCAGCGGGGAGTCAGCGCGGGGCGCGGGGGCGCCGGCCTGCAGCGCGGCGAGCTGCCGCTGTGTACTGTACAGTGTACAGTGTACAGCGTACAGCGGGCGGGGACGTACCTGCGAGGTGGAGCGCTGCGTGCGCAGCGGGGAGTCAGCGCGGGGCGCGGGGGCGCCGGCCTGCAGCGCGGCGAGCTGCCGCTGTGTACTGTACAGTGTACAGTGTACAGCGTACAGCGGGCGGGGACGTACCTGCGAGGTGGAGCGCTGCGTGCGCAGCGGGGAGTCAGCGCGGGGCGCGGGGGCGCCGGCCTGCAGCGCGGCGAGCTGCCGCTGTGTACTGTACAGTGTACAGTGTACAGCGTACAGCGGGCGGGGACGTACCTGCGAGGTGGAGCGCTGCGTGCGCAGCGGGGAGTCAGCGCGGGGCGCGGGGGCGCCGGCCTGCAGCGCGGCGAGCTGCCGCTGTGTACTGTACAGTGTACAGTGTACAGCGTACAGCGGGCGGGGACGTACCTGCGAGGTGGAGCGCTGCGTGCGCAGCGGGGAGTCAGCGCGGGGCGCGGGGGCGCCGGCCTGCAGCGCGGCGAGCTGCCGCTGCAGAAACGCCTGCTCGTCCTCCGCTTGTACCTCTGCTTCGCGGCTAGCCCCGCTCTGTACATAAATTTCATATTTTAACCACACCTTATTAACATAAATAATATATAACAGTTCATTTTGGCCTATGGAAAAATAGAATCTACATATACAGTGTTAATTAATGTTAATTTATTATCAGTTACGCATAGATTACTTACTTTCCGTATAGCAGGCTGTACAATGACATCTCTGTAGTAGTCATCTGGTTTACACGACTGCATGTTTTCATATAATATACTAATCTTCTTCATGCTATCCCAACCAGCAGGACTGTAAAGATAGTCAATTTTCTAGGAATTAATATGATTGACTGACTTCTAAGCAGGTGGTATTAGATATCTATTGGTCTGCAAATTATTAATGGTTTAATTAACGCTATAGTAGGTTAATAAAGATAACTCGTAGGATAATAATAAAGACTCCTTCTTTTCATGAGAACGAGTTATCTTTATTTAAAGAGAGAGAGAGAGAGTACAGCAGTGAAACGACTTTCTCTAATGGTGATCAAATTTCGACCGTAACTGTGTCTACATCTATATTGCGAAACATGTTTCACCACTGAATAAGGCATCTTCAGACATTGATGTGAGTTTGGAAGCCTAGTGTAAGTTTTATCTGAACTCTTTTCAATGCCTGATGATGCCTAGTTCAGAGGCGAAGATAAATTTATTAAGTACCTCTGGTAAATCTAATGATATGTTAATATATACATACATTAAAACCGCGTCCTTCTCCACGATGAGCGCCGGTGTCCTGAACGGGAGGCTGTATATCCGGTGCGTCAAGTACTTGTACAGCAGGTCGCAGTTCTTGTCCTCCTTGGCGCTGCTGTAGAACAGAGCCGCGCCATACTGCAGACAGAACCGCCGGATCCACTGCTGCATGAAGTCGAAGTGTTCGTCGCGGTAGTCGTGCTCCTTTTCTAATGTGCTCATGTAGTCAGTCTGTGAACCGTACAGATGTTTTAATATTGTGTTGCCTTTACGTATAAATGTAATGATGTCGAATTTCGTTCTTATTCTGTTGCTATTTCTGTTATCGGTGTTGCCATACAATTAAGACATTTATTTTTGTGTATATGTGTGATAACTTCCTTAATATTAATAATTTTATTATTGGAATGAGTCATCTACGAAATTGCCATACTCTTTAAACAGAGTCCATGTGTATTGTTAATTTATCATATGTAAATTTATGTATACGCATGTGCAATTATAAATAAATAAATAAATAATAATATTTTTCGATTATTTTGGTTATCCGTAAACCACTAAACCGTAAACACTCACTGACTCAGTTACTCATTGATAAATTTATTATTTGAGAAAACTAAAGCATTTTCATGTTATTGATTTCTCAAATAAATAATTATGAATAAAGTATATTTGGGGAGAAATTAAAATTGTGGAAGAAGCATTTTACATTCTATCGATTCTGTCTACCTCAATGAGACAGGGTTGATGAATATGTAGATAATTTTTTTAATAGATGATAATGTGTTATCACTTTGGTTTTTGTATTCAGGGCACAAGATGGCGACTTATGAACATGTAAACTTACAAGGACAAAAAAGGCAACATACGAGCAGCTGGCTTCTTGTGATGAGACGAGCTTTCCGTAACGCGTGGTAGATAAAAAATAAATTGTTATGACTATTCAAAAGTGCTTAAATTAAGTTTATTTGCTGGCGGCGACCTATATAATGGGTATTGTATATATATCCATATAATGGGACTAGTCAGACCTTCACATAGTATACCCTAGATACCATCGTGATTAAATTATCACTGTACAATTCGGCCTAATGAACTGACCTGACTTAATCATCAATCCAGCCCTCTTTCGCTGGTTTCCTGCCAGTGCAGGTGGGTGCATCATTCCATTGGTAACAGTAGGTGAAAAGTTGTAAAGCACAATCTCACCTTAGTAGCAACTACAACTATATCGAGGCCGAGGTTAGTGGTCAGCACGCCTTCTGGCAACGGGTTGTCATCATCATCACCGTTCTCGAGGTCATCGGAAAGGTTCCTCGATGATCTTTTCATTGGTGATGATGCGGTTGGTTCCAGCTCGTCGCCAGGCTCCGTATACCTCTGCCATTTCTGTACTTGGTGTTTTTTACTTTGTAATCTTTGTTCTGTAACAAAATATATTTGTTGTATAAATTTATTTATTTATCAACGGCTTCGGTGGTCTAAGAGTTTAGTACACCGCCTTACGTCCGATGGTCGCGGGTTCCATTCCTAGCAAGGTACAAATATTTGTATTAATCTGTATGGTTGTTAATATAGGTCTGAGCATTTTCTAGATATATTAAGTATGTATTTTAAAAAAATCTATATATTAATATCAGTTATCTAGTACCCACTACACAAGCTCTGGTTAGCTTGGGACTAGATGGCGCTGCGTGAATTGTTCAGGGGTATTAGTAAAATGAACTTTGAGTGAAGTTTTTTTTTCATCTTATTAAACATACATTTTCATTACAACTTATAATATTTGATAGGAATAAACGTAGTGATAAAGCCACTAAAATAGGTAAACACGAACTAACACAAATAAGACAAGATATGCCTACAGTGTATGAGACATCGTATTACATATTCAATTCGCGTATACTTAAGATGAGAGTGTCCACGCAATATAATTACGATGTAGGTATTCTGCCGTATTCGTTCTATCTTTATTAAGAGATCTTGCATCTCCCCTTATTCAAGCGCTATAGCAAAACTTCTCATCAAAATTTTGCGGTAAATATTTACATTCCACTCGAAACGGTTTACTCTATTGTTACAATATACGTAAGTTTTTTTTTTTATTATTATAAAAATGCATTAGAATACCAAAGTCTTGAACATTTTTGAAAGCTAGAGATGGGTACTTTTATTGATGTAAATAAAGTTTTTCAGTTATGTGTAATTCTAAATCAAACTGTTTAAAGAAAATCTGGCTAGCTGGAAACGTTGATATTAGTTGCATAATCCTATCGACAAATCATGAAGTTTAATTAGTAATTGTAAAAATATCATAGTCGTAAACGTAGTACGTTTTGTATGGAGACGATTTAACATTTCACATGTTAATATTAGTTGCCTTATCCTACAAAAAAAAATTCATCGAGTTTAATTAGTTATTATAGTAAATGTAGCACGTTTTATATAGAGATGGCTCGGAGACACGCAGCCTTAATGAACAAGTCTGACGTATTACGTCAGACGAGTTGGTATACATTGTGAGTCATAGTTAAAAACTAAACATATGTCACTTTAATATATCGATAAATTGTTTACATTAATATTTTTATAATATGTTAATTTAGTGACATAATCTTATGTCATTACTAACTATTGGGATTAGGCCGGTAATGATAGTTGTATAAATTAATATAAATAAATAAACTTTGACCTGCAACTTTGTTATTGGGCTAAAAAGTGCCCTTTAGTTCTGTCTCATTAGAAATACAGCGATGCTAAATTTCATAATAATTGATTCGAGCGTTAAAGAAAGAAAAAAATAAAAAACAAATTCTTTCACATTGAAAATATTATTAAGGATAATTAAGTTTGGTTTCACTACCAGTACGTTTATAAAAAAAAATAATATTGATGACAAAAAGAATCATCAAAACCAATTCAGTTTAGGAAAGGATGCCATGTAACATATTTAAAAAATAGAAATGAATCAAAGCCAGGTTTTTTAGCTCTTGATTAAAAATAGAATTGGCATTAAGTTTGACGAAGTAAAGACCAAACAAACAAAATAAAAACCCACGAAATAAGAAAACCTTCAATGGCCACCAATCCAGGATAATCAAATTCGTTGCGTCGTTTAATCTAATAGATATTGATCAATGACGTAACCAATAGATTGAGACCGCAAATGAAAAATGAAACTAAATTGTTTCGTAGTTTGTTATGCTTTTGATAAAACCTTTTTAACGACAAACACAGCTAAATATAAATTATACATAGTACGTATATATGAGAATCATTAACTAATATTTATATTTTGTAAAATTCGTAATACTTGTGTTTATTTCTTGGCATACAATATATAAAATTCTCGTGACAGTTGCCCTATGGTCAGTTTGATGAAATTTTATATGTACATTCGTTAGGTTTGAGAATAGGTTGTTATTTATTTTTATTCCCGTAAGTGTGTGGGGTGTCCCATCTGAATTTTTTTATAACTTTATAAATATCATACACCCCTATATTTTCACCTTTCTACCACCGACCCCCATTTTTTTATAGCGGTATCGCTATCGAGTTGGTGTATTTATAGTACTTAAATTATATGCCCAAACAATGTTTGCCGGGTCAGCTAGTTATTTATAAAGACAATATCGTTTGCATTGAAAATACTAGAAGCCTGCGGTAATACACATTATAAAAGCAGATTGGGTGGACTGCGTTGAGTTATAGACCGTTTTGTCTCATTAATTAGTTTTAAATTATACACTACACATTATAGTTTTTTTGAGACAAATAAAGATTATTATTATTATTATTATTATTATGTATGGCGAACACGTCGGCGGCACAAGTGGTAACCTTCGTCTTATAGGTGGGAAGGGGATTGTTAGTAATGTGGACTGATGATCCTATTGCTAACAATATACTAACGTGATAGGTTTCCAGGAGGACCGCTCCAGGAGGACCGCTCCAGGCGGTTCCCCTGGAAACCTGACATCGTAGTAAGTTTCAGGTGAATTTGTCACGATGGGTTAACTGACCTGACCTCATTCTCATCCTTCTTCCACTGGTCGCCCACCAGCTTATACTAGCGTAAACGTTACCGCAGACGGGATTCCATTGTCATGCAATATAAAAATATCCATAGGCGAGAGGCCTATGTATTATTTCAGGTTTACGTCAGGTTAGTAAGCCCATCGTGATCGTGATTTTAGATGAAGGGCATTGTTAGTAATGTAGACTAATTAGCCTATTGCTAGCAATGTACCATGTCAGGTTGACCTCCACGCGGTCCCTAGAAACAATCATGATAAATTCCTGATAAATTTGTCACTATGGACTAACTAACCTAACCTCATGCCCAACTTATCGTCCAGTGGTCCCCCGACAGCGTAAACCGCTAGCGCAGAAATATGCACTATTTGATTATCATCCACTAAAAAACGTCGTCTAATGAACAGCACTATGACATCGAATTATCACGCTACGTATGTGTGGTATACATGCGTTCCCATTCCGGCAGACTAGGATGTCATGCCTATCTTATAACTTTACTGTCTTATCTCACACTTTAACACTTAGAAACACACAGCTTAGAAAGCAAGCGAGACTGAGGTACCTGCGCAGATGAATTACAAAGTCTAATTATTTATTTTTATTAAATCTTTAATGCACAAATACACAAATATAGATGCATATGGCGGACTTAATTCACACCATGAGGTATTTTCTCCCAGTCAACCATCGGGCAAACAGAACATCTAAAAAGAGAGGGCACTTAAAAAAAAGAAATGTAGGTATACCATCTAAAATAACAATGCAAAAAAAAACTATTCCAGTATTATGTACTAAACATAAATAGTTACGCGGAAAAAGGTATCCATATAGAAAGGATGGATTCTATGATCACAAGTAAATAGGGGATCTGTTATTTTGACTTAGTGGATAAGTACACATTCACGTACCAATGACCGACTAGGCAAAGGTTGTATTCTCATATAAATTACTTCTAGATAAGACCCCTCTCATTACCTTGAGGTATAAAAAGTAGACTATGACCTATCAAACACATCTTCTATTTCATAAAAATCAGTCAAGACAATTCGGAGGAGTTGGAAAGCAAACACTGTGACAAAATATTTTTGTATATTTGAAGATGAATGACACTTACCTGGTGTGAGATCCAATTTATCTATATGGTCACCGAGCACAGAGGCCCAGCTCTGCAACTGGTCTAGTATTCCCCATGGAGTCGTCATAGCAACTGTGAGGACGACCAGTGTGTGTGGGAATGTTTCCTCGCTGAGGGCGAATTTGAGTAGATTTGTGTGCCCTGGGTCACCATCCAGCACCCATACACTGAGTCGAGTGTGATCTGATGAAACAATAAACAAATTAAGTACATACATAATGTTATGAAGTCTTTAGAAGTACCGACTTAAAATGTAAACATTTTTGTATCTTCTCTAACAATAATATAACAATTTGTTGCAAAAATTTGTAACAAGCTCTTAAATACTAGAGCTTTTTTACATATAATTCCTTATGACCAGTACATTTTCATATCATTTGTTCCATTATCGATTGGTAATGTAAAACATAGAATTGACTATACTTAAAATTAGGTCCAAATTTCCAAATTTCTTGGAGGAATTTATTCACACATACCATCATTAGCACTTGAATATTTTTAAGAAAGATTAAAAAATCATTAACTTTAAATGAGACAACATTACTATACAGCCAACACTTAATTAAACACTGTCAACTACAAAATAAATTATCAAAATCAGTGTATAATTAGTGAGGATGACAAAAAACATACATGCAAATGTAAATGCTCTCACTTCTGGAATTAGTTGAAAATAAATATTAATTTATTAAGCAGAAAATTCTACTGAAATAGATGATGTTCAGTGTTGCATAAACAAAGCCATGAGACATGGCTAGTTACAGAATAAAAAAGGTATTTCTACCATTGTAGTACAAACAACTTCTAACAAGCATGTGTTTTGTATGCAAATGAGGCCTAATTAGCTTAGTAATGACTAAAACTGTCTCTTTATTCTTCCAACATCATTAAGGAGACAAATGTCTTCCTAACTGAACTGTGGGAATCAACTTGGAAACATAAAGCTATAATATTTTGTAAGGATTAATATAATTCATAATGGTTATATTATAATTTAACTTCTTTTAATTCACTGCTTTCTGCAAAGATTATTTTTGTATTTTAAACTAGCTAAATCCTGCAGTGTTGTATGTATGAATACCGCTAATATCCTATATGTTAATCTGGGATACATCTGTGTAGCTAGAGCAAGAACAGTGTAAAGAACAAATAATACCATATTAATAAATAATCACAAACTTTTGTATATACATTATTAATAGGATTTATTTGTGTATTATTTTATGTATGTACACTATAATTTATTTATCTAATTTCAAGAATACAAATAATGTGTACAAATGGCGGACTTAAATTCTTACAGCGTTATCTACCAGTTAACCATGAGTGGTCCAGAGAAAGATTGTCATGATTATCTGATTCTGTTTTATCCCATTATTTAGGAGATTATGAATGAATATGAATACTTTGAATAAAATGAAAAATATATAAGTATGATAGTTCTTTTTATAATTATAAGGTTATAATATTAATAATAGGTCTTTGCCCATGACTGTCATTTACCAGATTGACACAATCCAGTATACACTTGTGTATTGTATAATATAGAAATAATAAAAATAACTCAGGACTTGGCATTAGATGACACTGTGTACCATTTAGTGCCAACTTAAGGTGAGTTTGTGTTATAGGTACTAAAGAACTGATAAAAATACTTAAATACATTTCTTTTGTGAATACCTATATAATATACACAGTAATCACCCAGACTGCTACAAGTGAACATAACAATGAATACAAAAGTATGTATGATGCAAGGAATTGAACCCGCAATCATCAAAAGTAAGGTGTGCTATACTAGTAGCCCACAAAGGCTGTCATAATTATAAGAAAAAGACAACACTATTTTAGTTTAATTTATTTTAAATTTCTTAATAGCACCTATAACAATCAATCAATAACTTATTTGTGATTAAAGGTATATATATTACATAATGTGATAATATCTATAGCACATATACATATTAATATAGATATAGCTCAGCCCTAATCTACCATACCGCATGCAAAATAATTTGATCTACTTATCACATTATTTACATAATATTATTTAGTTTTTAAGTTAAATATAATGGGTATGTGTAACTGTGAATTGTTTTTTGCATCAAAACAAAATATCTTTATCCATGTAGGGGTAAAAGAGACACTTATAACAAGTCAAATCTATTGTTTTATTTAAATCTTCCCATATGTAATTACTAGAAAAGACAAAATTAATAAGTGGACAAAAACTCTGTCTTGTACATCCAATAATGGAATATATATACTATTTTATAATCTAAAAGTAAGAGTTACCAAAATGTGTATTATGACCACCTCTAATTTAAATAATAATCACTAAAAGTCAATGTGATTTCATATTTATTTTGTTTATTTATCTGTTCTAAATAAACAATCATTATTATTTATTATTATATCCTATACATTCTGTTGTAAGTATATTCATCAATATTTTTAAATCTACTTCTTTATTTATACTAATAATATGTTTATATAGTATTAGTTGTTTTACAGTGACTCATTTGAATATGTATGTACACAAGTTTTAGGAAGTTATATGATGAAGGTTTGAACAATAATATTTTAATCCACTTTGTGAGTTAATATTAAGAAAGTAAGAAACAATTAATAATACTCACCATCTCGGTATTCATCCCTTACATCTATATATGCATATTCAAGTGCAGAACCCTTCTTTGGGTCTTCAACTCCTTGTAATTTAGCTACGAGAGTGGTTTTGCCTGTTTCATTATCACCCAAAACTAACACATTTTTATTTGAAGGTAGTTTAGTGTTCCCTTGATTCTGAACTTCTTCTAAGATAGAAGACCTGTGAAAGACCTCAAAGTTTCAATACGATCACTGCATCATCGTGTTCTGATAAAAAATGAGAACAATATCTTTGCGTGGCACATAATAAGGAGAAATGTCAGTGGATGGTATAATGTACTGGGATTTCACTATCACTTTACATACAAAGGGAAGACGTCGCAGCTAGGTCACATATTTCTCAGGTATGAAGCTTGACATCACGTAGGTGTGACACATTGGATCCCATAGAAGGGGACTGTATGCTATACGTAAAAGTAACTGTGAATTATTACCACAAATTATCCTTTGCGTCGCCATTATCTTTCTTTTTAGATTTAAGCCCATTAGCCTGGCCGTTTGTCTCCATTCTTCAGTAATTTTAGAAGATAACAACGGCACAGAAAGGCTTTTCTTTCGTTTTCGTTTCTTCGGCCGTTCATACGTCACTCTCGCTCGCGATGATTTATGTGTTGCTGTATTTGAGCTACAATATTCGACTAATGTATGAAATATTTTTTCTACTATTAATAATTTTCTGAGATAAATAAATATTCACTGACTTAAAGTTAATAACAAAATAATAAAATTAGACTTATCAAATTATTTAAAGATTCTATGAAGTGTAGAAATATTTCGAGAATCGTTACCTAACTTATAATATTACAGAGATTTCTACTACAAAACCTTCACTAAAAACAAATACATATTTTCACAATGGGTATTATAATATTATCTAATAACTTGGAGCAGTTTCGATAATTTATCGGTCATGTAATAAATTTAAAAAACCAGTAAAATAATGTGACATAAAAATAAATTTTGTATTAAATTTTTTTTACAAAGTTATAATGTTTTAGACTACTTGCAATAGTTTAGACTTAAAGTAAAAACTTAAATTTTCCTCCTTATTATGATTTTTATTTCAAGTATATTATTTATCTACTACTAAATACAGATATTATAGCATACAACTGCTAATAATTCAAGACATTTTTAATATTTTGTTCCTGCCTCTATATGGATCATCGATCTACGTCTTAACTTTTTAAATTACTCTGAAAATTGACTTGGCTGTCAGTAACTGTCCGCTGTCATTGCTTCAAATAATTTTCAATTTTCTTTTCATTCAAAATAGTATTCTTTGTGAATGAATAGTGAAGTGAATAATAATATTATTAATGTGAATTGTTATGATTTTTTAAAATTCCTGTAGTTTATATTTTTGATTTTATTTTCATATAATTTCACGTGCGATTTTTCTAATTGGACTTTTTAATCAAATTTATCATCAATTAAGATGTATAAAAAGCCTGCATCCGGGAAAAGATCAAATTTGTCTCAAGTGAGTCACCAATATCATTATTGTACCATGGATTTTGCTGTATATGATCGTGATACTCGTGTAGGATGCCTTAAATATATAAAATTCGAATTGTTTCCGACACTATATTTCCATTGTCACTATCAGCTGATAAATCTTTGTAAACAAAAACCTGTACTAAACTCGTTTATGAAACAATGAACTGTTACCAAAATGATTTGTTTGTGTAAACAAACGTTTAAAAACCGTTTGTTCTCCTATACTAATCAACTGAGTAATAACAGTATTTTACAGACATATGCATAACATTAATACAAGATTTAAAGACAAACTTGCTGTTCCTATGTAACATTTAGAAAAAGCCAATGGGTCTTTTATGGGAATAGTTATAAAATTTTACAAGAAGATAATAAAGGATATACTGAAATTACCATTAAATAAATTTAAAACATCTGTTAAATCCTATTTACTGAGCAAAGCCTATTAGTCACTATACAATTACTTAAAGAACAATTACTTATGAACCACTATTGGTTCATACATTGGATTTTGACTTAATGTTAGATATAGACATCTATACAACTAAATAATGTAAAGAAACTAAAAAAAAAAGAAAGTTAAAAAAAAGAAATTAAATTGAGTTTCTTGCTAATTCTTCTCAATTGAATTGCTGTACTGAAAACTTGAAGTTTATAAGCTACTAAAATGCCCTACATTAATGAATATTTTTTATTTTGTCGCCTTAATAAGAAAAATGAAAAAGTAACATATAATAATTATTATATTTTAGAAGGGATTATACTTTAACACAGATTTATATAAATGCTTTATACTTTGCTTGTAATATTTTTCATAATAAGCTAAGTAAGAATTAGGAACCTGGTTGACAAAATTTTTAATGTGGAATCCTACATTTTTTATTTCATATAATATCCAAATTGCAATCAATTGTAGCAGGACTATAAGCAATTGCTACATAGGCCCTCCCAGTATCAGGCCGTTTATTTACTCATTACAACTATTCTAGTTTTAATCATATATGCATTCTTTTTGGTTGTCTATTATGCTCCTACATAAAACGAAAGTCTCAAATGTTTAATCTTCTACTTCTATATAGTTTGTCTAATTCTCTTCTTCTTTAAACATCCCAATAGATTTTGATAAAGGGTTTTACTGTGATTTATATATATATATATATTTCATATTATTCAACTAGGGCAATGTTAAAGTAGTGTTCTAGTTAGAAACAACCATGTTCTCTACAACCTCCCATTGTATCTTAAAATCTGTCTTCCAGTTTGGTCTTCTGGATATGGATGTAGATGATGGGGACGATGAACAAATGGATCTGTCCGATGATGATATGGACCTTGAAGCAGAACTAGCAGCAATCAGCGGAGGAGGGGGAAGACCATCACGTCCGAGGAAGCCTGCTGCTGTACCAGCTACTAACTTAGATGCAATGATAGCAGCAAGTTTAAAAGATATCCCTTCTGATGAGGATGATGGCTCTGGTATGGACCTTGGTTACTGAAATTTATCTTTTACTAAATGAATATTTGTTTTAATCAAGTTTATTCTAGTAACCCCTACACTAAGAGCTATTCTATGTTTTGTAAAAATTATGTAGGAGATTTCTTCAATACATAGAATAGCTTTTAGTGTAGTGGTTACTAGAATAAACTTGATTAAAACAGTTTTTGATTTATACAGTAGTTTTATAGCTATCAAACTAATTTATTTATCTGTTAAATCTGGTAAAGTACTGATGCAAATTCATTAAGAACCTATTGGCTTGATTTATCTTCATGTTTTTGGTGCTTCATCCTTCATCCTTCTTCATCTTTTCATTGTATTGGTGCTTCATCATCAGACATAATAGTTGCGTCAGTAAGTTGTAGAAAATACTTTTTTTAGGGGACAAATTCTCTGTTTTATACTCGCTATTACTATTGTGAAAACCCGATTTTGTATGTTGATAATGATTATTGTATTACAGACGATGATGATGATCCAGACCTTCTCAATGAACTCCAGGCACTGTCTGTAGAAGATGACGAGGCGCCAGCCCCTCCTCCCCGCACCAGCCGGCCTGCACCCGCACCCCCAGGCACTGTCACTGGACAGAACAGCACAGTTAGTTTGTTGCAGGAGCGGATTTCAAATTATGTTTTAGCAGAAAAGACCGCTAAAGAAAAAGGAGAAAGTAGCAAAGCAAGGAGGTGAGTAGCTCATCAGTTAATCTTTTCTATGATTTTTTTACTATACATATAATAAATTCTGGACTCTGTACATTAGCTATCTACGATTCTGTACTCCTTACATTAGCTATCTATGCGTAAATAGCCCGCCAAAATCATTGCTCTGATTGAATTTATTGACTCTACTAGATACTGAAGTTAACAAAAAAGAGGAAAATACGGAAACAAAGCAAAAAGTAAAGCTTGTTTGCCTCCATTATTATATAAATATTTTTGATTATATGGAAAACTGAAAGTGAAATGCAATAAGTACAGTACATTTTCATTTAATTTTTAATTATCTGGAATTTTTTTCAGATTTGGTCGTGGTTTGAAAACTCTTAATGACCTACTAAAACAGGCAAAAGCTGGAAAACCGATCAAAGATGAAGATATACCTCCTCCAGTTAGTCTCGGAAAACCAGCGTCTGAGTCTGCGCCTTTTCCCCAACCTCAAGTAGAGCCAGCCCCTCCTCCTGACCCTGTTCCTGATCCTGAACCTCCTAGTATTCCAGAAGCAGAACCCGAGGAACTCCCGAGTCTCCCAGAACCTAAACAACCTCCTCCGCCACCTCCAACTGAAGAAGTAGATCCTGAAAAACAGCAAGGGCTACTAGTAATATTAAGTAAGTGATTTTTCTGTTTACTTGATTGCAGCATAGTGGAAATTGTATTTTATTTTAAGCCTTTTTAGGGATGATGATATGATGATGAGACGGTTCTGGTGTGGTCACCACACCGTGTAGTGTGGTCTAGTCTAAATCACTTACACAGCGTTAGAAAGGGGAAGGGGATTGTTAGTAATGTGGATTGATAACCCCATTGCTAGCAATGTACCATGTCAGGTTGACCTCCACGCGATTCCCCCTGGAAACCGTCGTGATAAATTCCTAGTGAATTTGTCACGATAGGCTAACTAACCTGTCCTCATGTTCATCTTATCATCCTCCACTGGTGCCCCGCCAGCGTAAACCGTTAGCGTAGGCGGGTGCACCATTCCATTATTATCCACAAAAAAAAAAACACAGCGTTAGTGGGGAGAAGGGAATTGTTAGTAATGGGAACTAGTAATCCCCATTGCTAGCAATGTACCACGTTAGGTCGACCTCTACACGGTTCCTCCTGGAAACCATCGTGATAAATTCCTAGTGAATTTGTCACGATGGTTCCTTATGTTCATCTTATCATCCTCCACTGGTGCCCCGCCAGCGTAAACCGTTAGCGCAGGCGGGTGCACCATTCCATTATCATCCATAAAAAAAACTGCGTTCGAATGCTTAAAACACTTAGCTGGACGCGAGACTTTCGCATCGCTATGTGTTCCTAATATACCGAATATACCACGGACTGTGTTCTGAAGAATTGTTCGACATTTTACCATCGCATCGCCCGCCATCGATACGGAATTCATCCCCATCCCCTTCTGATGTTAAGCGACATTTATCGGTATATACATAAATAGCACATAAGGTTTTCACATTACAAATTTTTAATAATTTAGAAATGTTCTTAGTCCATCATATTCTCTTGCAGAACGTAAAGAGGAGTTCAAAGCCGCTGCATTAGCATCTAAACACGCCGGCGACAAAACTATGGCACTGGAATATTTGAAAGTAGTAAAACAATTTGATGTAGTGGTGGATGCATACAAATCTGGACAGGAGATGGACCTAAGCGAGCTGCCGACAGTAGAGATGATAGCCACTGCGTTTAAATCACAACAGAAAGAGGAAGATCATGTACAGAACTCCACAGGTGAGTACGTAACATTTTTTTCCCCAGACAATTCACACAACACCATCTAGTCCCAAGGTAAGTAGAGCTTGTGTTATGGGTACTAAACAAATCGTATGAATACTTAGATATTTTTTTTTAATACATGCATAATATACATAGACAAAACCCAGACCGCTACAAAGAATGATACTCATGAATAGAAATGTTGGTACAGTGCGATGAATCGAACCCGCGATCATCGGAAGTAAAGACCACCGAGGCCGTCATATATATAGCAGTTTATCTATAATTTTTGTTTTGTCCTGACTGCCTGTATATCATAGTACAGTCAAATCTATTAAGTTTAGTAAGAGCATTTAAAATAATTCAGTATGGTGCTTTTGTAGCCTTGAATCCAATTAGATATCTTTAGTGATTTATGATGCCAATTCTCTTTTTTATTGATCATGACAATCATTATTTCTACAGAACCACAACCAACACCGCCTACCACGGAGGGTGGTTTGATTACCGCGTCCACAATGGAAGAGGCGCTAAAGCAGAGGCTTGCTGCTTTTCAGGTATTTTTTTATTTATTTATTTCATTCAGGCTACTAATGCCCATGATATAAATACCTTATAGACTAACAATAATACATATGTATATGTATGAAATTGTCTCTGTGGTAATGGCACTGATGACGGCCATCTGATATGGAAGTGCCGATACCCTTCTGCCAGTAGTCCTTCTTCATGAAGGCGGGCAGCATTTTGGTCGGGACCCGGTACACAAACGCCTTGAAACTCGCGTTGTGACTCGATTCCAGCTGCATCACCCTCAATGACAGGTTACCCCTGGTTCATATGTAGTCGACAATGTCCTGTACCTTGTTGACGTAGCAGGCAGGACAAGTATATTGCCGTGGTCGGTGTAGCAGTACGCAACAGAAAGTTGGGCCCAGTATATAATAATATAATAGCCCATTTTTTGCAAATACATCCAGACTAATATACAGTCATACTCATGAATACAAATGTTTGTATCGTGGAATCCAACACGCGAACATCAGAAGTTAAGCGGTGTGCTAAACCCCTAGACCAGTGATGTCGCTAGGATCTATATTCAGCAGAAATTTATGAGGTTGACGTGACATGGTATAGATCTAACAATGGGAGGTCCCATTGTTAGATCTGTTCCCATTGTTAGGTCTATACCATGTCACGTCACTAGTTCCCATTACTGGGGGAAGGGGATTGTTAGTAATGTGGACCACCCCTAGCATGGTACCATGGCAGGTTGAGCTCCATGCGGTTCCCCCTGGAAGCTATTTTGATAAGTTCATGGTGAATTTGTCACGATGGGCTAACTGACCTAACCTCATGCTCACCTTATCATCCTCCACCGCGCAGGCGGGTGCACCATTTCATTATCATCAATGCAACAAAATCCATTACTGACTATTCCCTGTATATCTAAAATGATTTATGACGTTTCTGAATCTCGAGTTATGTGATATTTTAGCAACTAGAAGCCAAAGCGAAAGAAGAGGGTAACTCGTCTAAGGCCAGGCGTATGGGTCGTATAGTGAAACAGTACGTGGAAGCGATCCGGTTGCACGCCGCCGGCAGACCGCTGCCCGCTGATGAACTACCCACACCTGCTGGATACGGCGCCTTGCCCGGACATGTGAGTGACAAATACTTATATTAGAACATATTTTTGTAATGCAACTGGAATTAAAGAAAAAACTGAGTACCCACGAGATGGCAAGTGGTTACCGTCGCCTATGTACATAACACTATGGACAGGGGGGATTGCTAGTAATGTGGGCTAATAACCCCATGTCAGGTTCACTTCCACGCGGTTCCCCCTGGAATCCAATTAGATAAATTCATGGTGAATTTACCATGATGGGTAACTGACCTGCCGTCATGTTCATCTTATCATCCTCCACTGGTGCGCAAGCGTAAACCGTAGCGCAGGCGGGTGTACCATTCCATTATCATCCATATAACATACATAATGTATAATATAATATATGAAACATTGAAATTCACATTCCATATAATTTTAATATAGCGTCCATTTTGAATTGCCCCCCTTAACAATCAAATTTCCCCCTGTGAGAGCGTGGGCTCCACGTTGGGAAACACCGAGTTACACAGTTCTACAAGCTCCATTTGTGTTACATATTGCGGGTTTTTTTATATCGTTTAAAATCTTGTTTACAGGGTCAACCGGCGGCTGCCGCGTCCCTCTCCCCCTCCCCCTCCCCCTCCCCCGCCCCGTCCACCCTGCCCGCGCCCCGCGCCGCCCCCTCACAGGCCCCCACGCCGCCCTCCCGTTACGACAAGCAGCTAGCATTGCTGCTACATCGACAGAAGCAGTTCAAAGAGGCAGCCATTAAAGCTAAGAAGAGTGGTAAGTACAATTTGATATTTTTATGATATCATATTTAAGTAATAGATGGATGGATGTGGGAATGATGATGATTTACATTTTGCCATCAACCCATGGTGTTTGTAATTGTAAACACCATGGTTTGTCTACCTTTTTTCATACTACGATGATGGTTGACTGGCTATATCTGTCAAGGCGTATCTTATTGTTTATGCTAGTGTTTCTAACATAATTAGAAAGGAAATTGCTTTAAATACGATTAACCATAGACAAATTGTCTAGTATTAATGGGAAAGTTCCGGTTTCAATTTACAATGATTAAGTGTTGGTGTTTAATCAGTCGTTTGTGTAAAGTCAAGGATACTTGAAATATTTACTGTAATGACAATATTGAATTTATTTATTAATAATTTCAATATCATAATATACAACAAATAATAATCTTTTTAGTTATCTTACATGCAAAATTCTCGTGTCACAATAATAGATACTCCTATGAAATACTTGACCAATTTTTGTGAAATTTTATATGCATATTCAGTAGGTCCGAGAATCGACTACTGTCTATTTTTCATACCCCTAAGTAGATAAGGGTTGTCCATCCCTAACGTTTTTTGTTATTTTTTTTATATAGTGTTATTAAAAATTAATACAACCCTAAATTTTCACAATTCTATCACCAACCCCTATTTTTTAATGGCGATTATAATTTATATGGCAAAACAACGTCTTCGGGGTCAGTTAGTATCTATCTAATTGAGAGCACCGTGGCCTAGTGGTTTACTACCACTAACTGAGAGCTCATAGGTCATGATTTCGAATCTCGCTAACTTCAGAAAACTTTGCTTATCAATTTATATATGTATGATGATAAATTACTTATTCTCGGGTCATGAAAACGATTATATAAAGTCAAATTAAAGTTTGAATAGCTGTATATTCAATCTGCCATTGTCTATACATACTCGGACATGTCTAGTGTAATAGTTGCAATGCATCTAGATCTACTATGTCTAGAATTACAAGCAAAGCAGTGAAGCAGTAATTTATAAAATTACTAGTTGTCCCGGCAAACGTTGTTTTGCCTTAAGATAAAATAAAAAAATTAGGGGCGGACTACCCCTAACATTTAGGGGGATGAAAAATAGATGTTGGCAAGTTCTCAGACCTACTCAATACGCTCACAAAATTTCATGAATCGGTCAAGCCATTTCGGACGAGTATAGGAACGAAAACTGTGACACGAGAATTTTATATATAAGATTTTTTTTTATCTACAGGCGATATCGAGCATGCAAAAGAGTACCTAAGAGCCGCGAAGGGATTCGATTCAATGATCGAGGCGGCAAAAGGCGGACTTATTGTTGATCTGAAGTCATTACCACTGCCGCCGAAAGCCAAAGAAAATATTGAACATACGTGAGTATAACTTTAGTTGATTATAAATTTAGCTTCATATATATTGTATATACTAGCTGTCCCGTCAAACGTTGTTTTGCCATATAAGTGAATAACGCTATAAAAAAATAGGGGTTGATGATAGAAGGGTGAAAATTTAGGATTGTACGTATTTTTGTATGTTGTATCATAAAAATAATTAATTGCGCGCCTAATTCAAATAACGATTGTCAATGATAATCAGTTATTTCAGAATCTGCTTTTTTCATTAAATTTCACGCTGAAATCTAGTATTGCATTTAAATGGGCTGTATCGAGTCCATTTTCGTATTGACCCCCTTAATAATCAAAATGCTCCCATGTGTCGCGTGGGCCCCACTCTGGGAATGACTAGTCTAATCTGTCTCTAACTGTTTATCTATTAGATTCGACGTAGTATCAACGGAGGACTGCGGCCCGTCGGACGAGACGCCCACCATCGACGCGGAGGACGACAACGTGCTGAGTCGATTACAGCACCAGCTCACCTCGCAGCTCAAGATATGCCTCGACAACCGCGATCACAACCGGGCGATGGGGAACATAGCAGAGGCCAACAGATACGAACACCTCGCGCTCACTGTCAAACAGGATCTGGATGTTGTCATAGTCGCAAAAGGGTGAGTTTTTATGGTAAACAAGCTGACGGATTTCGGACTATTTTTCGGACTATTCTAATGCTGTTGGCCGCAGCTGGCCTTTACAGCTTTACTGGACGGTAGGCAGTAGCAGCAGTAGTGCAGATGGCACTCCAAACACGCGGAAGGACTTATGGAGCGGTGGAAGTGTTATTTTTAATGCCACATCTTAAAAAATGAAAATAATAATATTGTCCAACTAAGAAAAATAAATTTATGGTGGCCACCCATATAATTAAGGGTATAGAAATAGATAACAACCTATTCACAGACCTATTTCATCAAAATTTTTTATAATTTCTGAGAAGTATGACAACCTGTAACTATAATAATTCACACAACCCTGGATAATTCACACAACACCATGCAGTCCCAAACTAAGCAGATTTTGTGTTATGGAGACAACTGATATAAATACTTAAGGTACACATGTATATAAATACCAAAAGAAAATAGAAATAGAAATAATCTTTATTCAAATAAACTCATTACAAGCACTTTTGAATAGTCATATTTTGATTCTACCACTCATTCGGAATGCAGATTCATCACAAGAAGAATGAGCAAGAAACTTGTGTGTTGCTCTTTTTAATATATTTTTTTTTTATATAAATAATTACAGTGTAACAAGTAAGAGGCATGCGATAATCAACATAGAAATCGCTACGCACTCTCTAGGCGGCCTTATTACTATTGTAGACAACATACAATTGTAGAACATGTTGGCTGACATGCAAATAAAGGGACACAAAGGTACTCAAGCTGACGACTGTGCACAAACTGAGTAAATTCTGTAAATAATAACATTAATTAACATTTCAGTCTAGATTCAAAGCCACCAAAGTTCCACTACGAGTCGCGGCAGTTCTCCATGGTGCAGTGCAATACGGATCTTAACGAGAACGATTTAGAGTTGACAATTGTCCGCGGTATTGCGTACAACGTACCCAACCCAAAAGAAGTGGACACTTACGTCAAATTTGAGTTCCCATACCCACAGGTACGCAATCTTAATCTTAATAATATTATAAACTCGAAAGTTTGTAAGTATGGATGTTTGTTACTCTTTCACGCAAAAACTACTGAACGGATTTTGATGAAACTTTACAAAAATATAGCTCATGCATCAGAATGACATATAGTCTATATTTTTTATTGAAATTCAACGCGGATGAAACCGCGGGAATGGTTGGTTATTAATAATTTCTCATCGTAGACCGTGGTTTTTGGTACAATAGTTTATATCTTTTAAAGCATATAATGAAAAGCTGAAATTCAAATAATTTTAATAAAAAATACTATGTTAATTTAGTGACAAATAGATTATTTAAAAATTTTCTTTTTCGTTATATTTGGCATCAAAATCTAGTATAAATGGACCGAAGCGGAATCAGATCAGGTCTGTTAGCCCATCGTGACAAATTTACCACGATGGTTTCCAGAGGGAACCACGTGGAGATCAACCTGGTACATTGCTAGCAATAAGATCAGTCCACATTACTAACAATCCCATTTCGGATGGAAAGGAGATTGGTAGCAATGTGGACTGATCTTACAGACTTTGTAATCAAATTGCCCCCCAACATAACTAAATGGAAGGTTTGTTGCAGGACGCGCCTGTATCCGATCGCACTTCGCTGGTGAAGGACACCAACAGTCCGCAGTACGACGCGGTGTTCCCGCTCAGCATCAGTCGCGGAGCGAGGCCCTGCCTTAGGGTGTTCAAGCGACACGCCATCAAATTCGAGATATACGCCAGAGGGTGAGTGTACAAGATCCTTTAGCCACATAAATCCTTGAATCTTTCACTACTTAATGGAAGTATATTATTTTGTTTCATTCCGCTACAATTAGTATGTACAATTAGCATGACCGCAAATATTCAGTAACTCAAATCAAATCGAAAATCATGGATTCGTGTAGGACATTTTAGCCGCTTATGAACGTCAAATTGTTTTGTATTAATATTAATATTTTTCTCTACCATCCAGTTCAGTATATAGATTTAATTGAAGAAATAGCAAGAAACTCAACTGAATTTATTTTTAAAAACCAGTTTCATTATATTGTGCTATTATGTAGGTGTCTATGTCTAACATTAAGTGAAAATCCTGTGCGTGAATTATTGCCATTCCCAGTTTAGTGTGTTATGAATTTATTTAATGGTAATTCTAGTATATCCTTCGGTATTAATTGTAAATTTTGATACCCATTCTCATACGCTACTGAAATGACTGTTACGACTTTCTCAGTAAATTTCAGCTTGTAAAAAAACTAGCTTTTTATTATTTTTTTTATATTAAAATTTGAACGCGTTTGACCGCAATCTCACCTGATGTTAAGTGATGATGTGGTCTAAGCTGTTACACGCAAGCTCAAATAATGCCTCTCTAAATAACTCTTGACTTGAAAGACCCACTGTTGTAAGAGGCAGGAAAAATAGACGCTGGTAGAGAGTTCCACTCCTTTTACACTTAGTGCATGAATTGTGACTAACATACTAATAAGACTGTAGAGTGGTGTAGTGTAGCTGGGTAGTGTGTGGTCTCTGACAGTTGCGGCGGGTGTATTGACGCGGCGTTGTGTTGCAGCGGCTGGTTCCGCAGCGACCGGCTGCTGGGCTCGCTGGCCGTCAAGCTGGCGCCGCTCGAGGCGGCCGTCACCCTCCACGACTCATATCCGGTGAGATTTTTTATACATTACAATAATAATAATGTCATTATATTGCCCGAAAATTACTGGTAATTGATGAAAATGACAAAATACGTATCACGTAAATTAAAAGACTTACAATAAGTACACAGTACATATCCATGATATTGAAAGAACAATAAGTATATACTTATTGTTCTTTCAATGATATATTTCAATTGTAATTTTATTATATGATTCATATCCTAGTGCACTATCAAAGTATGTTCTAAAAACCTACACATTACTGATAAATATTGCTGTAAAGTTTTGCAAATTTACGCAATTTTATCGAATAAGGTATCATTTTGCGGAAGTCCATTTCACTCACTGCTGGTACCTACTTCATTGTCACAAAAAAGTGGCGTCATTTTCCAAACCTCTTTTCTAGTTTCGTTGTGTTCTTAAACAATTATTACTGAATTCTAGTTTCCCTATGCTATCTATAACGCATAGTGAAATACTGTAGATACCTCGGTGGTCTAGCGGTTTACCACACCGCCTTACTTCCGATGGTCGCGGGTTCGATTCCTCGCACGGGACAAACATTTGTATTCATGAGTATGATTGTTTGATCTGGGTGTTTTCTATGTATAATATATATGTATTTACGAATAAAAATATATCTATGTATTTGTATCAGTTATCTAGTACCCATAACACAAGCTTTAGCTAGCTTAACTTGGAACTAGATGGCGCTGTGTGAATTGCTTGCCAATAAAAGTCCCATCAAAATCGGTGCAGCCATTTCAGAGATTAGCCGGAACAAACAGACAGATAGACAAAACTTGTAGAAAAATGTTATTTTGGTATATGCATCTTATTTATATTCATATGCATGTAATAAAAAACGGTTATTTCAATATTACAAACACACACTCCAATTTTATTTATATGTATAGATTAATATAACTAAATTTCCATAGCTGATGGATGGAAGAAGGCCTGCTGGTGGCTCACTGGAGGTGAAACTGAGGGTCCGCACACCACTGCTGCAGCCTCAGGTTGTGGACACCACTCACAGGTGGCTGGTCATAGACAACTAATCGCGCTGCATTCGACATGGTATTTACTGTCTGTGGAATAAGGTCATCTTACTAATATTTAAACACGAAAGATTGTGAGTATTCATGGATGTATGTTTGTTACGCACTCAAAAACTTCTAAACGGATTTTGATGAAACTTTACAGTAATATAGCTTATATATATATTATGTATATATAGATTATGTATAATATCATTATAAATTATAACCTATGTGTAGTCTGATGTATAAGCTATATTACTACTTACAAGTTGGACGAAATATAATTATGTATGTCAAATAAGTGTGATGCAGGCGAATTTGCGCGGGTCAGACAGTACCTATAATATATTAGAATAAAGTCTATCTGTGCGCCAAATTTAATGTAAAACAGTTCCACTATTAAACTTGCTTGTAATGTTCTCTACGAACCGCTTAACACTTGATAAACTCAGTTGTAACGTTTGCAACTGCAACTGTCAGGGTTATGCATAATCGCAATATTTTCAATTTCTGATTCAACTGTGTAACGAATGCAACTGTGTTATATAATGAAGCCCCTGATTTGCAATTATCCAAGAAGTTTGAGACCTTTAGCTGAGCAAGACACAATTTCGTACATGATCGATCGGGTCTGTATGTGTTGATGAGTCTGTGAGGGCATTTAATAAGAGCACAAGGTATTAAGACATAAGCTTAAGTGACTCATAATTCCTGAGTATGTATCATTTCCATAAGTCGCAGCAAAGCTCATATTACGCTTCCAAATTAATCGGAAACACAATTTTTGTATATATATTCGCATAATAATAATAAAAAAATATAAATTAAAGATTTTAAATATGACTTACTAAGTTTAGAACTTGCAGTCAAATTCGCGTTTTTTTTATTTCAATTAATTTTTTATGCTTATATGCGATATTGTATATTGTAAATATATCATATACTTATTCGTTAGACGAATCTGAAATATAAATAACCCATAATAAGGATGAAATCCATACAGCCTACACCGGAACGCCTCTTTGCCTTATGCTTAGTAATTAATTAAAAATAACCAAAAAATTGTAATAAAAAGGTGTATTATGAAATAATATTATATAATTTATAGGTTATATCTATATGTATTGGGTATTTATATACTCACAAGAAAAAAATAGTAAAAATGTAAAAATTATATAAATTAATTGGTTGTAATAATTATGGATAAATAATATATATATATAAACATAAATGTATAATTTTGATTTATAAAATAAAATATTTTACTTATTTTTAAATATGTGTCAATTTCTTTTTGTATGTATATAATCTGTATAAAATAATATTAGTACTTCATTCAACAAGACGTATTGTGATTTTATATATTATTAAATATTTTCTTGTAATATAAAAAACTTTTTAGTCATAAATATATTTTGTAATATCAATATTGGATTGGAATTATAAACGATGTGTTTTATGAATGACTATTTAGTATATTATATTGTCTCTGGTCAATTTTAAGTCGGTTTGTATTAGATATTGTCTATTATTTTATGTTATGTATCATAGAGCAATTAAGACTACATTTTAGAACAGTTACGATCCAATTCAAACGAGAATCGAACTTACAGTGGCCTGAGCCGAGTTTCGAACCTCCAGCCGTGCCCTCAGACTAAAGTCGTATCCGTCAGGCGGGAGTTAGCATTCAGCCACTCCGTAAGTCGTTCCGCGGGTTTGGAGTGCCATCTATACTCGCCTTCTATCGTCCGGTGAAGCTGTAAAGGCCAGCTACGGCCAACAGCATTAGAGTGGTCCGAAAAACCCTTGTGAGAATTAAATCTATGTTAAATAATAATAATTTATTCAACATAGCATAGAACAGATAAAAAATTGCGTTATAAGCTGATAGGGCCTCTACTCAGCTGGTGACGCAACCTATCGCTACAATGCTGATTTTCAATACAGCCACTACTTGAGAAGAAAAAATAGCAATCGTGATATTTTCGTTTGTTTTATATGTAATAAAGGTTAACAGTACTAAATATAATATAAGAGTAAGTTAATTGGATGAATTAGAAGTATGTACATTCAATGGAAGGAGCATATATAATAATAAATATTTGTAAAACAAAACGTAATGGTCCTAAATAGCATGCAGTGACACAAAATCTGTTTTATCTTAAACGGGTAAAACATATATGGAAAAAACTTTCGTAAATAGCTTTTATTTTTGTGTGAAATAATAGAAAATTATTGTTTATTGTAATCGCCAGTTAAACTCTCATTAATAAATTGAATAATTGATTCCAGAACTTGCGAAGGTATTGTAATGAATAATATATATATAAAATATTCGACTATATTTTATGCGTGTATTATTATTGATTACAATACCTTCGCAAGTTCTGTTCGATTCAATTCGATTAACCGATTGATGAATTATAAATACTATGAACTAGTTTTGTGAGTCTCTTTGATACGATGCACGTCGTAACCTTTCTATGTACTAAATAAAAAAAAACAATTGTGATGGAAGCTACCCTGTGAAATCTCGTTTATTGTGTATTTTTTTATTAAGTGTGAGTATACATCGATATAATAATGTATGGTCTTATACAATTCACCAAATAGTGTCCTAAATCACAGTAACATAATACTTATTGCAAAGTGCACAAGTATATGACGGCCTGGGTGGTACAGAAGTTTAACATATTGCTTTACTTCCCATGGTCGCGGGTTCGATCCTCGCACGGTACAAACATTTGTATTCATGAGTATGATTGTTTGTATCGGTCTAGGTGTTTTCTATGTATGTTATATATGTATTGACAAAAATATACACATATTTGTATCAATAGTCTAATACCTATAACACAAGCTCTGCTTACCGTGGGACTAGATGGCGCTGTGTTAATTATCTAGGGGTTATTATTATTATTATTATTACTATATACAGAGAGTAAGGGTGAGGACGAAAGCATGTAGTTTTTTGATATACCTACCTAAAAACAAACTATCATATTCGAATTCAAATTCCAAATATCTTTATACATGTAGGTCTATTACAGACACTTCTGACCTGTCCAACCGACGATTTATTTATTTAAACTTATTGACCATATTACGTTATGCTTGGAAGCAGAAAGCAATGACGAAGGTATATCAAAAATAGAAAAAAAGGAAACGTGTATGATTGTGTGTATGTGTGGGATAAAATATACTATATATACAAAAAACTTGATGTTCATAAGCGGCTAAAATGTCCTACATGAATAAATTATTTTTTATTTTATTGCATTTTTTACGTTTTCTTGAAATTTTTGCTTTGGTCATATGAACCTGGCCGTAGACCATACATTATTATGTCGATTTACGTGTTTTAAGTGCCTCTAGGTTAATATATATATAGTCGCTGTAAGATATTGTGAATAATGGGTTAATAATCAAGAAATATAAATAAAATGTACGTAAATATCAAAATAACTGTTTATTTCTAAGATTGCATCCCTTTGACGGCTTTTGACTTTACGGCCTGGATCGTCTAGCGGTTTAGCACACTGCTTTACTTTCCGATGGCCCCGGGTTCGATTTCTTGTACAGTACATACATTTGTATTTATGGGTATGATAGTTTGTATTGGTCTGGGTGTTTCCTGTTTATATTATGTATGTATTTCCAAAAAAAATAAATTTAAGTATTTATATCAGTTGTGTAGTATCCATAACTTAAGCTTATTAAGCTTTACTTAGCTTGGAACTAGATGGCGCTGTGTGAATGGTTGAATGACGTTGACACGAGATTCCGGACGCTCGTCCTTCTCTCTGCTATCTCTTTTATAATTCCCCTTTCTTAAAAAGCCGGCAACTGACTAGTAATTCCACTGGTTTTGAGGGTAGTCATGCATTGGCGACAGTAGTAGTAGTCGGTAGGTGTTTGGATTTGCCGCAGGGACTTTTGCTCCCTATGCTATAAAAGTCACATGATTATAGACTTTACTTATCTCTAAAATATGTTTTAAATATATTCAAAATTTCTTTTCTAATAATATAGCGACAGTAACTTTGTCTGTCTGTCTGGCTCGCTTTTACGTCAAAAGTACTGACCCGATTTGAATTAAATTTGGTACACAGATAGTCTAGAACTCTAGACCCTGAGAAAGGACATAAGGGATGAAAATTTTTATGAAAATTCGTAACTTACAAAGCTAGAAAAAATTTTTTTAGTTAGAACATGAAATATTTTTTCTTTATTTACTCGAGCACTATTCCATGCAGACGAAACCGGGGGCTCAGCTATTTAAAGTATAAAGTAAAACGATGACTTTTATAGTATAAGGGGCAAGCGTCACGTAACTTGTAGAATATTTAGCAAAATTATTAAACTGTCAAGGTGATTTTATCTTAAAAGCAAGGTGCTAAGGTTACATATTGATAAACACAGGTGCTAAAGATATCACGTCGCGGCAGCGTGTGCCACTTGGGTAAAAATATCGAAAGGTCGGTCCGAAACCGGTAATAGTCGGATCGAGATCGTGAACTCGTGAGAGTGGCATTACGTGTGTTTGTTGCTAAGTTTTTGAGATACAACTCGACATATACATATACAATTTGCTTGCTACATCTAATTTGTTGTGTAATTGCAAATTTTAGGAATATTTGATAGCGATTATGCACGTCATTGGGTGGAGAGTATTGATTTTATATATTTACCTCTTTTTAAATTGGTAGTAATCAAATTGACCATCCATAATAAATGGTGACCATTTGTTTAGTTGTATTGTTCAGTTGTCTAGTACCCATAACACAAGCCCTGCTTAGCTTGGTTGCAGATGGCTCTATATAAACTATACGTGTGCGAAATTTGTGCGTACAATTTTCATAAAAAGAGGTACAAAGTTTTTGTTTCACGTTTTAATATAATTGTACAAGAAATATTTGTTTGTTTGATTTAAGAATAAAATTACTATTAGAGAAATGTGAAAATACTATTAGGACGATTTTATTTGTCTCCACAATTTTAACTGTAACAATAATAATATACAAAATTCGTAAAAAATAAAATAAAAGATATTGAATATTTTTCAAATTATGCAAAAATTTGAAGTGGCCCATGAGGGGATCGAACCCGCGACCTTCGCGTTATTAGCACGACGCTCTAACCAACTGAGCTAATGGGCCGATTGAACGTCATGTTGAAAATACGGAGCGCATTCTTATCCGCTTACGTGTAGTGGGCATGGTTGATATTTATAAGGTTGTTTTAATAAATATATAGATATCAGTAAACTAAGTTTAATCATCGATTTTCTATGAATTTATAATTTATTTTACAATACATTCATACATGTTATAACAATATTTAACTATATTATTTCCACAATTTTTTTTTGCCGTCGTTATTGCAATTATATTTATATAAATGTTAAAATATGCGTCTTCGCACGGATGCTTTCCGATCATTGAATTTCTTGGCCTGTTCTATACTACAACACGCATGTATTATACATATAAACCTTCCTCTTGAATCACTATCTATTGCTGAATACTGCAATTAAATCCGTTGAGTAATTTAATACATATAAGGGAACAGACAGCGGTGGGTATTTTATCTTATACGATGTAAAGATAAAGATGACAATGGAGACCCATATTGACTATATTCACTAAAAGATTGCCACCTTCCTCTGGTATATTTATTTTACTCATTGATCGCCACCCTCGCAGGTCGCTTTCGTTGTAATTTTAAAAAATTCCCCAACACGCTCATAGATGGCGTTACTAGTCCGTAAATGTATTTAAAATACTATTTATTAATGTAAATTTTGCTATTTGGCAGTTTGTATTCACACAAAATATTAAAAATGTAATGATGAAGAATATTTATTTGAAAGAGCAGCACGCAAGTTTCTTGCTCGTTCTTGTGATGAGTCTGCTTTCTGAATAAGATATAAAATAGAATAAAAAAAAATATGACTAAACTATTCAAAACTGTTTATATTAAGTTTATTTGATTATAGATTATTTAATTTTTTTTTTATTTTCTCTCTATTTATTTAGGAACTTAATGACACAATAATAAGCATGTTAGCTCCGCTATAGCTTCCAAATTAATTACATACTTACATACTTTACATTATATATTACATCTAAAGAAAAATATTACTGATTTACACTTATATCCACAAATTTATAAATGAAGACAGATTGTTATGATTAAAGTGCCGATAGTAATATACTTTCAAAAATGCCAAAATAAGTTTCTTCAAAATTTCTTTTAGCAACATTTGTCTTTGTCTCATTCCTGACTGAACCATCGACAAAAGTTTAACATCAGCAATACCACAATGTTTCTTGTTATTTCTATAAATCGCACTACAATATTGCAGATATACGTTTAATAAATATGCAAGTCTTGGTCACGTGAACAATGTCAAGTGCATTCTAGCAAAAAATCGCAATGGGCGGGAAATGACGAGAACTCCCGTGTACTGTGTTTTTATGATAAGTATCTATTATTGATATATATTATAAATTAGTCATAGTATATCCTTACTAGTAAAAAATAATTTTATCCGTTTATTTCACATTAATGTTTATTTTTTTTAATTAATTTTTACATAAGGATTAAGAATTCCTAATGAAAGTTTATATATACATAATATTATCACAGATAACATAATGTATTACGGATGCATCAGGTTTTTTTATGACAGTTAGGTTACAGACATTAGTGATGATGTCAAAAGAATAAAGAACTCTCGACACAACATACAGCACCGTCTAGTTGCAAACTAAGCATACTTATAATTCCAAAGCACGCTCTTATAAATTACAAAACAACAAAGTATAATAAATGTACTTTCAAGATTAAAAAATTATACACAATTATGATGTACAAGTATTGTCGAGTATATTTGATAATGTAACAACCCCCTAAGGGGTTTCTGCCTGTGGCATGAATGTGCCACCCTTCGGGGGGACAGCTGACGTCACTACGGTCACGTGACGCTACGCCCACCTAAACCGCGATATACAAAGCTTCACGTGTAGGCCACCACCACGTGACCACTTTGACTAGTAAAATATTATACTGTACCATTTTAGTAATACTAATAATAATATACCATTTTAATAGTGTTTACTGGGGGGAAAGAGGATTGTTAGTAATTGCCTGATCTTATTGCTAGCAATGTACCATGGTTGATCTTCACGCGATTCGGTTTAGAAACCATCGTGGTTCTTTTTTTTTACGATGATAATGGAATTATGCTCCCGCCTGCGCTAACGGTTTACGCTGGCGGGGCACCAGTGGAGGATGAAAATATGAGCATGATGTCAGGTCAGTGATTCGTGATTAAATAACTAGAAGAGTTGTATATTACTCGTAGCTCTCGCGGCATACGTTGTTTTGCCATATAAATTAAACTAGGGGTTCATGGTAGAAGGTTGTACATTTAGGGTTGTATGTATTTTTAATGCCGATTTATAAAAATGCAAATTTACGCAATTTTATCGAATTAGGTATCATTTTGTGGAAGTCCATTTCACTCACTGCTGGTACCTACTTCAATGTCACAAAAAAGTGGCGTAATTTTCCAAACCTCTTTTTTCTAGTTTCAGTGTGATCTCAAACAATTATAACTGAATTGGCACGTATTCGTGCGTATCAAAGTTCATTTTGCGCACTGGTTTCAGCAAACCAGCCGTGTTAGCTGGTAAAAACCGGTATTTTTGGCAAACAGCCAATCCTCTATACACGCGCTGTCGACATTGTTGATGAGTTTCTAAGCCAAAACCGATTCCTGAATAATCTGTACTGCTAATATTCATTACTGAAATTGTTCGCACCTTTGTAAGCTTGTTAAAATATTCTGCAAAGGCGACAAAGAAAGATATTTTCTTCATTTTGGACTTTTAAAAGTATAATATGCGATTATTTACAACTAATATCTTTCTGCAAATTTGAAATTATTACCAATATTAAAAAGTTGTCTATCTACAGTCGAATTAAATAAAATGAAAAATAATTGATTCATGGAGGACATTTTAGCCACTTCTGCAGGCACCTTAAGTTTTTTGTAGGTATAAATTTTTCTCCCCACCGAGAACTGAACTGAACTAGATTCAATTAAAAACTAGCTACGGAGTCGAAACTGTTTTTTTTTAATGCCAGTTGGTTTGTATTCTTTATAAATTGTATATAACTAGCTACTGGCCCTGGCTTCGCCCGGGTGCATATGTATTGTACATATAATCATTCCTCTTGAATCACTCTCAATTCAAAATCCGTTGCGTAGTTTTAAGGATTTAAGCATACATAGACAGACAGCGATAGCGACTTTGTTTTATACTATGTAATGATGATGTCAATACATAAATAAAACAAAGACAAAGTAACTTTCTCCTTTATATATTAGATAGATTGTGAAATTCTGACGTAAATTTCATAATGTTGAGGCCTTAAAAAGAGTATACAGAACTTTTTTGTCCATCTGTGAGTCACACCTCTACATTTCAGATATAAATATTAGCAATGTACCATATCAGGTTGACCTCCAAGCTGTCCTCCCTGGAAACCATCGTGATAAATGTCTGATGAATTTGTCACAATGATCTAACTGACCTGACCTCATGCTAATCTTATCATCCTCCACTGGTGCCCCGCCAGCGTAAACCGTTAGCGCAGGCGGGTGAACCATTTCATTATCATCCACAAAAAAAACACCTGCTACCTTCCTAACATTAGCACCGAGGTATACTGTAAAAAGGCGTCTGCTGATATCACTGAATTAATTTTTTATGTTCTTGCTATCAGCTTAGGTATAAATTCACCACGCTTCAGCCAGCTGACTTTTTTATCGTTAGTATATAAGATTACCTAACTATGATTAGATAGCAATTTGAACCGGAAGGAAATAGTTGAGTTTTTAATTTCAGGAATCATGATTTTCACTAGGCTACATAACACAACTATTTTGTTACAGGAACTGCATCTGATTTTATACGCTGGCGGGCACCAGTGAAGAATGATAAAATGAATGTAAGGTCAGGTCAGTTAACCCAGCGTTACAAATCCACAAAATTGAAGAATTCGTTAACGACAATAATGTTTTCATAGAAAAACTTAAAATCCATAGCACTGACAATATTATCTGATTACACGAATAATGAGTGCGTAGCGATTTCTATGTTGATTATCGCAAAACATCTATTCAAAAGAGCAACACACAAGTTTCTTGCTCATTCTTCTTGTGATGAATTTGCATTCCGAATGAGTGGTAGAATCAAAATATGAGTATTCAAAAGTGCTTATAATGAGTTTATTTGAATAAAGATTATTTCTATTTCACAAGAAATTTAACGTGATGATTTCCAGAATCGCGTGGAGGTCAACCTGACATGGTACATTGCTAGCAATGGGGTTATTAATACACATTACTAATAATACCCCCGATCTTATGAGTTTTGTACGGAAAGGAAAGTGATCTCTGTTCCCGGCTCGCGGATCATTAGATACATATTCTATATGTAAATATTATGTAGTGAAAAATGCAAGACCTTCGCAATATGAATTGCTATCTTATAATCATGGATGGATTATTAAGAAGCTATTAAGCCAAGAGTTCCGGCATGGATAGACAGAAAGCCCTGTAATAAATATTCTGATTACACTCTTACTCACACTATATGTCGTCATAACCATTAGAAAAAGTATAATAAATTTCCATAAAATCAGTAGTTTTTAGAAATAAAAGTGAAATATGGTTATGTATATATATTTTTTTATTTTTTTTAACTTTTGCTACTTATTCTAAATGCAATTTTTGTAATATTTTGTTAGGGTTAATGTTGGGCTTTGTTAATTATATATTTTGTTGGACAGATTGGAATCCACGACATTCTGAACCTCTGCTTATTGTATACGCTAGCGAGGCTCTACATATGTATACGCTAGGGGAGGGGTAATTTTATTTTCTTGTATATTTTGACTACAAAAATGAATAGTTGTAAATAATATAATCGAACCGTATATTCTGTGACTTGTTTGGTTCGAACGCCAGCAGCCCCTCAGACTAAAGTCGTATCCGTCAGGCGGGAGTTGGCATTCAGCCGCTCCATAAGTCCTTCCGCGGGTGTGGAGTGCCATCTACACTCGCTCCCTATCGTCCGGGAAGGTATAAAATCCAGTAGCGGCCAACAGCATTAGAGTAGTCCGAAAAAATCTATATATATAAATAAAATTGGACTGTCTGTTTGTAATATTGAAAAAAACCGTTTTTTTACTACATTTTTGTTTGTCTATTTGTTCCGGCTAATCTCTGAAATGGCTGGACCGATTTTGACGGGACTTTTATTGGCAGGTAGCTGATGTAATAAGGAGTAACTTAGGCTACTTTTATTTTAGAAAATAAAGTTAAATTCCACGCGGACAGTCGCGGGGAACAGCTAGTATATAAATATAATCTCTCAGTTGGCAATGGTGCGTAACCACACCCTACTCTGCAGGCGTGGGTCGCCGTTGTACTCAGCTGTAAGCGTGCAGAGTCACGGGTAAAAATAGCACGGCGTATGCACGCGTGAACAAGACCTGCGCCGCGCCTCTCGAAGTCTCCACGTCTGTAGATATGTATGTCTTTGTGTTGACCATATTAGTCAGTCGGTGTTTTGTAGGATACACATTATCGAGTGTATAATTTGATCTTGCCTTCCCCTTTTTATCACAAAACAACACGATAAACTCAAAGAATAAGCGTGTAGCGGTTTCTATGTTGATTATCACATGCCTCTTACATGATATTGTTATTTATAAAAAAAAAAAACTTCAAAAGACAACAAAAGAGCAACAAGTTTAATTCTCATTATTCTTGTGATGAATCTGCGTTCCGTATGTGTAGATGGTAGAAATAAAATTATGACTATTCAAAAATGTTTGTATTGAGTTTTTTTATGTAAAGATTATTTCTATACTACTAGGACTTCGTCTGTACTCTGTACGTCGTTGAAATTACACTTATTAACACTGAGCGGTTCGCCACTTCTTTTTTAAAAATACAAACCCATATTCAAGTCTATGGTGAATAGATTTCTTCTGGGTAAGCGCGCTATGTCCTGGATCTTGCCATCATTCTCCATTAGATGAAGTAAGACCAAACACAAACCGATTTATAATAAAAAAAATACTTCGCTGTCTATTATTAATTTACTGTTCCCATAGGAAATTGGGGATATAATGATTTTTTATGAAACTGGAATGGTAAACGAAATATATAATATCTACAATACAAAAATCCATGATAATTGATTTAGCCGTTAAAGAAAAAAACGTTACAAAATCGCGAAAGTTTGTGAGTATGGATGGATGTTTGTTACTCTTTCACGCAAAAACTACTGAACGGATTTTGACGAAACTTTACAGTAATATAGCTTATACATCAGAATAATATATAGACTATAAATTTCACGCGAGTGAACCCGCTGGCGTAGCTAGTAAAATATATAGAAACTTAGTAGGAGATTGAAGATTATATTCAAAACCGAATCACATTTTTTATAGTTCAAAGTGATTTAACTGATTACCTTTTTGATACGGTTTAAACCTAACCTACGATCTAAACCTAAGTTAACAAAATCTAAGTTGGTAACAATAAGTCTGTTGAGGTTTCTGCGTACATAAGATAAGATAAGAAACTTGTTTCTAAATTGCATGCACATCACACAAAACCCACAAAAGATAAAAGATAGAGTGATAATGTAAAGCAGAAAATAATATACATAGATGCATTATAAGAACGGTAGATAAATTGTGGCTGGAATGACGATGATCTTGATGAATCACTGCGAACTCATAGCTAACAAACTATATCTGATGTACATCATACATTATTAGACCTAACCTACACTCCTATACATATTTATCTGATATTCTTCTGTTACATGATGTTATCTTTTAAATGGCAAATAATGACATAGCCCATTTGATGAAAAAAAATATTTATAAAGGTATCTGTTACAATAGGTTTAAAAAAAAGTGATATAAAAAGAAAGAAAGGAGTAAGTAGCTGACCTCCTAGATAGGTCAATAAAAAACCTATTTTCTAATTGATGATAATGGAATAGCGCAACGGTTTCCGCTGGCGGGACACCAGTAGATGATAATAGCATGAGGTCAGGCCAGTTGTCCCGTTGTGACAAATTCACCAGGAATTTATCAGGATGGTTTCTAGGGGAAACCGCATAGAGATCAACCTGACATGGTGCATTGCTAACAATGAGATAATAGTCCACAATACTATCCAATTCCCTTCCCCCCAATAAATGGTGTTTAGCCCCTGTTACCTTGTCAAAAATGGTATATGTCGCGTACAAGCAGCAACAAAACGGCACACATGGGAGCGTTTTGATTGGAACGCACACCCATCCAATTTGAATACGCATCGTAACGACCAGACTTAAAATATCAACCGATCGATCTAACGTACTTTTGTTCACTCCACCAAATTTGTAATTAATAGTATATTTACCATTAAATTTAAGATAGTAAGCAAATTCTATCAACAACCCTGTAATCTGCTGAAGCTATCAAACCATCATCTATCATTCGAGCCGCAATATCATCTACCATCTGAGCATTCGATCCGCATCATCACGTACCAGTATATATACCTGTATATAAATAAATGTATACACAGATGTAATACCTAATTATAACCTAGAACAATTTACACAGTGTCATCTAGTCCCAATGTAAGCAGAACTTGTGCTATGGGTATTAAATGACTGATACAAATAAGTAAATATATATTTTTTGAAAATGCATACATACACAATATTCTCAGAAAATAACCAGACCGATACAAACAATCATACTCATGAATATAAAATGTGTGCACCGTGCGAGGAATCGACCCCGCAACCATAAGGAAGTATGGCGATGTGTTAAACCGTTAAACCACCACCACCAAAGTTATCATGCAACTATTCCGTAATTGCAAGTCACCTGCTAGTTCTGTAGTTAAATCTGTTATCCAATGTAATAAGACCGCCTTATTGTATACACACGTTTCTATTAACGTACTTAATTTTTTTTTTTATTGTAATATAAAAATAAAAATAAAAAATCTATATTCATGTAAATCTATTACAGACTCTTATTGATATATAAAATATAAAATGTAATATAAACAAATAATAGTTATATTCTATTTATATATCTAGGTTACTTGCGTATATAAATTAAGTAAGGACAGTGAGTGAGTAGTACGTATCTATTCATCATTAGGACGGTGATAATTATCATCGCGGTCATCAGTAATCACCACGTCATATAATTATTCATCATTTCCCAAACATTACGCACACAGACGCGATGCTGGAGTTCAACGTACGAGCACACAAGTGCAACGTGCGGTACAAGCGACGAGCTGTGAGCGTTATTGTAATTTTGTAAATTGTTTGTGTACATATTTTTGTTGTTTTGTGATATTTTTAACTCATTAAATAATTTATTGAACATATTATTATGTGAAAGCAAAACTTAATGATAAGATATAGCATTGATTGGACTGGATTTCAGTGGAATATAAAATTGTTGTTTTTATCTGCAGATAATACATATGTGATTTTTTATTTAGCTTTGTATTTGTAATATAATTTTATTTTTTGTTTTTTTACTAGTCTATTGCACCGATTTAGATAAAATTTGACAATGAAAATATCGGTACGGTGAAGTCATATATATTATTAATTCTTAGTGATTTATTATCGAATAATAAACAAACAAACAGTAGTTATAGGTAGGAGTTTGGTATGTAATGACGCTCAGGTGGATGAATTCTAATAACATTTTGATATAATAAATTAAATGAAGGATATCCTAATTTAATTTATTTTGTAATTTTTACTTAATAAAGAATTTATTGTTATAATAGGAATATCATACAATAAAGACAAAAATTATTCTGTACAATTCTACAAAACTTTAAACTTTTTAACATGTTACTTTGGGGTCGATTAGTTAATTATTACGTGACAATAATTAATTTGGAATTCAAGTTACACGGTTATTATTTAGTTGGAGATCGCAGTGAAAGAAACAGGTTAATTACAGGTTAGTACAGAATTATTTATTGTATAAAACATGCTTTAAGCACATACTGAACCACTATTACTTCTATATAAAATCGTATTAATCAATGATATGATATATAAATGTAAATCAGACCATCAAACTTAAAATTAAATTTTGTTCAATAATTTTTGCAAGAATTGGCAATGAATATCCAGACATCCATCCTCACAAAATTTCGGCGTTTATACACGTAATGTACCTTATCTTTGAGATTTTTGGGGAAGGCCTTTGTTCAGCAGTTGATGTTTTCCGGGCTGAAATGATGATGATGATGATGTATCTTATCTAGGTACTATACTCGGATACAGGCAAAAAGTATTCTACATATTAATCTGAAATATGATCTATGAATGTAAATCAGATCATCAAATTTCAAATTAGATTTATATTCTGAGAGATTTATATTTTTTATTTATATTGCTTAGTAGCTTTTACATGAACAACAAACATACATACATCCATTCTCACAATTTTTTTTGCATGAATGAGCAACGAACATCCGTACAAACATTCGGCTTTTATAATGTTAGTATAATGATAACAAATTATTATTATTATAATGTTGTTATGATAATAATCGTTTTATTTACGCCATCTTATCTATGGTCACTCGCGCGCCGCGTGTCTGCCACTTTCTCAACGCCGGGCGCGGTGCGGGGCGCGGTGCGGGGCGCGGTGGGTAGTACGCGCTTACTCACACCGTTATTGCGTATCAACATTATTATTATTATTATTATTATAAATAAACACATTACTTTTACAATAGGTATTTAACGATGAAATGATTGACATTGCACGTTATATTTTACCTGCGACTTCGTTTATGTTACATGCAATATGTTGTTTCATCAAATAAACATTAGCTTATATGCATACTACACGTTTGCTTTGCCACACTTTAATGATGTCCCCTCGATCGATCCCCCGTCCAATTCAAACGAGAATCGAAATTACGACGGCCAGAACTGAGGTTCGAACCCCTAGCGGTGCCCTCAGACTAAAGTCGTATTCGTAAGGCGGGAGTTGGCCTTCAGTCACTTCATAAGTCCTTCTGCGGGTTTGGAGTGCCATCTGCACTCGCTCCCTATCGTCCAGTGAAGCTGTAAGGTCAGCTGCGGCCAACAGCATTAGAGTAGTCCGAAAAAAAAACTTTACTGATGGTCGATTGTGCTGCATTCGCTCGTCTACATCTAATATTTCAATAAAGTTTAATCAATATTGCATTAGCTTACGAACAGGAAGGAAAATATACAAAACTATTTTTTTTAAATAGATTCACACTATAGGACAGTGAGACGATATTGAAACACTTTCTATTTTTATTGATAACTTTAAATTTTTGAATTCGTTCCAATGTACGAACACGAAAGTAGAATGAGTGCTATTCTTTCAGTTGTCATATAGGTACCTGATGAGATTATTTTACGAAGAATTGATGAAAGTTTGTATGAAATAAATTTTTATATTCAGTTTCATGCTTTTAACAGAAACACTTACTATATATATATATATATAAAGTAAATAATAAATAAATAACCCTGGACAATTGACACAGCGCCATCAAGTCCCACGGTAAGCAGATCTTGTGTTATGGGTAGGTACTAGACAACTGATATAAATACTTAGATTTTTTTTTGTAAATACATACATAATATACAATCAATCATACTTATGTATACCAATGTTTGCACCGCGCGAGGATCGAACCCGCGACCATCGGATAAAAAGCAGCGTGCTAAACCGCTAGACCACCGAGGCTGTCAAATCATGTATGCTATCGAATATGACCAAACTTATTGAACAAAGTTTCATGTAACTTTATGTTTCTGGGGTGTTAAAAAATTAATAAAACATATTCTCAATTCTGGATTCTCGACAGGTTCTTGTCAGGTGTTCGTTGTTATTAAATTGAAATATGCTTTATTTTGGAAGTCGGTATATAACTACTTTTTATATTATTAGGTAGGTATAATTTAATCTACAACTTTATCTAAATAGCTTAAACACTCATAATAATCCTTTAGTATAATAAGCTCTCCATTTTCCTTAGGCTGTAGACTACAAAGTTGAAATTAGGCTCAGTAAACATAAACGTTAAATAATTAGAATAGTCATGTAAACAAGGTACACGTGTTTACTAAACAATATAGGTACATATGTGTATCATGCACGATTGTTATCAGAATCGTTATTCATTGAATCTGCTTATCAAACAAGAGCAGTAAGCACTAACGATTTAACACAGATAGCGTTTGATCTAGGTATATATTCTGTATCACGTATCACACGCGTGTTTACATTAATGCCTTGGAATTTAGTCGATGAAACGGAACTTAAGATGCGATTTAAATTGCAAGTAGGATGCCACCGTCATTCGTAGTGGCGAGGTCATCGACACAACAGTTCAAACACAACTGTTGAATAGTGAAGTTGGATGCAATGAGTGTTACAGTGTCACCGATTGAAGCGATGCAATAGCGAGCGGCGAGTGGCGTGGCGTGGCGTGGCGACCTTGCGTGGCGGCGCCCCTCGCGCGACGTCATGCGGGGGCGCGCCGGTGACGTCACGCCGCGACCTCGCCCGCCGTCACTCCGTGTGCACGTGAACACCACGCGCCGGCACGCGCTGCCTGCGTGATCACTGCCCCCTCATTGGCCACCTCAGCCGCGCCGCCCGCTTCTATTGGCCGCTCCCCGCCCGTGCCCCGCACCGATCCGTTCATCGTACCTCGAGTGTTCACAGCAAGGTTTATTCGCCTGCTGCTCGTCGCCTGAACCATACGGCTCTCGGGAACACAAGCGCGGAACGAAAACATAACTTTTGTGAATTAAAATAGAAAGTTTTATCCAATTGAATGTTAATAATTTAATTAAAATGTCTACACTGCTTGAAGTTTGTGGTCCTCTCTCACCACCGTCGACGCCGCCGTTAATAGAGCACAAAGTGAGTGTCTCAAAAATGTTTCCTAAAAAAAAAGAAAACAACAAATAAATAAAAAAGTATATTTTTTTTGTCCATTTAAAAAATATTATAAATATTGGCAATTTGTATTCGTACCGTTGGTGCAATCGAAAGTATGACAAGAGAGCGCGGTGCGATCACGCAGCGGTCGCGTGCTGCGCCAAGTTAGCGACCGTTCACTTATGTGCATCTGTCTTTGTCCCCCACAGGTCGACTTACCTTTGAAGAAGGCTGCAGTGAAGCGAGCCAGAGAGTCATCACCGCCGACCGGCTTGGTCACACCTCAGCCATCAGACTCTGAAAGCGAAGAAGAATGCAGCAAGAGATCCCGTTGCGAGTTAGAGCGATTGCTGCTCACTACGCCGCCGCCGGAACCCTGCAGCAGACCTTCCGTCATCATGCGCGCGCACAAAGACGGCACCTGCAGCCCCGAACCTCTGTTACCACCGCCACCCAAAGATATGAACATTCTGAAAACCCTTAAATTCAAAATGAATCGCGGACACAGTTATTCGCAAGTGAAATATATTGCCAGTCAAACTCAAAGTGCACCACCCGTGTCCGAACCCGTGAGTCCTCCGGTGAAAATCGACGAGGCCCGCGTACCATCACCCCATTTGGATTGTCAATCGAAACTGGCTAAAGATGAGCAACGCGTACCTCAAGTTCTTCCGACTATTGCTAGTGCTAGTGCCGCAGCCCCGGGATGGGTGCCGCTGGCACCGCGGCCCGCACCGGCCGTAATCGTCCCTGGAGCGCTGCTCCCGACCACCGCTCTATGGCTGGTCGCTCCAGCCCCGGCCGCAAGAAGACGTCTCTACGAGTGTTCCCATCCGGGCTGTGGCAAAAACTATTTTAAATCTTCCCACTTAAAAGCCCACGCTCGTACACACACCGGCGAGCGACCCTTCAGATGTGCTTGGCCTGGCTGCGAGCGAAGATTCTCAAGGTCCGACGAATTGTCCAGACATAAAAGAACGCATACTGGCGAGAAAAAATTCGGATGCCGCGTGTGCAATCGGCGCTTCATGCGGTCGGATCACCTCGCGAAACACGTTAAAAGACACGCCAAAGAGAGAGCGCCGCAGCAGCCCGTGTTAAGACTTCTTCCCTCACCCACCCTCGCTGTACCGGTCCCGGTACAGCCCGCGAACTAATACGCGCAACGCCCAGACTGTGATTAAGATCTCATCGATCGTTACCTAGTTGTAGTTCTACTCATCTTAAGACTGTTCTATCTGTTAGATACTTAATAGTGCTTAGTTTTAAGTCAATATGTTATTCGGCTGATGTTAAGCTTGAAGAAAAAATAATTAAAATGAAATTATTTACGTAATCTTGCTGTTTACTTTGCACAATTATTCCAATGCGGTAATCACGAAATCACTATAATTATAGCATATTGCACACCATTTTCAACACATCACATCACTCAAGAAGTTACTTTGAGAAACACGTTATGCCAAAGTGGGTTGATGAGATAGTTGGTAGATGTAAACAAAGTACTAGAGATTGAGGGCGGATCCCCGGCTCGGAAGGTCGGCGGGCGACTGTCCGTATGCCGGCACATACGCTTTGCCGTTGATAACGCAGCGCTTATCGCATTGATATCACCAGAAAACTATGTTTATTTTACAAGTTTTCTCATTACAATTATTCAATAGTCTTCTATTTTAACAAAAGTTTAATTAATGAAAGTAACATTTACGTCTCAAAAAGACGTAAATGGTAAGTCTCTTACAATTTTCCTCTTTTATAGTGAAAATCAACCGCCGGATTCAATAGTTTAGTTAGAATTATTCAATAGTTTTCTAAACCATATCAAGAAATATGTAAATCAAATAAAAGGTAAATTCTGAAAGATGTAAATGGGAAAATATCTCTTACAACTTCCCGTTTGAGTATAAAATCAAACGTTACAAAACTATGATTGTTTTGTAAATATTCTTATCAGAATTATTCAATAGTTTCCCAAAACATCTTAGAAAAATCTTTTTGCAAATTCACTACAGAAACATCAAAACCGTTACCTTACATTATGATTATTTTATACATTTAAGTTATTTATTGCATACATTAATGATAAACAGATAATATAACTTGTATACGTACATATAACGATGAATGGTAAAAAAAAACACAATCTGGCGAAACTGTTATTGCGCGCCATTAACCTGCATTATTAATAAAGTCTAAATTCAATGAGTACACTTGTACTACCTTCTCAAAGTACGATTTTAATATCAAAATTTAATCTTTGAATAAATCATTACTTGCTAATCTATTTAATATCAAAATAATTTTAAAAAGACGTCATGTTTTATTTAAATAATTTTGATACAAAATTGATTACCAAGTATCAATTTTTATAAATAAGGGGTTAAACGCTTTTAATTTCGTCGCGTGTAATTTTCGATGCAAACAAGTAAAAAAAAAACACCACACATTTTACACTTAAATCTATTTTGTTTATTGAAACTTTTTGTCCTGTCTGTATATAAAACTATAATAATAGGGTTTGTTTGGTTTAGTTTATATGGTTTTTATAGTAACATATATTATAACACGTAATATTATAATATTATATATTAAAAGACCAAATAAGCTTTCTGGATAAATTACTACTGAGAGAAAATATGTAACTGGAACCACTAGATGTCGCTGTACAAAAACAACACGTTCTCTACAACGCGATGTTAAGATTTTTTCCCGTTGAATAGGGTGAAATCGTTGGAGTCACTTCGTTACTCTGGTTTCCCTTCAAAACGCATAAATCTTTCGCCTTTTACTAAAGATTTCCGTGGAGGGGAACACTCAAATGAGTCTTACTCAATTTTTTAACAGCTCTGCTTCGGCAGAGCTTTATAGAGAATCGAAACAAATTGATAATAATCAATCGATATCAAAAATAACAGCAAACTAAAATCCCTTTATGATGAAAAGAAAAATATTTTCTTAGAAATAATATTATATTAATATATACAGAGGAAATATTTTTATGTTTAGATATTTTCTAAATAAAATCTACACTCGCGTGCGTGGCCAATGCGGGACGTTTCTGTGCAAAAGTGGGTAAGTTTGGTGATACTTTGCTGTACTTTGGGATGATCGGAATGTGAAAAACGTTCTTCCTGGGCGAAATCGTATTTCTCCTTTTTACATTAAATATTTTCTCTTCTATATTATACAGTTAACTAAATATTTTTTTTTCTATTTTACACTCAGTCGTAATCTGCGTATTGGATATAGTTAGGTCGACCGACCAGGTCCATTTAAAACCCAGGACCGCGTGGAGGTCGACATTGTCATCCATCCTCTCGTCCTCGTGGGACAATTAATGATGAATTCTCCACAATGGGCTAACTGATCTGACTTTATACTTATCTTATCGATCTACACTGGTGCCCCAGTGTCTACCGTTAATACAGGTGGGTGAACCATATTATGTATATTAATCCATAAAAAAGGGGGGAAAGGGATTGTTAGTAATGTGGACTTCTGACCCCATTGCTAGCAATGTACCATGTCAGGTTGACCTCCACGCGGTTCCCCCTGGAAACCATCATAATAAATTCTTTGTGAATTTGTCACGATGGGCTAACTGACCTGACCTCATGTTCATCTTATCATCCTCCACTGGTGCCCCGCCAGCGTGAACCATTTGCGCAGGCGGGTGCATCATTCCATTATCATCCATAAAAAAAAATAACATATTTGAGCTATCCCAGTCGATTTGTGCGGACAATAGTTCGCTCAAATTGACTATCGCAAGACTAGTCAGAACAATAAGACTTTATCAGTAGTCACGAAAACGTCAGCAGTCACGTATTGGCGGCGTGCAGGGTGCCTGAACGTGGCGTGTCCTCACAGATTGTGGCTGCAGCTGGCGTGCCTCTGACGTCACGGCGGATGACGGCCAGGAATTGGCACTGGCGCTGATGAATCTGACGACGGCGCCTAAAATGCGGTTACATTCGCCCTCCGATTTCTGTTTGGAAAACAATAAATTAATTTTGTGATTTTAGTGAAAAAAGAAATAATATTAATAAAAAATATCCCTGGACAGTTCACACAGCGTTGTCTAGTCTCAAACTAAACACAACTTCTGTTATGAGTACTAGAAAATAAAAATAAATAAATTTAGTATAACACATAGACCGTCACTAATAATATGTAATATTATATTATCTGTGCTAATAATAATCATACTCATGAATATAAATAGTTGTACAGCGCGAGGAATCGAACCCACAACCATTTGAAGTAAAGCGGTGTGCTAGACTACGGAATTCGTCAAATGTGTTAGTATTAAATATTATAATAATTTTAGTTTGTAATGGATTATTAAAAAAACATTAAGATGATTTAAAAAAAAAATCTTAAACATAAGAAGAATAAACGAAAAATATTAACAGCGAGTAAGATTGGTGGTGTACCGTGCGAGGAATCGAACCCACAACCATTTGAAGTAAAGCGGTGTGCTAGACCACTGACTCCGTCAAATGTATTTAGTATTAAAAATTATAATAATTTTAGTTCGTAATGGATTAATTAAAAAAACATTTAGCTGTTTAAAAAATATCTTTCTTAAACATAAGAAGAATAAACGGTAAATATAATCAGCGAATAAGATCGGTAGTATTTTAATAGTTCTAATAAAAATTTACATTCCATTATCTACCAAAATCACAGAATGGCTAACATACCAACCTAAATGTGTACAAAATAAAAATTAGTTATAAAAAGTAATAATATTCTTTTTATGTTGAATTTGTACTTTGTATCGTTGAAGCGAGGATTGTGCTGTGTCACTGCCTACTGGTAATTAAAATATATTTGTATAATATAATCTTATATTATAAAATTCTCGTGTCACGTTAGTTACCATACTCCGCCAAACGGTTTAACCGATTTTTATGAAATATTCTATAGCTCTTAGGCAATTTTTACTTTTCATAAGTGAAAGGGGTGGACACTCCTTATCAACCAACCCTTATCTCTTAATTTTTTGGACAAAATTTTTATTTTATTATTTAGATTTGGCTTTAAAAAAATACATACAACCCAAAATTTTTACTCTTCTACGACCAATACCTATTTTAATAGCGATATTAGTACTTAAATTTATATCGCAAAACAACATTTGCCGGGACAGCTAGATCCTATAATATTTATTACGCACATAATTCAAAATATACATAATAAATAAATAAATAAAATGTATATAAATAAAATAGGGTCGCCAATGCGCACGTGACACCCCTGGTGTTTCAGGCGTCCATAGGCTACGGTAACCATTTACCATCAGATGGGCCGTATGCTGGTTTTCCACCATAGTAGCATAAAAAAAATTATATGTAACATATTTTTGTACAATTTTAGAATAAAATATATTGGACTTTATTATTTTATACCAATTCACTGTCGATAGTGTGCGGGCGTTGAAAGAGACAGATATGATCATATAGGTACAACTAATCACGACTAACAACTATTGAAGTGGAAATTTTTGATAAAATATTTATCTATACATATGCATAATAATAAGACGGTGACCTCGAAGGTCTAGCGGGTTGGCACACCTTACCTCCGATGGTTGCGGGTTCGATTCCTCGCACGGTAGAAACATTTATATTTGTTAGTATGATTATTTATATTATGCATTTGAAGAATACTCGGTTGCTGTTGTGTTTTGGTGAAAACCGGTATTCACCGGTTATAATTTTTTTTGTAACATTTACATTTGGGTTCTGTACTATATATATTACTATATATTATATATACATAGTATCTTACACACATGAAAAATAGAATAAATAATATATGTTTATTTTAATTTCCGCAAAAATACATAACTTTTTAAAATGAGAAATAATAATAATTAACCCTGAAAATGTTATTATTTTTATCTTAAAAAAAAGGACATAATTTTAAAAGAGTGCAAAGGTGTATTTGTATAAAAATCTATGTTTCTTATAATTTTTCTGCATTCCGTAAGAGCTATAAAATAAAATAATGATTATCCAAATTGCAAATATTTCTTATAATGTATATTGAAATAAACTTTTAAAGCAAAATTTTTGCCATTCGGATAATAATTACACAACTGCGTCAACTAAACAACAATTTTACTAATGTAGTAATAATATTTAGTAAAATATATATTAAGGTACGTTCAAATAAATTTTCTGGACAAATTAATATGTAACTGGAACCACTAGATGTCGCTGTACAAAAACGACAAGTTCTCTACAACGCGATGTTAAGATTTTTTCTCGTTGAATAGGGTCAGATCGTTGGAGTTGTTTCATTACTCTGGTTTCCCTTCAATACGCATAAATCTTTCGCCTTTTACTAAAGATTTCCGTGGAGGGGAACACTCAAATGAGTCTTACTCAATTTTTTTATAGCTCTGTTTCGACAGAGCTTAATAAATATTAAAAGCAATACCTGATTATGAATTAAAAAAATCTAAGTGTTTATGTCCGCTGTCTAGTACCCATAATATAAACTCTGCTTACCGTAGGACTTTGTAGTTGTCTATGCTTATTTTTTTTAAATTTGTCTTCAGTGTTGATCGTTGGTTCAAAACCACAAAAATAATATGTTATATTAATACAATAGCCAGTATTTGGCATAATAATACGAAAAATTAAGAAACTCGATTGACGCAGATGTCTAAACCCAACTGTTTGTCTCATTATATAGATACCTACTTATTTATTATCGCGTATAAAAACCTAAAATTAAATAGGTACCTACCTCTACCGAAAAAATAAGTTAATCAGATTGAATATTGGTAGTAAAATATATATTCTATTATTTTATCACATTTATTTTCACAAGTACAACGTGGTTGCGTAATACGAATGGTTCTGCACCGCCTTACTTCCGGTCGCGGGTACGATTCCTCGCAAGGAACGATTTGTATTCATGAATATGATAGTTTGTATCGCTTTAGATTTATATGTATATGTTTTTTAATGGAAGACAACATCGATAACAGTATACATTGGTGGGGCACCCGTGGGGGATAAGATGAACATGAGGTCTGCCCATCTTGATGAAATCACTTGGTTTTCAGTGAGAACCGCAAGGAGGTCGATCTGATACATGCAAGCAATGGGGTCTTTGTCGCTATTACCACAGATAACATAATATTACATACTATTACTATTTAATATTATCTTATCTGTGCTATTACTAACAATCCCTTTTCCCCCTGCATTCTATGTATATTAATATATATTAAAAATATTGTATATTTATATTAATTGTTTAGTACCCACACAGATAAGATAATATTACATAATCATAACACAAACTTTGCTTAGCTTGGGACTAGATGGCGCTGTGTGAATTGTCAACAATATATTATTATTATATATTATATTATATAATTATATTATTCAGTATCTTTGATAGCGAAGAGGTACATTGCATTCCTGAAGTATCAACAGCGAATCATAGGCAACATACTCGTAATTAACAGTCGATAAGCGCATTATACATATGTGTGAGAATATTGATATCAAACCATTTATAAAGTTATTTTTTTCGTTATTCTGAAATATTATTATAATTCCAATGTCTTGCACATTTATTAAAAGTTTCATACTGTCTTGGATTTTTGATACGAATGAGCCAAAAATAGGTATTTTTTTTGTTAATAATCCGGTTTTTCTGTTACCAACAATTTTTTTTTATGGAGCATTGCTTCTTTTCTTTGGAGAGGGCTTTTTTAGGATGATAATTTATAGGCGCAACCGCCTTTACTAACGGTTTACGCTTGTGAAGAATGATAAGATGATGATGAGATCAGATCAGTTAGACCATTGTGGTAAATTCACTAGGAATTTATCATGATGGATTACAGGGGGAACTGCGTGGAGGTCAACACTGCTAACAATGGGGGCATTGGTCTATATTACTAACAATTCCCTTCTCCCCTATGGAGAAGTGTCGGGACATGCAGGACTACAATGGTATACCACCATACCTACCCAGTAATTTATAGAACATCTGTTCAACCCTCAACCGAACCGCAGCTTAGAAACAAAACCCAAAAAACAGCAATATTCATAATATTAATACAAGATTTAAAGACAAACTTGCTGTCCCCAAGTATCGTTTAGAAAAAGTTAATAGGTCTTTTATGGGAATAGGTATAAAAATTTACAATAAGATACCTAAAGGATATGTTGGAATTACCCTTAAATAAATTCAAAACATCTGTTAAATCATATTTACAGAGCAAAGCCTATTACTCACTAAACGATTACTTGAATGACGAGTGTGCATGGCAATAGTTGTTCATGTACTGAATTTTCATTTATAATGTTAGACATAGACACCTATATAAATATACATTGTAAATAAACTGGCTTTAAAAAAAAAAAGTAATTCAATTGACTTTCTTGCCAGTTCTTCTCAATTGGATCTATATACCGAACTGGACGGTAGGGAAAAAAATAAAATTATAATGTAAAAATTTGACGTTCATAAGCGGCTAAAATGTCCTACATGAATAAATGATTTTTGAATTTCAATTTGAATTTGAATTTGCTTGGTGGCTGTAATAGGTAAGGCAGAGGTACGGGGAAAAGATTGTTAGTAATGTGGACTGATGACCCCATTGTTAGCAATGTACCATATCAGGTTGACCATGCAGTGTCCCCTGGAAACCATCTTGATAAATTCTTTGCGAATTTGTCACGACGAGCAAACTTATCTGACCTCATGCTCATCTCATCAGCGTAAACCGTTGCGGCAGACGGGTGCATCATTCCATTATCACCCATAAAAAACAGTAGAGTTAGTACAAAGTCTACCTTGTAATAAAAACCTTGTAAATAAAAACTACAATGATAAGTTTGTATGTCTACGTGATCGAGATCACAAACCTGTGCGTTGTTATCTTTTCTTAAGTAATATTCTAATTATGTAGAAACTAATTACACTACATAGACAGCGGTGAGTCCTATTAAGAAAACTATTTCAATAAAAAGGGCTTTTATCTAATCAAAATTCTATTAAAATTCGTGTAAGTCTATTACAGACTCTTATGATATGTCAAATCTATCGTCAGTTCGGAGTAAGAAGTAACTTCGAGGTAAGAAGAACTGATAAGAAGCTCAGCTGTTATTCTTTTCAAATGAGGTTGTAAATGTTTATAAAAATACAGATTTATTTTTGAGACTTTGGGTAGAGTAACCGAAATAGAATTTTTGTCAAAAACGGTTACAGGTATATTAATAATGGTTAAGTAAATTAGTGCTCCTGGAACTTTCATTTTTATGTTTATGTGTTTATCTGTCATTACATAGTTCTTTAGTTTTCTTCTTCTTTGTATTCAATGGCAAATAAATGTTTGCCCAGAAATTATTTTAGCACGCATATTTTAGGTCTTCCTTTATACAGGATAATAGGCATTAAGGACAGGAGAGTAGGTGATAGTCTGGGATGATTCTCCACACTCGCAAACCTCCGTTAAAGTTTAGTATTATTTCTTTGTTACAAATAGACATTGGAGTTTATAGTAATTACATCTTCACCTATTTATCCGACCATAATTATTAATAACGGCTATAATTAAATAAATAATAAATGCAATTTGAATAATACATTATTATAAATATTATAATATTAAGGAAACAGAATTAATCTCAACATCCCTGACCTTCATTAACATGTCTCGTACAGTAATAGGTCAATATAACTGTTATTTAATCGTTATATTGCAATGTTTAGGTTATTTATAAAATTATTAGGCTCACTATATGAATATTTTTACGATTTCATGTTTGATAAATAAATAAGCAGTAATATTCTGTATTATATTATATTCTTATAAAAACTTATAAAAACTTATAGTCTTAGAAAAACTGGAGATATTCAGAACCGGAATTAACCAGTTTAAAGTTTTAAATTATGTACTTTTTTATGTATGATAATGGAATGGTGCACTCGCCTGCGCTAACGGCTTGATGATAAGATGAGAATGAGATCAGGTCAGTTAGCCCATCGTGACGAATTCACCAGGAATTTATCATGATGGTTTCCAGGTGGAACCGCGCGAAGATTAACCTGACCCTTTCCCAATCCCCTTTCTCTAGTTTAAACTATTGGAAATAGATTTTGGGTGTAGGGCATTGAGAAGACGATATTAGAAATAACAACCTAATACTTTGGAATTCTAAATAAACAGTTTTTTTTTCATAAAATCCAACCACGATCAGTCAATGCTGATGGGGACGCCCAACGTAGACTTTGTTCAACCTGCGTTATTTTCGTAACAAAACACGATCACAGTCCGACCTGTGTTAGATTAGGTGGAAACGATGTTGTATAGCATTCATTATAGGCGAGTTTGTTTGACCAAGAATATCATATCATGCAATATCATACATGGATAGATCTTTTTTTATTATATTACGTAGGTGGCAAACAAACATACGGCCCATCTAATGAACGGTTACCGAAGCCTATGGACGCCACCAGGGATGTCACATGCAAGTTGCCGACCCTTAAGAAACCTTAATATACCCTTCTTGAAAAACCCCATCCTGTAGTCACATGAGAAAACCTCGGCAGGGAGTGTATGCCACAATCTAAGTGTACGCGAGAGGAAGCTCCTCTGAAACCACACTGTCCAAGACCACTTAGTTCATATACAGAGTGTACAACATACAGACAGTTCTAATATATATTTGATCGAATTAGGTGTTATTTTGCGGATACCTATTGCATTACTTAATGTATATTTCGCTACCATTAGCATGTGTGAGAATAAAAATATTGACCACTGTTACAAGAATCGTTATGGTCTTCCCTATTGATTGATCAACAATCTCCTAGATTTAGTGCAGTTAACTATATATTAATACATGAAATAAACTCCTTTTTACGAAAATTGCGCGAAAGTATGTATGAGGAATATAAATGAGGAGTATGAATTTCGCATACATTATAGTTTATTTTACATGGAGAAGAAATGTACAATAAAAATGTTTTTTTAAAATTATGGAATAAAAATAAAAATCATTATACATAATAACTTTACTATAACACATAAAAAAATGTCACATACGGATATATAATCCTTTGTTTATTGTTAAAGTCTGTGGTCACATTGAGAATAGATATATTTATTTATTTCGCAAATTGTCTTTATGTTAGTTTTGAATGTATCCATGAAATATGTTTTGTATGCTTCCAGATACACCAGAGACAACGGGAAGTGATATCATTTGTTTCATCGCTAATATCAGGTGCCGTTTTTTTAACGTGTGGAAATCTCTACTAGTCTACACTTTGCCAATTTGAATATTTCAGGGCGGCCAGATATAAACCACTACGTAAATAATTGTCTCGATATGATTTTAACGTTGTTGATCGTTGGCATTATTGCAACTGTAAACAGCTCAATTAATCAAGAACTAATATTTATCTAATGAATTATAATCTAGTAGTGTTATTGTTACTAGTAGTCGACAAGACCATGTCCTTTTCGATCGATCCCCCGTCCAATTCAAACGGGGATCGAAATTACCACGACCTGAGCTGAGGTTCGAACTCCTAGCGGTGCCCTCAGACTAAAGTCGTATTCGTCTGGCGGGAGTTGGCTATCAGCCGCTCCATAAGACATTCCGCGTGTTTGGATTGCTATCTGCACTCGCCCTGTATCGTCCTGTGAAGCTGTAAAGGCCAGCTGTGGTCAACAGCATTATAGTAGTGCGAAAAAAAATGACCAAGATCCGGCCTGCTGTCTTGGATGGATCAGAGTGTTGGCCTATAAAGGCGACGGATGAAAGGCGACGGACAACGGACATGAAAATGACAAATGTTATGATGGATATGTGGTGTGACAGAAATGGATAAGATAAAGAATGAATACATTAGTAGAATGAATACATTAGATGAAAGTGGCGCCGGTGTCGGAGAGGTTGAAGAGTAATCGTCTATCGTAGTGTGGGCATGTAATGCGTAGAAATGAAGATAACATTTTTAGATGTAGTTGTAGTTGTAGAAGGGCAGATGAAAGCCGAAAAAGAGCTAGATGGACTATGTGAAAGATAATATGGTAGGAAAGGGAGTAAATAACGAGATAACTGTGAACAGGGATGAACGGAAGAGAAAAACATATTACGCCGACTCTAAATGGGATAAGGAAATAGCAGATGATGACGTTATTGTTACTAGTAGTCGCACAGAGTTCGAAATTTTACCATAATTAGTATAATATTTAGTAACACTATAGACAAATAATATTAAAGACAAACAATATTAATCTATTTTTAATTTGACCACAGACTGTAACCATAAACAAAAGGGTATATATGCGCGTATGTGTGTCAAATACATGATAGAGTGTGTAATGTATGTATATTTATGTCTAATTATAATTAGCAATATGTACTCCTTCTCTATATAAACTATAAGTGTGCGAAATTTCATACTCTTTCATTCGCGCAATTTTCGTAAAAAGGGGTAGGTACAAAGTTTTTGCTTCAAGTATTAATATAATGAGAACGTCGTAGGTTTACTACCCCAAATAACTCTTAAAACTGTCTCTCTCTGAAAGGAGATTGAGAATAATCAGTCCATGATGACCCATTGCTAGCAATGAGCAATGTACACTATTGTACCTCCATAGGGTTCCCCTTGGTGTACACTATCTGATTGACCTCCACGCGTTTCCTCCTGGAAACCATCGTGATAAATTCTTGGTGAATTTGTCACGATGGTCTAACTGGCCTGACCGCATGCTCAACTTATCATCCTCCACTGGTGTCCCGCCAGAGTAAATCGTAACCACATCACTAACAATTCTCTTCCCCTTGCGGGATGTTATTTACTGCGTAATCTTACGCCTATACTTGTATTTTTAGTATGTTTGTGTGTATTAATTTCTGAGAGAGCATCAAATAGTCAAGGTTGATCGATAACACGTTATGTTAAGCAGAGAGGAATTCTTTTAGAACCGGGCGAATTTCAAAACTTTCCTATATTAACCGCTGAGTTATGGTGCGGGGGTCGTTTCTTCTCGAGGTAGTCTATTACCAAATGATTCGATATTTCTTGGCGACATATCGAAAGCTTTTAAATATAAAATCAAAACTAATTCTGTTAGCACAGACATTTATTGAGGTCTTATCTAACTACAATTGTAGGGGATGGGGGGAGGGGAGGGGGTTATTAGTAGACTAATCCCATTGCCAGAAATGTAAACTATCCCATGGACCTACCTCCACACGGTCCACTCGGGAGACTGATCGCCGCAATATGCTAACTAAGCTCACTAACTATCAGCTACTTCAGTATATTGTCGGGGGGAAGGGGATTGTTAGTAATGTGGACTAATGATCCCATTGCTAGCAATGTACCATGTCAGATCGACCTCCACGCGGTTCCCCCTGGAAACCATCGTGATACAATCCCGGTGAATTTGTCCCGTTGGGCTAACTGATCTGACTTTATGACATCCTATCATTCTCCACTGGTGCCCCGCCAGCGTTAACCTTTAACGCAGGCGGGTGCACCATTTCATTGTCATCCTTTAAAAAAAATTCACTATATTGTCATATGTCACCCTCCTCTAGCTTATATGTACATACCGCCTTCAAAGCAAACGGTTGCTTTTCATTCGTTTACTAGAATAAAAAATCTAACTAATATTAAAAACGACTGTGTATTGTGAATATTCGTTAATACTCACTGATATAACAAGAATGGATGTCTTTTATCTAAAAAAAATACGGGCAAAGTCGCGCGGAAATATCAAACTACTACGTTCCATTTCAAATAAATTTCACTACATTAATATTTTTTTAATTTAAGTTCCTTCAAATATCTCTGGGTCATGAACATCGTATTTGTAGTTTCTATGTAGGCGAACAGTTCTGAGATAATTCCCCAGTATGACGCGGGAACAACGCAATCCCATGGACGACGGTGCGGGCACGTGTATATTTTACACGCATAGGTCGCGTGTCGGCTAACGGCAACCAGTGTGACCAGTGTTGCCAACTCAGTAATTTCACCATAAATCTGGTGGATTTGACTGTCATTTTAGTGGCAATAAAATTTGATGTCAATAATATTTTGCATTTTAAGAAGCGAATTAGTATGAGAATTGTTTGGCAAACGTATTCTTTATATATTTTCTATTACCTGCGCAACATCGATTTTGAAAAATTATATTATTTAAGGGAATAAACTTTAGTAGGTACATTTTTAAAATCGATAGGTATCCGATATAACAATTATGATAGGAAAATAACTCAACTTGTAAAAATTTTGTAATGGTTATTGCATTTGATTTTCTATTTATTGAAGCTAAAGTATGATAAAATTATTTTTGGCACATTCAATATTTTTGTCTTAAATAAGCATAAAGCATAAATATATAAATCAAAATTATAACTAAGTGCTTTCATTAACACAGTTAAATATTTTATGGTTTTTGGTGTCCTGCCATTTGGGCTCGCCTAAACATTGTTGGCAACATTGCGTGTGACGCAATACGATGCTATTCTTCGACGCGCGGGAAATATTTGGCATGCCGTGATTCCGTTGCGTCGCTGACCGCTGTCTATAAAAAAAAAGATGATCGTAATAAATTTGGCGCGAATTTTTCGGTATTTCTTGGAGAAACCCATGAACTGGCGGGGAAGTTTTATCATTTATTCCGGTTGAGTAATTGTTTAATTGCCTTCAAAAATGGACTGAGTAATTTCACTACCTAATGATATTTAAAAGCAGGTCTATTTAATACTTCCGGATCTGATGTCACGTGAACTCTACTTACAAGTTTAGTATCAAAAACAAGCTAGAAGTTACGCGGCCGTAAAATATTACTGTTTGTTTGAAACGGTTTTGTTTCATTCACGAATGAAAGAGAACCATTTTACCATGTTAAACAAAACAAAGTTAAAATTCGAAAATAAATGTTGTATTTTTCATGCCCAATTGAATACACGACTGCAGAGTTTGTATGAATGTTTTAAAATATATTTATAATTTTACGCTATTGGGGAAATTATATAGGTACTATTGTACTTTGACGCGGTCATTATTTGTTGGTATAAATAGTAAAAACCACGTTTTATTTTTATCGAGTTTCCCATATTTCGGCAGTGTTTCAACCGCCATGATCACGGGTAAACTGAAGAGTAGCGGGTAGATGGTAAAAAAAGTCGCTCGATATTCATCTCCGCACACTATACGGCTTGATAGTTAACGGCAACTGATATTGTTATTATGTTAAACCGAGATCCACTCATGCGTTGCCATTCGAGAGGGAGAAAATGGATATTTCTGTAATTTTGTATAGTAATTTCACTGCCTGAACACCCAAAAACTCAACCGAAACAAACCTTACAAAGCAACCAGCTGGTGGTTGAAATGAGTGAGACTGATGTATCCACGCAGAATACAGAATTACAGTCGTTACGAGTCAGAACTTTCCATTTAAAAAATTAAAATCGGAGGTGAGTTTACTTATTTCATATCATCACTATCTTTCAACAGTCCGTTGTAAAATATGGTTTTAATGGTTAAAATTATGGTTAAACTATACAGGAACATACGGATGCTAAACTTCCTTCTAGTCATTTAATAATCAATTGAAATAACGAACATGAAGCATAATTATTAAATATCAAACAAACCAGACTTATTACGCATAAATAGCATTGTTTATGATAATAAAGTATGGTTATTAGTCACTGCGTTTGTTTGGTATGCAATATTCAAGATAAAAACACTATATGAATGCCGACAATAGTAGTTTTTATAGATGATGTAATTGTGATCTTGTCTATGGTAACTGCATGACGCTGATAGCCATTGAAATGGCACCAGCAACAGGGCAATATGACTAATTTGGTCCTGGTTGAAAACTTCTTTCATGGTTAAGGTGTATTAAAGGGCGAGCACAATAGATCTACGTAGGTCGCACTGCTACAGGTTTATAGCACCTGAAAATAGCCCAAACACGTTAATAAAAAGGACTTAAGGCGTATTATGATTTTTTAATATTTGCGAGAGTCCTGCTTCCCAATCCACCTTCGTAAGCAGATGACTCAAATTTTGACCGAAACAGACCATATAATACTAATATCGTAACCATTTTATAGAAGTTCTTGTCAAAGAGGAAATAAAAGACGATGTTATAGGCTCAGGCTCTGGGACTAAAAGATAATAAAATGAGAATGAAGTCTGATTAGTCAATTCGCCATTGTAAATTTGAAAGGAATTAACCACGATGATTTCCTTATTGCTTGGCGATTAATTTACATTATAAGTACTTCACTGGGAATTACTTGTAATGTGGGCTGATGACCCCATTGCTAGCAATGTACCATGTATATCAGATTGACGTCCAAGACATTGCTCCTGGAAGCTATCGTGATATAACTCTGAAGAATTTGGTACTATGGGCTAACTGATATGACTTCATGTTAATATTATGATCCTGCAGTGTTGGCCCGCCAGTGTAAACAGTTAGCGCAGACGGGTGCACAATTCCATTATGATCGCTGATCACTGACGTGATCCCTGACCATTATGCAGGATAGCAGCTATGATCAGGGGCACGTCAGTGATAAAAGGGTACCTTATTGTTTTTGTTATACGTATAATCGTAATTCTTGTTGAACTATAAAGTAAAAAAGCAAATCCGCTTTACACGAATTGAAACTAGGAACTTTTTACGTCAATACACCGTGTAAAATTACGGTATGACGAGTAACACGAAACGTTTTGGCTTGTTACATATGATCAGGGTTGGTGCTAATCAGTTTCTAGATGTATTTTTTGTAGATGATAATGAAATGGTGCACCCACGCTACCGGGGCACCAGTGGAGAATATGAAAATGAGCATATAGACAAACCAGTCAGCATATCGTTCCGAATTCACCAAGAATTAAAACACAATGACTTCCTAGGACGCGTGGAAGTGGACCTAACGTAGTATATATAATAGTATCAGCAACGAGGCCACTATTCCCTACTAACAAATTCACATGTACCTTAACTTCATTTTATAAATAATTTTAATTAGGGTACATTTTAAATTTGGAGACCTTAGGTTAATGTGATTCTAAACCAATTTGCCAATAAGTATTTGATGTATGTTTGATTCCTATGTCTCTCTGATCATTTTGAGTGCTTGGTACATCAAATTTTTCTAAATGAACTTTATAAATATGAACTATTTGGTTAACTGACCTGACCTAATTTTTATCCTGTTATTCTTTACTAGTGTCCCGCCAGCGTATACTCTTAGTGCATTAAAATATATTGACATTATGCTTTGTATTATCCGTATTTATGGCCTCGTAGGTCTAGCGGTAGCACACCGCCTTACTTCCTATTGTCTTTTCTTTGATTGATTCCTCGGTGCAAACATTTATAATCATATCTATGAGTGTTTGTATCGGTCTGGGTATTTTTTTTTTATGGATGATAATGGAATAGTGCACCTGCCTGCGCTAACGGTTTACGCTGGCGCAGGGTTGATAAGATGAACATGAGGTCAGGTCAGTTAGCCCATCGTGACAAATTCACCAGGAATTTATTACAATGGTTTCCAGGGGAAACCGCGTGGAAGACAACCTGACATCGTACATTGTTAGTAATAGGTCATAAGTCCTCATTACTAACAATCCCCTTCCCCCCCGGTCTGGGTATTTACTATGTACATTGTATATATTTACCTCTGATATATTTACAAAAAAATATATTTATATCAGTACAAGCTACTTTACTTGGGACTAGATGACGCTGTATGAATTGTCCTGAATTATTATAATCAACAGTACCACACTGTTGATAATAATCATTACATATGCAATTAGATTGCAATTGTTACATAGGTTAGTTACACACTACAACTATGTAGATTGTAGTCGAACGTCCTTGTAACGTTTCCTATTATGTTGTGGTGGCAGCCCTACATAATTTGGCACGGATACGGAATTACTACAGCGTGCCGGGGCAGAACTGTGAATGCTAATGCGACCTGCGCCCGCGCAGTGGGCGTGATGCGTGCACGCGCCCGCTGCGTGCTCATGACGTCACTCACGGCGCGCCCGCGCCGCACCTGCGCCGTATTAATAAACATGAAAACAAAGAAATAAATAAAAGAAAAACTATTTGTTTATTATTATTAGGTATGATGTCAGTCGTTAATAAAAGTATAATTTCTTATTTAATGAGGAAACTAGGCGTTTTCCTATTTGTATGTGTTGTTTTGTATGTGTGTAATTCTGCACTCCATTTTAATTACGCCTTTTGTTATCCTTGGTTTTATGGAATAAAATTGTACAGGAATAGGAACCCTGCCTGGCAGTATGAATGTATAAAAAAACAACAAAAAAAATAATTAAAAATACAGCTATTACGTCGATGATTACGTACGCTTTTACTCGTAATACCCTCAAGTTCTGACTACCCTAAACTAAAAGCCTACCTTTTAGTAGCTACTTATGCGAGAAGAGATTGGGAAAGAGGAAAAATATGCACTCATAAATGTACAGAAATAAAAATATCGGACTTAAAAAGCCAGGGAGTGGTCTTAAACTGCTCGCGCTTTAATTTAATCTTTAGTGTTTATGGTACAAAAATCTAATATATTTTTTTTAATCAAACATACATAAAACGTAAAATTTCATTAACAATAATAACAAACAGGCCATTTTCTTATTTTCTAGAAAAAAAAACATATTTTCTTTGGAAAACAATTTTTCCCCTAAATCAGAATATAACCTGTTTATTACAAGTGTAGCATGACCATATAAACAACAAAGACATGACTCACAGTTTATACATATAATTAACGATCCAGTAACTGACCTCATGACGATTTCAAATGCTAAAAATATTAACATACAATTACAACCGGCGTTGTTTCGCGCCGGCCGAATTCACTGCATCTGGAGGTCATGGGAAACAAGACGAACTGGACGAGACACTAGCATTTCTAGAACTTGTATCTATATATTTGCATAGTTGCCTATAAATATTTACTGTAGCCATGTATGCTATTTATAATAATTTACATTCTGTTTATAATCTTCTTCTTTGTGTCAATAATAACCTAAATATGTTTATTCCAGAGCTTCCATTCTTACACAGCTAATACTTTACTTTGTTCAAATCTTTCTTAATGCAGGACGATGAGTGTGGACGATAAAGGAAATCAGAGTATTATCGTCATTATTATCAAAGAAACTCTACAACCTAGGGCCAGGAAGGAAAACAGATTAATAGAATGAAGTGACAATTTAGAATTGGTATTCGAAACATAAAGCTTTATTATAGCGACGCCTCCTAAACATTGATGTTCCATCTCAACAGGTTTACCGGTTACTAGTCTATTAGGGGTCTCTCTATTAATTATTATGTAACGTGTATAATATAAACAAATCAGTTATTATTTTAGTAAGTTTAATCTATAATGTTTACTGTTTTTATAAAATAGTCACTTCTACAATGATTTGTAATCTGATTGACGGAGTTTGGCGCGAGTATTTTTCTCATAATTACTAACAAACAAGTTGTAACTGACATATTGGGTGACCCCAAAACATTATTTTTTTAAGAGTATCAGAATCCATGTTTGTTTCAAGAATAATATTATATATATTGGTAGTTAAACAGTACCTATAATGTTGATAATACATATAGCGTGGATAAGATATGCGGAAATGTGAAAAAGTTAGTTCAGCTATAATAGATTTAAAAAATATAAGAAAGCAGAAGCTAACATTTTTACAATAATAGACGAAGAAAATGTAATGTATAAAAAGAAGCTTCCATGGAAAAAATACTTCTTTTTTATTTAATTAACCAAACAAAGGCAAAATTTACCAAAACAATCAAAGACAAAGGTATCAAAAGCAAACTCCAAGAACTGAACCTTGAATCGGTTTCGAGGTTAAAGTAGAATATAACAATGTGCTAACCGGTTATTCGACAAACATACAACCCTGATCCATTTCTAAGATTTTTAACACCATATCAGTTCTAAATAAAACCATATTAATAAAAGAAATACCTGATTATTTGCAGTATCGATAGAGCATTATATTATAGAAATTATTTTATAGATCAACGACGGTAATCTAAAGGAAACAAAACAGTCATAAAGGAAAGGAATACCTACCATAATAGATCTGACAATGATTTCCAATCATTTGCTAATATATTTTGAATTTTGATAAATAATGTGTAGGTACACCTGGATAATGACGTCATTTAAAGTAACCTTATTAAAATTTACGTATATAACAATCCCAATGACATAGATAAACAATGTACTTGCTTAATTTTGAGTGCAATCTATTTTTGTTAGTCGACTGAAAATTTTGTTTATCTATATTTTGTAGGACAGATAAAGTAAACTGTTTTCAATAGATAAATCATATGTAGATAAATGTAGTTACACTAATGTACAAAATAGTATTGTTCCGCATTTATTTTTTATTGCCTTTCGGTCTTAAGCTTCGTTATTTTCAGTAGTAACGCAACAAATATCGCACCTCTAGATCAGTAGGAAATTGTTTGTTATATAGTTATTATATTCAAGTGGAACAGCATGATAAATCCTTCATTTTAACAATATTTACCTTGAATCAGCTGTGCAAATATATGCAAAATATAGCTGTAGGTCCCTACAAACTCTTCTATTAATAATGAGGTCCTATCTGTACATATTATACAGTTGTTCGTATCATATACGATAATCATCGTGTCGATAAATCCTTGAAATATAGATAAATCGTAAATAATGTAGAAAATGTGACTTTATTTTTACCAAATAACTTTAGCAAATGCAAAATACCATGACCTACATTTGTATTACTTTATTTTGCTCTATGTACAAAGGTGTCACATTTGTTATCTTGTTCATTAATTGTTTGATCCAACTATGGATCTTCCTGCCATTAATATTTACTTCTAATTTATTTTAAGAGTTATATCATAACTTAATTATTAAAATGATCATCTTAAATTGTTATTAATTTTAATTAAATATTATTTGCATGTGTCTATTTTTATTTCTGTGCTGTGATTATTATTATTCAATTGAATATTAAAATTGTTATTATTATGTCTCTCTTTCAAATTAATTAATAGTTCATGGTGATCTTTGACTGTTGCTTTATGACATTTGTCATTTCCTAGTTCACTTTCAGTGCATTAGATAAGTTTGTTTACATTTTTATCATATTTCCTATAAATATCTTTCAATGCATCTGTCATATCGTTGCATTGATTAAATTGATACGATTTTGTATTCTTAGTCATTGTTGTATTAAAGGTCTGTATTGCAATGGTGTCATGAGTAAACGACATCATGTTGATATGTTAAGTTGTGTGAAAAATATTAGTGTTTTGGTTTCTGAGTGAGATGTTTCCAGTGTGCCCGTGCGATCCGCACTGGGCAGAGAGCGACTGTCGCCATTAGTTTTATAGTCTCGGTGTGTAGCTACATTATCGCTTTATTTACTAAATGATAACAGTTCCACACTCACACGAGTTTGATGCTACGTGAATGGATAAACAGTATTGTGACTTATAAATAGTTTTAATTACTTCATTTTATTGGCTGTAAATTCTAAAATAAACTGAAAACTAATTAAATTGATTTTTTTGGTAAAATATTTTTTTTTGCTAAAATTATATTTATAAATGTAGGTTCCTCCGATAGATAACGTATCAGATTTCTTCCCCATATCTCAGACGAAAATCGTATCAGTCAAGCACGAGTTGCCCTTCAGTAGCTATGTGATTCCTTCCGCGCGTCGACTGTAGTTATAAAAGCTGTAATAAAAGCTGTAATAAATATTAAAATAATTCCAAAAATAGTAAGCTGGTAATTATAAAATCAAACAATAATAAAATAATACATTATAAAAGTATATAATATGTATTTTAGCGTGTATGAACCAGCGACCAAATTATCACCATCTAAATCAAAATTGTTTAACAACTGACGTATGGACAAAATATCATTCACAATGACGTAAAATCAAAATACCTACGATCAAATGTTTTCAATATTAATAATAAAAAATCGCAAATACCTACCCGTAGGAGCTTGCGCAAAGCGAACGGAAAAGTACGGGCTTGCATTACACAATAAAAATGTTCGACTATCTTATGTGGTGAATATAAAGTTGCGAGTTGTTTTGACGAAGCTATGACGCGCGATAACGTCATTCCGGCACGCCGCGCCCGCATGATCGCTAGCTGACGCGCCCACCGACCACCGGCGGAACTAGTTTGGTAGATACCGTGTTGTAGCTACTGGCAGCCGCTTTCGATGCCACGCCGATCGACCCAAAAACTTGTCGCTCTATCGACCGGCTATTTTTAGTTAAAACGCTTGAAATAGCTTCTAAAAATATGTGGATGGGAAAGTACTGGTTTGGTTTGGGTGTATCGATGGGGTGTTTTGCTAATGACAACTTTGTGCCAACTCGTCTACAGCTTTCAACTTGTCTACAGCAACTTGCTTTGTATGTTGCGTTTCCGTTGCAGGGTGCCTTGTGGCAGAGAATTTACGGGGTACTAAGACTTGATAACCTAAATTCTTCAGAATGACTATGTATGGTATCTACAGCTCATGTATACATATATAGGCGGCGGTTACCATTTGCCATAAGGTGGCCAGTGACATTATTTGCAATTCAAGTTATTAAAAAAATTAAATATATGGTACGAAATTCCCTACAGATTAATTTATATAAGTGTGTATTCTAAAGTAATTCAATAGGATCTTCCTCATCGAGAGAAAGTGTACTCAGAGAAGCAAAAGACCTTACGTTTACCCCACAACATCTTTGATTATCTTTAAATAACAGGAAAACGATTGATCAACTCAATAAATGCAGATTCTATCAAATTCATTATTGAATACATATAGAAAATATCCAGACCGATACAAACAGCTATACTCATGTACACGATTGTATCCTGCGAGAATTGAATCTGCGACCATCTGAACGTCGCTGTGCTAAACAGCCAAACCGCAAATGTTAATTAATCTATGGTCACGGGATTTCTTATACTATATTATCTGTGCCATCTGCAGTTCTGTGTTAAGGAAAAACTACACGTCTCTCAATTATTCTTACAGTTTCTGGAATTGCTAATGAATACCGGTTTATTCTGCGAGAAAATAATTTGGTTTATCGATGGTAGAGCATCAAGGAGGAAAAATGTCAAAATGAATGAGGTGACTGTAATATACGACCTCCATTGTGGTGACCATGAGTGAGTCACGCGAATTGAGTTGGTTTGTTCATATGATAACGTATGCATGCATGTGCATGAATAAGGGATCTGTAATATAAACATGCAAGAGACAGCGATGGGCTCGTCCGAGATGTACAAAGATTGCGTTGAGATAGACTTATTACAGACATGTTTGCGTTGCTACTTCCGTATCGTCTATTTGTGATATAGGTGATATGGATTTGAAGTAAGATACTTAGATAGATAGATAGATGATACTTACATACAACCTTTCATCTCCAATTTCAAACCATTACAATCCGTTTTTCGCACTGAAGTAGTCTATATCCTTTCTCAGGGTCTAAACACCTGTGCATTGGTTCAATAATTTTGGCGTGATTGCGCGACAAACAGACAGACAGAGTTACTTTCGCATTCATAATATTAGTAAGCATAGAAGAAGAATGAATAAATAAATAAATAACCCTGGTAAATTTACATAGCGCCATCTAGTCCCGCTGTAAGTAGAGCTTCTGTTCTGGGTACTAGACAACTTATATAAATACTTAGATAGTTTTGTTGTAAATACACACATGTATAATATACATAGAAAACACCCAGACTAATACAAACAAACATACTCATGAATATAATTGTTTAAACCGCATGAGGAATCGAATCCCCAACCAAGGAAGTACAGAGGTGTGCTAAACCGCTAGACCATCGAAGGCCTCAATAGAAGAAGAGTTTTTTTTATGAGTGATAATGGAATGGTGCACCCGCCTACGCTAACGGTTTACGTTGACGGGGCACCAGTGGAGGATGATAAGATGAGCATGAGATCAGGTCCGTTAGCCCGTGACAAATTCAACAAGAATTTGTCACGATGGTTTCCAGGCGGTACCGCGTGGAGGTCAACCTGACATGGTACAATGCTAGTAAAGAGGTCATCATTCCGCTTTACTAATAATTCCCTTTCCCCCCAATAGAAGAAGAGTTAGCTATTTTATTTTTTACTGTACTGTAGTGTACTGGTACGTGGCGACAATCACGTCCGTAACAAAGAATTTTAAAGAATAGACTAGAATAGAAATAATCATTATATAAATAAACATTATTATCAATACCACCTCTAATCAGGTATACCTACGGAATTTGTTTTATGTGATACAGGTTTATAGCTATTTAAAAAAGGGCCATCTCAATTCGCTGGTATATACTTTAGATTTTAATAATGTTGAACCTACTGTCAATAAAAGGGTTCGTCTGTGTTTTTTTAAAAGTATGGTAATTCCATTGTTTTTTTAAACTCATATTAGTCACAGAGTTCGTATACTATTGTATGATTATATACTAATGTTGTTAATAAACCATCTAATGTCTAATGTAACATGCTGTAACATGTTTATCGTACAATAATGATTCATTTAACCGGAAATTCTAATACGCCATTAAGACACTAACAGCTGAAACAACTAAATTGTATACGAATATTGTAATGGGGTAAAAATTGGGATAACCCTACAATAGAGCAATGCAGTCAGCTCTATTGTAGGGTTACCCCATTTTTTTTAATTTGGGGTAAACTAGGTAACTAGATTGGGGTAACTAGGTTTAAAGTTGGAAAAACCAGGATAATTCACTTTTTAAAACAGGAAACAGTTATAGACTTGCAATAGTTACATTAAGATGTAATGAAAATGGGTGATGTATGTAACTAAAATATTCATATTTTGTAATAAAACTATTTTAATCTTATTAACATTGTAAACGCGAAAGATTGTGAGTATGGATGGATGTTTGTTACTCTTTCACGCAAAAGCTACTGAACGAATTTTGATGAAACTTTACAGTAGCTTGTACATATAGGCTATAAATTTCACGTGAGTGAAACCGCGGGCACGGCTACTGTAAAATTATATACTTTACCGAATTTTGTAAAATCTAGGACGCTGCTTAGAAACTATCGGGACGTCCCAGGACACTACAAAAACTAGAATATGTCCTGGGAAAACAGGGCTGGGAAAGCAGAGTTGGCAATTCTACTGCATGTCATAGAATTGTCACACAAAGTATTCGAGAGTCGTTGTTTTTGGACTGATTAGAATTCACAACCTTTAACGTTTAAGTTGTGAGTATACCACTAAGCCACGACGCTATCAAGTGATCAAAACATTGCCAGCATTTTGGAATTTGGAACGTGCGAGTGGCTGGTCGTGAATAGCAGTAGGGAGTGGCCAATGTAGCTAATATAACGTGGCGTTTAAAATGGTCATGTCCATCTTCGCATGACCTGCGTTAAACCCCACCCAATTCCCTTCAGCGTCTCTACAACAAGTACGATAAAAGACCGAAGCGGATCTATTAAAACTGGTTAATAATGAGTTTAGCGCCATTCTATTTTTAAATCGTAGTCGCGCGGCGGCCACGCGCTGCCCGCGTGGCTTTGTTTTGCTCGGATGCCGAGTACCTACTTAATACGCCATCTTGATTACAAAGCATCCACATATTAACAACGTGTTTTAGTTGATACTAATTATTATTAACGTTGTAACTATGTGTAAATGGTGAGAACTTTCTGTTTTATCACAAATTGTAAATACTAACGTTAATTACCGTAACTCTATGTCTTGTTTTTCTGATACGCTAATTAAATAACAAAACAAAAAAGAATTTTCATTAATATGTTAATTCTATTCTTGTAGTTATGTGTTTATTGGTTTGTGCGATAAGAAATGATGTTTGTATGATGAAAACTGCGACAATATTATAGCTATATATTTGCTTCTCGATATAATATAGTTCACAGAGTAATTAATACTGTTTTACTAAATTTGACACTGTTGCTTATGAGAACGAACTATAATATTTAATCTATGCAAGAACCTGTTACTTGTTTTTGAATTGCACATGCAGACGAAAACAAACAAAATTAGTCTATGCCAACAAAATAGGTACTTGTCAATACCCTAATAGTGGTAATATATCTTGGTTACACAGTTACAAATAAAGATTAAATATATTTTATAAATAACGCAAGCCTGATAGGTGGTTTTAACTGTAACTCATAGACAATATTATATATATTATCATAATTTACAATAGAAGAAGGATAGGTATCATATAAAAATTCAACAAGTTTAAAAAAAGCTAGTAGGTACTTTTAAAGGGGTCATTTTTACCTTGTATAGAATGGAATTTGTTCAAGATCTTGTGGAATTTATTGTGAAACTGTAAAATCTGAAATGTATACAAAACATTCACTTTCATGTCTGGATTGTATACAAATACCAACACGTGCGGTTTCCTACTAAGAATAATTCCGGAATAACATTATTTATTATACACACTAATATAATTTTATATTAGTGTTCTGTGGTATGAGTCAATTAATTAATTGTAAGCTGATTTGTCTCCATTTATCATATATAAAAAACATGCGACAAATTCATTATTTATTCATATCTACAATAATAATCTCATAATTTTTGTTAATTGTGATATAAGTAATATTTTGCAAATATTAATTAGTATAATTTTTGATGGAAATTCAGCGAGACTTCATAGAGACATCCGCAGTCGGCGACGATCCATCGCCGACTGACGGTACCTAGACCACGAAGCCCCCACGTTAACTATCTAGTGATAACACTCGTCAATTACTGTTGGCCTACAGCCCCCCCCCCGTTCACTTATACAAATTGAAGGATACAAAGAGGACGTTTGTTAGCGTATTACGGATCATTATAGACTGGTTAATGATTTCAGATAATGCGCTTACGCAAATGCCTCCTGCTATACCGAGATTGGTAATGTCAACATGTGATAAGGCGTCTGCGCCTAGGCTGGGGTCACGGCATTTGTATACATGTTTAGTTCGGTAGGTAGTGTGTTTAGATTTTTTTATATGTCAATAGGTACATGATACAACTATTTATATTATTAGCTGTATCATGTTTGTTTGGTCCCACCCAGTAAGGAAAGAGTTGTATCGAATTGTATCGATCGACGAGGTCAAGTTATGTTGGGTGTGATCAAAACATGGATAGCAATAGTACTATAGCTTCAGAGATTATGTAAGTTGATCTATGTATTTTGGAAGAAACGAACGTTCTCTGGACTCTGGAAGGAAAGTACAAGATAATTTAAAGGAAATATTCTATTCTGGACCTATTTTGTTTTAAATTTTTCATATTTTACAGAGATATCTAGACTTCACGTATCTGACCGAATATCGAATCTGCTAAAATTTAAATAGCACAAAAATTATACCACAATAAAAAGATATCAATCGTTAACAGATACTGTATATTTTTTTTTATTACGATTTGATCAGCATCGTCGTTTTTCGTCATCTGATGATAAAGTCCGAAGATAAGAAGTAGTTCATTAGGATTATTGTGATTAACAAAAATATATGGTAAAAAAGCTAAACCACAATATTTACAAGTCACAATATAATATACACAGTAATGCACACTTACAGGACAGAATATTCAATTTACTCATATTTTTAACAAATGACTAAAAAATGGTTCTTAATGGAATGTTCTGGTGGGAGTTTTTTTTTATGGATGATAATGAAATGTTGCCCCAGCCTGCGCTAGCGAATTACGCTGGCTCATGATCATTTTATCATCCTCCACTGGTGCCCCAGTGGAGGATGATAAAATGATCATGAGGTAAAATCAGTTAGCCCATCATGCCAAATTTACCAGGAATTTATCACGATGGTGTCCAAGGGGAACCGAGTGGAGGTCAACATGGTACATTGCTAGTAATCGGGTCATAAGTCCACATTACTGACAATCCCCTTCCCCCCGGTGGGCGGAGATTATTACCCCATTGTTAAGAAGTGCTAATAGTGGCAAATTCAACTTTATGGAGTATATTATTAAGTCGAATTTGCTACTATAGCCTAACTGTCCAGACTTTATGCTTATTCCATAGTTCTCCATTGGTGCCCCACCAGCGTATACCGTTAGCGTAGACGGGTGCAATAAAAAAAATTGTGTAGTAAATATAAAATTAATATTTGGATAGTTCATACCGATTGTATTAACAAAAATGTAAAAGTAAACTGCTAGAAAGTTTCTTTTGAAAGTGATCGTATATTTCGGCAAAGGCGACATCGGCCCATTAGCTCAGTTGGTTAGAGCGTCGTGCTAATAACGCGAAGGTCGCGGGTTCGATCCCCTCATGGGCCAAATGTCTTTTTGTCATAAAAAATAATAAGTAATTTATTTTATTTTTTTAATTGTAATGAAATTGTAATTTATTTATAAATTGTTACATTATATAAATTTAATAACAATGAGTATAGCTAAAAAAACTTTAATCTAAATTGTTTTTCATTTAAGAAAACATAACAAGATTAGCGAGCTACCCCGGCTTCCCTTATTACAAAGATTACTAATTATTCTAAAATATAATACAATTCAGGTTATGATCGTAATGTAATATTTTGTAGGGGTGTAAGAATTTTCCGAAATAAACATACAACAAACAATACTCAAATTCTACTTTACAACATCCATGAGTAGTGTCCTTATTAAATCTATACTTACCTTCACTGTACCCTCAGGTCGACCTTCGCGCCTATTCTTTCTTTCTTCATTCTTCGCCACTATAGTGAATAACCGAACTTAATTCTATTAATCTTCATATATTAATCCATGATACCAAATACCTGTAACACTCGCGGGTGCATTTTAAAGTCGATAAAACCACAATAAGGTACAATCACGTGTCTACACAAAATTGCACGCGACTGTACAAATTATACGTCACATGCTACTCTAATAATCTAGGTATGTAGCAGTTGACCTGCAGATCTGGTACGAACCGCCACACTATCTGGGGTCGGGACCTGCCCCACGCGCCTCCCACACTGTAAGCTACTCGTACATACTGATATAATTATTTGCCACAAACAATTGCATGTTTGCATCATGCTCGCCACAATCTCTATAACACTAGTTGACCCATCCCGGATTCGTATGGTTAAAGAATTTCTTAACTTACAACGTGTGCTACCGGTTTACGCTGGCGGGGCATCAGTGGAAGATGATGAGCATGAGGTCAGGTCAGTTAGACAGTCGTAATACTAATCATAATAATAATCTCAGAACAATTCACACAGCGCCATCTAGTCCCTAGTTAAGCAAAGCTTGTATTATGGATACTGATATAAACACATATACATTTTTTGTATTTATATATGCTCATAGAAGACACCCAGACCGATACAAACAATCATACTCATAAATACAAATGTCCGTACCGTGCGAGGAATCGAAACCGCGATCATTGGAAATTAAGGCGGTATACTAAACCGCTAGACTACATCATACAAATGTAAAATATATAAATATTGAGGTTTGAATTTTTAAATATTACTGTTAAAACAGTTTTCCATTTTTAAGTTATTGGAAAAAAAACTAATTATAACTATGATCTGTATTTCGACCTTTTAAATAAAAAAAAAAATACATACAACCCTAAGTATTCATTCTTCTATCACGAACCCCTACTTTATAATAACAATTTTAAGTTAAATGGCAAAACAACGTTTTCGTGTCAGCTAATCAGACTATAATTAGCTGAATGGCAACAGTAGTAAACAAGAGACAGACGTACAAACGTGTAAACAGCTTATCAAAAACTGTGGCTCCGTGCGAAACAGCGTGACCTGCCGACATGCCCTTACTAATGAGATATTAAATTGATAATATGAGTAATTAAAAGATAATATTTCTAAGTAAAACCACAGATAAGTAAAACTAATACACTACACTAATACTAATTCACTTTACGTTGCGTAGAATCCGCCATGTTGATATTGTTGATCTGTGCAGCTAGGTATTACTATTATATCGTATCTGTGGTATTCTCTATGTTTGGACACAAAATGCAGTAGAGCTTTCTTCTTTTTAAATAACTTCTTTTTACGAAAAAGAAATGGGTACCATTATTTCTATTTGTTTAATTTTTTTCGTCTGTAGTTCCCACCCTTTAGTTTTTGTTTTTTTTCTTATATTTTATTACGTATTTTTATCATATACACTTTTAATATTCCATATTTTTGATATTATTATAATGTGATTTATTTATTTTTGGTAAATTACAGTCTACAACTACATGCAGATAGGTTGGTAATCAGGTGTGCCACAAGCTCTTTTGCTCCTTATGCTGTAAAAAAATGTTAAGAAGGCAATATAATAACTAGTAAAATACCTATAAAAACGTCCAAAAAAGTAGGATCAGAAGTTATCCTTATGTCATATTTTTCCTGTTTACATCAGATATGTCACATAACAAATTTTCCCACATCCCAAGTAGGTATTAAAAAAATACTCATTTGCGTAAATAAAGAAATCCTTGACAAAAATAGCATTTAGTTGATTTCAACGATCTTATTTATTTGGGAGTTATCAATTATATTCCAATTAATGGCCTGTTGTTTGTCACCTAGTTATATTTTTAATGCAATAATGTTTCCATATGAATACATTATCAATTTTGTTACGAAGGCGAGACAACAAATTGCGTTACATCGAAATATCTTACAATTTTTTTTATGGATGATAATGGAATTATCCACCGCCTGCGCTAATGGTTTACGCTGGCGGGGCAATTTTTTATTTCACTGCCTAATTTGCACCCTACAATCGAAACACAGCAAGCAAGCTCCTAAGCAAGCTGCTTGGCAGCTGAAGTAAGTGACAACTGTCACTTATTTCAGCCGCCAAGCAGCTTACGTAGGAGGTTGTTTTTGGAAAGCCTACCTCGGTAAAAAATTCTTCAACTTAGCTATTGCCGCCGCCAATAAAAATAGTCTAAGTTACACCTTATAACATTAACTGCCTGCAAGTGTAAGTGCGTAAAAATACTAATCGTTTCTGAGATTAGTAAGAACAAAAATTAAAATATTTTATTTATGTGTTTACTGTATATATGGTACTTACATGTACATTTAGTAAACAGCTGTTAATTTGAAATTCCAAACAGACATTACAATTTTATTTATTTGTATATAAATGCATAAAGGTATTCAATTACAGTCACATACTCTATTATACCCGTGTAAAGCCGAGCTCAGTAGCTAGTATGTAATATTATGTTATCTGTGGCAGCTAATAACAACATGAAAACAAAAATTGGACTTATAATATGATCTGTGCTCTCTCGTGGGTGATCTCTCTATCTCTACTAGACGTAGACGTAGTTCGTAGCACAAGAATTGAATGCGTAGCTTTAGTAATACGTTAGCCCTGACCATATTTACACAGTTTAATAGGTCAGTGGAAGTTAACAAGACTAGTAATTTGTATAATAATGTTATTGTGTGCGGGTCACATAAAAAATTGATATCAGTCACATAGTCACATTAGTATAGCTCAAAAATAGTATATATGTATATATACATAACTAAGACTAAGGTCAAATTCGAGGAGATTTTAAATAGTTGATGCAAAACTTTGTCGGTCTTATTACAAAAAATCTGTTAAAACTCGGACGAAACGTGGTCTAAATGGTCGTGGTTTAAACCATTCCTAAAGTTAATACTTGGAATAAACCTAACATTATTACGAATCCAGATCTAACAGAGGACTACTTAGTACTACAGTTAAATCGTTCATTATGTATTCCATACAGAAATCAGTCACTCATGTCTGTCACCGTACAATTACGTTCCATTTTACCAGAAAACTGAAAAGATCAAAAATAATATTAGTTCAAAGAAAAATGTATAAACTAAAAATAAATTTGTTTCTATTTATCTATGTCTTCATTATAACTATTTCATTAATATATAATATTTATTAATGTACTATTAGGCTGAAAATCAGTTTTAAATTATAAGTAGGAGTCCTATACGGAGAAAAGGAACGGCGACATATTTTTATTGGATCGTTCGAATGATGACTATTTCAAAGTCAAATGAGTGAAAAAATAAAAATTAACGTCTTTTATATGTTTTTATTGTCGTAAAATTAGCTTTAAATATTTTTAGTTAATATATTTTTAATTTAGTTAAAATGTTTTTCCAAAAACTACAACTAACAATAGAATTTTTAAAATGGAGTTTGTATTTTTGCATTTAGACCACTGTTAAACTAGGGGCATCGCAGGTCTAACTTTAGACCATAGACGAATCACGATTTAGAGATAAACTTCATTTTTTAATAAGGAATACATTGGTGAATGGTTTATTACTAGTGCTAAACCAGATTTATCTTTTTGTAATAAGGCCGTGTGTGTCCACAACTCGCCGGTGATAGAAACACCTACGAAAATTTTAAGTTTATTCAGGAACGGCGCGGCGTGCGGTATGATCGTCCCTTGCTACATCTCTCTCTATCTCTCTGTCATTAGCTAAAAATAGAAATAGAAATAATCTTAATTCAAATAAACCTAATATAAGCACTTTTGAATAGTCATATTTTTTTATTCCACCACTCATTCGGAACGCGGACTTATCACAAGAATAACGAGCAAGAAACTTGCGTGTTGCTTAATTATTTATTATATTATTTTAAATCTAATAATAGTTCCAAAAAACAGCTATAAATAAAATTAAGTCGAGTCTATCCCCGAATTATGGGGTCGTGTAGAGGGGTTGATGGAAATAGCCCTACAAATATGCCAACCCTTATACGAATCAATGTACCTACCCACCTTAGCAGCAGCGGAGTAGGGCTGACAGATACACAGTTCAATAAAAACAGATCTAATGGTCGCGGGTAGGAGGGAAGGGATTGTTAGTAATATGGACTAATGATCCCATTGCTAGCAATGTATCATGTCAGGTCGACCTCCACGCGGTTCCCCCTGGAAACCATCGTTATAAATTTCCGGTGAATTTGTCTGGATGGGCTAACTGATCTGACTTCATGTTCATCCTATCCTCCACTGGTGCCCCGCCAGCGTAAACCGTTAGCGCAGGCGGGTGCACCATTTCATTAACATCCTCTAAAAAAAAAATGGTCGCGGGTTCGATTCCTTGCACGGTACAAATATTTATCAAAGTCATATTCATTAGTATGGTTTTTTTCATAGACGGCCTCTGTACTTTAGCGGTTTACCATTCCGCTTTATTTTGGATGGTCGCGGGTTTGATTCCTTGCAGGGTACAAACATTTTCAAAATCATATTAATTAGTAGATTATAGATTTTTTATATCGGTCTGGGTGTTGTCTATGTGTATTATGTATGTATTTACAAAAAAATATATCTAAGTATCAGTTGTCTAGTACCCACAACACAAGCTCTGCTTACCGTGGGACTAGATGGCGCTGTGTTAATTGTCCAGGGTGTTATTAGACATATTGTCATTCGTTTGTAGATGTACATACATTGTTGGTTTGTACTAGTTTGAGTGCTTTTCCATGTTTATATTTCATTCATGTACCACTTTGTCTTCTCATCTCTATCCAAAATTGTTTAGAAGAGATTGCATAAGTGATAAGACCGCCTTTTGCACTTGTAAAATGTATTTACATATATCTAGTACCCATAACACAAGCTTTGGTTAGTTTGGGACTAGATAGCGCTGTATAAGTTATGATTATTATAGGTAGTGATGTCTGATATATTTCACACTTATGAAGATCGAACTTATTAAAGTCTAGAATTAAGTAGATTTGTTGCCAGTGTTTACATCACCGGAAGTGAAAAATATAAATTGCGATACATTGTCCTTTGGTATCCATACTGATCGAGCAGCCAGAATCATCGGTAATCAACGTCTATGTGACAGACTCGACCCATTGGCTTTGCGGCGAGATATTGCATCTCTATGCATTTTCTACCGCATATATCACGGGGAATGTTCTGAGGAATTCTTCGGATTAATACCAGCTGCTGAGTTTCACCACCGTACCACCCGCCAGAAACAAAAATACCATCCTGATAATCTGGATGAATGGCGGTCCTCCACATTGCGGTTTTCTAGAAACTTTTTACCACGCACAATCACATTGTGGAATCACCATCCAGCAATGGTATTTCCGAACCGATACAATATTGAAACCTTCAAGAAAAGAGCTTATTCCTTTTTAAAAGACCGACAACGTACTTGCAATTCCCCTGATGTTTCATGAGCGCTTGGGAGGCGGTAATCACTTACAATCAGGTGAGTCGCATGCTCGTTTGTCCTTTGTGTTATATAAAAAATAAATCCATCAGGTTGAACTCAATAAAACTCATTACATGATTTGTGTGTTTTATTAGGAAAATATATAATTAAATATATTTTAAACAATTTAATAATAATTTATATCCCAATCTATCAATTCTATCATCCTATACCTTATTTGTCTTCCTAATTTAAAATAACTATAATATATATAATAATTTGAAATATAATAATTTCCTTAAACATTCCAGGTGATATCAGTTGACAGCCCTAGAATATGGCCTCTTTTAGTGGTCTTAATTTGGAAACTGCGCGGACATACGTCAGAGTATCAACTTTGACGTCACGGAAAAGATATTTAAATACCATGAAAATAAATCTTATATTATAAATTATATATATTGAATAGTTAATGGTTTATCAAACAGCATAAATTTGCAATAAATTTTGAACAGTGATTTTGAATCATTATTGGAAAATCCTAATTCATTATCAATCAGTATTTCTTTACATTTTTGTATTATTTATTATACGGTATAAAAATTGAAAATTAAAATAAAACATAATGTTTATAATCAATTAAAATTTCTTAAAAAATATAACTAAAAATTATATTCTTATTTAAATACTTTTGTTAAGAATAAATCTACTTACTTTAAAAAAACACACCTTTTTTTCTCATATAATCAAATTTGGTAATTTTTTTAAATATTTTTTTTTAATATTGTTATAATAAAAAATATTGATTTTAAAAACTAACATGTAAATAAGAATGCTTTGCATTAAAGTTATATTAAATGAATAATAATACTCTTGTTTCGTAATCATAAAAACAAAACAATATTTAAAAAAAATTCAATCATTTTTTCATAATATAAACATTATTACTTTCTCTATGTCTACATGAGTGTTCCATTCTTAATAAATTAAATAAAAAAAAGAAACATGTGCTCTACCATTTTTTAGTATCTACGCAAACAAACAATAAGCTTTATTGATAAATTACACGATATTCGTTGTTGTTGTAACAACTTAATCAATGTTGTGACACGATAATGTAATCGCAATCTTATCACGTTATCACGTGATATATATTAACAATAAACGGATGCGGATGAGTGGAGTCTGCGCACGCGCCGCCCGCGTGATGGAATACTACCCGTACGTGCCAATAGATGTGGTTGCCGATTGCGCGGCGACATTTCGTGTCGTTTAAATATATCTACATATTTTTTAATTTCATTCTTAAATATGTAATTCTGAAGAACATTTGTTTCAAAGAGCAACACGCAAGTTACACGTAAATATAAGGGGGAAGGGGATTGTTAGTAAGTTGGACTGTTTACCCCATTGCTGGTAATTTAACATGTCAGGTTGACCTCCACGCGGTTCTCCCTGGAAACCATCATGTTACACCTGTCTGCGCTAACGGTTTACGCTGGGAGGAAAGGGGATTGTTAGTAATGTGGACTGATGATCTTATTGCTAGCAATGTACCATGTCAGGTTGACCTCCACGCGGTACCCCCTGGAAACCATCGTGATAAATTTTTGGTGAATTTGTCACGATGGGCTAACTGACCTAACCTCATGCTCATCTTATCATCCTCCACTGGTGCCCCGCTAACGTAAGCCGTTAGCGCAGGCGGGAGCACCATTCCATTATCATCGTTAAAAAAACACGGTTTACGCTGGCGGGGCACCAGTAGAGGATGAATGGATGAACATGAGGTCAGGTCAATTACACCATCGTGCTAAATTGACCTGGTATTTAACATTGTGGATGGTACCAGAGGGAACCGCTTGAAGGTAAACCTGATATGATACCATTGCTAGCAATGGATGTACTTATCCATATTACTAACAGGGGATGGCCCCCACTAAGACGACTATTGCTATGGCGTGGTGGTGAAAGTAACAATTAACATACACATTTTGCGACAACGTAATTGAATTTAACATACGTGCGTATAATTTGATTTCTGGCGGTGTTTCCATCACTAGAGAGTCAGTCGTAAACATATATTACATACAAGGATTCGAACCTACAACCTTTGGTGTCTGTGACAATCATTTTGGTGTCTTCCGTATTCGAACAGACAACCTTTACTATATAAGGGTGGGAAACTACTGAGCGTAGTAGATCATCCCTCTCTGTAGTGATATGGCATTAATATTAAAATGTGATCGTTCTTTGTGAGGTAGAGTGTTTTCATTCAAAGTGACTATTCGTTTGATAGTCGTGGAACTAGAAAAAAACACGGCCACATAACTGAAATTCACACTGTAGTAACCTGTAATAAATTTCAGAGAGTTCTATCTTATTCATTCTTCTTTACACAAAGGAAATATAGGCTTAAAGACTTTTATATTGATTTTATTGTCAACGAACTGATATATACAAAGTTCTTATACAGTATCATTATATTAAGAAGTGAATGGCTGTGTATTATTGTAAATATGTATAATATTAATTTGAAAAGAATACGAGCTGAGTTTCTTGTCAGTTCTTCTCATCTCGAAATCATTCGGAACTGACGGTAGATTTGACATATCATAAGAGTCTGTAATAGACCTGACAGTCATGAATAAAGATATTTTGTATTTGAAATTTGAATTTGAAAAAATATGTACTTTGTACCATTTTTTACGAAAATTACGCGAACGAAGTAGTATGAAATTAGGCACACTTATCCCTACTAATATATAAATATGAAAGTAGTTTGTTACGCTTTCACGCAAAAACTACTGAATCGAGCATCATTAAATTTTGTACACATGTTCTTGGAGGCATTACAATGAACACAGCACACATTTTATTAAAAAAAAAATTTTTTTATAAAAACAATAAATAAAATATTAACATTTTGTTACTTCAGCGCCCACTAGCAGCCAGTAATGAAGATATTCATCATATTGATTAATTTCTATTGTAAATCTCTGATACTTTTTTAATGGATTCAATGCGAGGGAAGCCGAGGGTAAAAGCTGGTAGTTTATATAGAGAAGTGCAGACTGTTAATATTTTAAAATAATGCATTAAATTGCGTACGGTCGGTCAATTATACACGTGAATCAAGAATATATGTTTCATAAAATACACATTAGTCATAGAAACACAGTCGGTAAGTAAATTGGTAATTCCCCTTCATGTACTAGAGTTTTTTCCATCTGTGATGCACTGGTCCAGTGGTTCTCAACCTTTTTGTAGCGCCACACTTTTAACTACGAAAAAAAAAGGCGGCGCACAAATAAATAGACAATTTAAAAAAATATTTATTTACCTATATATATCACACTGCGTAAAATACTTTATGATAATAATGTTAAATGTGCGTAATGTAATATGTACTACAAATAAGGTTATAACATTTGACGGCTTCGATGGTCTACCGGTTTAGCACACCACTTTACTTCCGAAGATCGCGGGTTCGATCCCCGCACGGCACAAACATTTGTAATCATGAGCATGATTGTTTGTATCGGTCTGGGTGTTTTCTTATGTATACATTTAGAAATAAAAATCTGTATATTTGTATCAGTTTTGTAGTATCCATAACACAAGCTCTGCTTAGCTTGGGATTAGTTGGCCTTGTGTGTTAGTATTTACTTGAATTGTCTTGAAATATTATAATTATTATTTATTAAAGGTTTAAATACAAGTTAATTATATAAGTAAAATTTGGCGACTCTTTTATTCATTGTTTTTGTATAATTTTCTGAAGTAAAGTTAGCAATTTAATATTTTTTTTATAGAGTAACTAGCAGACCCAGCCACTCGTTGCTGTGGCTAAGGTTCTTGAATAAAATAAGTAATATTGCGACTACAAATTGAGATGTAAGCTATCTTTCAAGTTGGATGAAATTGCACACAATGTGCTAATCAAATTTGCAATCGGTTCAGTAGTTTAGGAGTCCATCGCCGACAAAGAACGTGACACGTAATTTTTATATATAACTAGCTACTCGCCCCGGGTGTACATGTATTTTATACCTCTTGAATCACTCTATCTATTAAAAATCGCTTCAAAATCCGTTGCGCAATTTTAAAGATTTAAGCATATACAGGGACAGACAGCGACAGCGACTTTGTTTTATACTATGTAATGAAGATAACACCTCGATTGTAGTATTTTTGTTCTATTCCAGGTATATGGCAGCCCTATTTACTGGTGCCAGCAAGTCTTTAACATATTACCAAAAATAGTTATCATATTCACAGCACACTGAATGCCCAATGAAGCGTGGGAGCGTCAATGTATCTTATCTATAGAATTTTACGAAACATTATCGCAATATTTACAGTCAATAATTGGATAATCTATACAGTCCTTATTACCTGTTTTAATTTTGTCACCTTCAGCCTTTTATATGCTGTGTGTGCAAAGTCCTTAATTAGTTTTGGTGCAAGACAATAAATAATTATATATTTTTTAATTTATACTTAACTAGCTGTGCCCGCGGTTTCATCCGCAGGGGAGGGGATTGTTAGTAATGTATTCTGATGATCTTATTGCCAGATAAATAAGATGAGAGATAAGAGAAATATACCAAGTCAGGTTGACCTCCACGTAGTTCCTGGAAACTAGTGATAAATTCTTGGTGAATTTGTCACGATGGACTAACTGACCTGACCTCATGCTCATCCTACCATCCTCCGCTGGTGCCCCGCCAGCGTAAACCATTAGCGCAGGCGGGTGCACCGTTCTATTATCATCCATAAAAAAAAATATCATTACATAGTATAAAATGAAGTCGCTGTCGCTGTCTGTTCCTATGTATGCTTAAATCTTTAAAACTACGCAACGGATTTCGAGGCGCTTTTTTTTAATAGATAGTGATTCTAGAGGAAGGTTTGTATATATAATACATGTACACCCGGGGCCGGGGCGAGTAGCTAGTATACAATACGATACTACCCAGCGTCCTTCGCGTGCTGGCGTACGTGCCTCGGTATTCGTGCGAGCATCTATTTATCTTTGTGCCTGTTATTTTCCTGCAGCAACCTCGATAAAAGACAACAAACTAAGGGCCATGCCGTTTTTGTTATTTATTCCAATTGTCTTGCATCATCGCTCTTGCGGTCGAGCCGTTGACTGTGTTCAGAGGTTTCAAATTTGTTTACAGAGTTATTTCATAATATTATATTATATATTTATTTGTTAATTAAGTATTAAATTAACTAGGTATTAACAAACAACAAACAATTGTTTAGATTTTTAATGAACAACGTAAATAACAAAAGTAATCACAGTGTTGTATAAACAACGCCATCTAGTAGACGGCTACCGAAAATCAATCAACTAATTATATTTACATTTCCAAAGAATAAATATTGTTTAGGTTGATTATTAATTAATAGTTTTTTTTTTATAAATGGCGTCAGCATACCTACTTATTTATAACCTGCCAGTGTCACGTCTTTCTTACATTAGTATGTAAAGATAATTTGAAGTTTTAACATAGTTTGTACTATTTTAATATTTTATACTATTTACTGATGAATATTTCGAAGATAGGTGATAGATAACTGACATCTGTAAATGTACAAAATTTACTTTAAAGACTTTTTGACATGACAACATTTGTCATGTCAAAAAGTCTGAATTATAAACTGAAATAGGCTGTATGGTCAAACGACCGTTGCCTCTTATATTTAAAGGAAAAAAATAGACCAGAGAGGGAAAAAATTGATTAAGTACAATAAATAAAAAACTAATATTGACCGAAAAGGTTAAATATGTATACCGTAGTAGAGTATTTATCTTGTTATCACATGTATTCGTGTTTGCGTAAACCCTCCGCACTATGTATCGTGAACCGAGGTCCATCGAACAAAACGGATTATTCTTTTACCTCTTAAAACAAGACAACACGCTGTTTTGTTATTATCTAAAAATGTCGCGATAACGCATGTTATTTAAAAATACTTCAACAGAAGAATTACTCCTAAATTAGTATTTTGATATCATTATTTAAAAAAAAACTATGAACAAGAAAATAATTTGGGGCTATTTATTTTATTGTTTTAAATTACGAGAGGATTTTTATAATAAGAATCTATTTTATAATTCTGCCATGTTTAAAAATTGTAATTAAACTGTCTATGAATAAGCGTATTCGAAATTTAAAATCTTACTCAATTGGTAGTCGGAATTCAAATAATTTTTTTTTTTTGGTTCGTATTTTCCCTTTTTAGGGAAAGGCAAAAGTCAAATAATTATAGCCGAAAAATTTGAAATTGGAACACTATTGACATTCAATAATTCTACTACATGAGTTACACACATAAACCCGTTATATTTTATTACCCTACGTATTTTTAATAGACAAAGCATACGCATGACAAATTTTATGTTTGTAAATGAACTCATTCTCGAGAGTTTATGATCAGTCAGACTGTGAAGGTGACTTAGTCGAAATTTACATATGTATACTAAACCTGACCTTTATTATGAACTGTCTTGGTTGTTTTTATACGTTTTTATGTATTTTTCACTTGTTACCTTACGTCATTACAATAAATGTTTATAGTTGTAAATATCTCGAGTTAGTTAATTAAAGTTGGTACTTACGTGTAATATAGTAAACAAAATAAATAAATGGAAATAAATAAATAAAATGAATACAGTAAACAAAACAATTATATACCAAAAATATTATTAAGAGCGTTTCAAGCTCATGTTTATACATGTAAATATTTGTCACTCATACTCATGTTTTCTATTTACTTAATTAAAAAATACAAATAATAGTTAGGATACTTATATGAGTGTTTACATTTGCAGTTATTTACACTAAATAATATGAATTATATACAGGTGTAATATCGAATAGATATATGTATAAGTGGGCTCAGAAAGCATCCCAAGGTATTTAACCTTTTAACAACAGATAATAAACAGACGGCCGGTGTATCAAAGTTCGAACTCTATCTTATCTATGACGAGCGCGGCGTGCGTCATGCGTGATCGTCAGCGCCGTCAGCCGACGCGTGACGCGTCATACTCGTCATCGCCGTCATCTTAGTCATAAGTGACGTTATTCTATGGGTATCGTCATTTTATGTCCTTAAAAGTAAAATTAATAGTGACTTTCTAAAACAGAGTATTTTATCAATTCGAATGGGTATGTATTTGTCTAATAAGTAAATTAGTAGCTTTTATGATTCATTTTTTAGTTTAATGATTGGTTGATACGATTTTTGTAAAACAAACATAACTATTACATGCACAATAAATAAGTGCTATTTATAACATACAGTATTTCTATACAAATATGTGATATAGTGTGTCAGTGATCTTTGCACTAAAATTTTATTATGATTTAAAAATGGTTAATGAAAATAAAAAATAAAACGTGAACATAAATTTATAGATTACATCATGACGACAGATGTAGGCTCATTGACTTGTATCTTAAAAAAGTACACGTAGTGCCAGTAACATAGTTTTTGTATGTAAGAAGTTTACTCTTGTCTACCACTAGATGTCGCTGATCAATATAGGTAACATTTCTACAACGCGCTATTAAGATTTTTTCCCGTTGAATAGGGTCAGATCGTTGGTGATTGTTTCTTCACTCTGGTTTCCCTTCAAAACGCATAAATCTTTCGCCTTTTACTAAAGATTTCCGTGGAGGGGAACACTCAAATGAGTCTTACTCAATTTTTTTTACAGCTCAGCTTCGGCAGAGCTTAATTAAAATTAAAATACTAAATCTAGACTTCATTGTTTACATTTTGTAATATTGACGTAATTACTACACTAAAGAGTGAAATAAACACTATTATATTAACTTATTGTTTTTATTTCCTCAGGATTGTGTAATGTTAATGTGACAATTTTTTTAATTATTATCTTTTGTTGGGTTTATTTAGGCTTATATAATCTTTTGTCGATGGTGGTTTACGAATTATCAAACAGGAATACTGAATCTAGTAACCTGTTGTACTTTACTGTGTGAAAGTCGATTATTCCACATTTTATAATAAGTTTACAAATAATATTTTTTATAAATAAAAGTAGTATTTTTATATTTGTTACAACGAAAAAAATTTTTTTTAGTTCTTCACATGTGGGTGTTCTTGCTCTTTTTAGTTACCACTTATGTTTGATGATATTCCGGTGAGATAAAAAAAAATTGTGAAAACTTATTTAATCGATTTTTTTAATATTAAGTATACACCATCATTTTTTTTTCATAAAATAAATCTACAAGTAAAACCATGCGGGTCTTTCGACTTTATAGTGACACAATAAAATTGTACTTTTGCAAAAATACCGTGAACGGCAGCCATCACTGATATTTACTGCATGACGTCAAACGGTGCCTACCGTTTCTCCACAATTCATTGTGAGGGCTCGTAAATGCCGCATTAGGGGTTGATTTATGCGCTGTTGTCACGTGTTTTACATAACTACGTAAAACAGGGTAGGTCGATTTTACCACTTTGTAAAAAGTCGTCTCTGTCCTCTATATACCTCTGTGTTATTGGTATACTTTGTAAAAGTCTTCTATATGGGTCCTTCTTGGTTAAAGGGTGAGAAATGGCAGTAAAATTACTGGGTCAATTTCGAATTAATGCAATTAATTTCGTAAAAAGTCGTCTCTGTCCATATACCTCTGTGTTATTGGTATACTTTGTAAAAAGTCTTCTATATGGGTCCTTCTTGGTTAAAGGGTGAGAAATGGCAGTAAAATTACTGGGTCAATTTGGAATTAATGCAATTAATTTCGTAAAAAGTCGACTCTGTCGGTACCTCTGTGCTATCAATTTCTGCCGCCGAACAGCTTGCTTTGTAAGCTGTTTCGGTTGAAGGGTGAGAGATGGCAGTGGGATTACATGGTTATATTTTTGAATTGTTGCAATTAATAGTAGTGCACATTTTTCAAGTAATTATATGGCATATTCCAAACCCTTTGTGATATTTTTTATTATGAAAAATAGGCTTAGTTTATATGAATAATTTATATGTTTAATATTATATATGTAAATATTTTATTGTCAAAATTAAGTCGTCGTTTGAGTATTTGTATATTATTTCAATTTTAATGAATTGAAATACAATTTAATAATATATAAATATGAAAATAAATATTTTTTGTTAATTTCGTATTAGGAATCCTAATTATTATTTACATATAAACAAAAATTATACATAATAGTACAAATTTCATTGTAAGCACATTCACTTGTAATTGGGCGTGTAATTAACTGAGAACATTGGGTATTTAGCTAATAGTAGCGTGGTAAACAGTTATTGGGGCGTGAAATTGTTTACGCTAAGTTATACGTCGATACCCTACCCATGTGGTACAGTCGCCTCCAATAATATGTGAATACTGTAATATTTTTTTGTTAGTTAATAATGACTAGCTGAGCCAACGGCTTCGTACTCGTGGACCCTAGTATTTGAAACTGGCTGTGACCATGACTTCATCCGTGGAATGTAATTATTTATTTATTTAAATTTTATTGCAATTCTATACAATAGGCGGGCTTAATGCAATTTATCTTTTTTTTATTCAATATAAAATTCCAAAAGTAGGCTAAGTTATTCCTTATAACATTAGCTATCTGCTACTGAAAGTCCCGTCAAAATCGGTTCAGCCATTTTGAATATTAACAAGAACAGACAGACAGATATTTTTTTATATTAGTACCGTACATACTTTTTTATGCATATGCATGCATGAATAAATAGACAGTATTTTTATAGCTATTTTCTACCATCAATACTTCTATATTAATAAAATTATAATTTTTTGTTGTAGTTTCATTTCTATACATATATAGGTAAATAGAAAATAGAAGAAAAATACTAGGATACGAAAATTTTGTATATAAACGATTGACAAGAAATTCAACATAAACAAGATTGTACAATAAAAGAACTATAAATTTTAAATACAAATTTGGAATAAAACATCATTTCTGATTATCTAGTATAATATACAACAATTATAAAGTCTGAGATGTAGTCTCATTTACTTGTATCTTAAGAAAGTAGACGCATTGTGGGTAATATAGTTCTGTATGTAAGTAGATTACTCTTGTGTGCCACTAGATGTCGCTGATCAATATAGGTAACATTTCTACAACGCGCTATTAAGATTTTTTCCCGTTGAATAGGGTCAGATCGTTGGTGATTGTTTCTTCACTCTGGTTTCCCTTCAAAACGCATAAATCTTTCGCCTTTTACTAAAGATTTCCGTGGAGGGGAACACTCAAATGAGTCTTACTCAATTTTTTGATGGCTCTACTTCGGTAGAGCTTCTATAAACTTTGGTTGTCGGTGATATTACTTGTCATATATGCTTTCATATGACGGATTCGGTGATCTAGAATGGTCTAGGTGTTTTCTTTGTATACTATATATGTATTTACGAAAAAAAAATATCTATGTATTTACCCATAACACAAGCATTAGCTAGCTTAACTTGTAACTAGATGGCGCTGTGTGAAATGTTGCTGAGATTATTAATATATGGATTTAATAAAGAGCTGTTATTTTAAACTTCAAACAAATACAATTTTACTTGTATATCCGATAAAATTAATCTCTTTCCATCTGGTGATCTTTCGATGTTCCAGTCATAACAGAATCCATTACAAACACGACCAGTTCATGGGTAGTTCTACAAAGGTCCATTGCAGTTCAAGTGCAGATGGTGTACAAAATCGATGCAGCAAGTTCAAGGTTCGCTTCGCCGCCGCGCCATTCGCCAGGGCGCGGTGTGGCGCTTCCCTACCCACCCCCCGGGCCTACCCCAGTGACGTCAGAGCGCCATTCATACCGGCCCCTGGTCGATACAATGGTAGCTCTCGTTTGCCGTGCAATTAGTAAGAGGCTGCGGTTGTAAATTGTTAGTGACAAAGTTAAAATAATTTATTTTTTTATACAAATAAATAAAACTGAAATATCTGTTTGTAATTTCCAATCAATAGCATTTTGAAACTACTTGCAATAAAATTTGTTTTTGTCTAACTGTTGGTTTTGGTAGCAGGACCGATTTTCACGGGACTTTCAGTCGCAGATAGCTAATTTTATAAGTAGTAACTTAGGCTACTTTTATTTTTGTTTTGATGTTTTTTTTATTTGTAACAATCTTTGTCGTCAAACAAATCGTTTAGATACATATATATATATATACATATATATATCTGTATATGTATTTTGTAAAGACAAGTCTACTGTATATAACAAGGATTTCTTTCCTATCTTATGCCTTGTGCCGGTAGCTTACAGTATAGCAGAAAAGAAATTACGAAGTTGGTCGGAGATCCTCAAATTTCCAGTAAGTGGCATTACGAATCTTTGTTATGTCTGTTCATGAATGAAAAATACATTTCGTAATAAGCATACCGCTATTATGGGTTATGATATACATATTTGAATATATAATCGATAACATTCCAACGACCTCGGTGGTCTAGCGGTTTAGCACACCGGTTTATTTCCGATGATCACTGGTTCGATTCCTCAACAGTATAAATATTTGTAATCATGAGTATGATTCTTTGTATAGATCTGTGTGTTATATGTAAGTTATGCATGTATTTACATAAACTGTATCTAAGTATATTAGTTGTCTAATACCCATAAAACAAGATCTACTTAGCGTGGAATTAGATGGCCCTGTCTGATTTAAGGATTATTATTGATATTATTATTATAACATTGCTGGTAAGACCTAGCTTGACCAAGCCCAGAATAGAGAGCCCAACAGTGGGACAGAAATGAGGCTATAAAAATCTTATTTGTGTATACAGGTGGTTTTGTTTGCGTGCGGAAATAAAACACGCTATATAGTCCAATAACATTAAATTAAATCATGATGTCACCAGTTTTGACGCAATGCATATAAAAAAACCCCCGCAAATAAAAGAATAATAATATTCAGAAAGAAATTTTTACTTAAGTTCACTTGACCAAGCCCAGAATAGGAAAGGGATGAAAACTTTGCGTGCGGAAAAAAAAGGGTTGAAACACGTTCATTTTTTTTCAAAATAACTCAATAACGGTAAATATGAAAGTATATGTAAAAAGTAGTATAGGAAATAACCCATATGTGAAAATGTTTCGATAGTCTATTCAAACTATCCGTCCTATCTTTCCATGGACGAATTAATTTTTTTTAATTTCTCCGTCTGATTTATGCTATAACACGCATGTATTATACATATAAACTTTCCTCTTGAATCACTCTATCTATTGATGGAAACTGCACTAAAATCCGTTGCGTAATTTAAAAGATATAAGTGAACAGTTAGCGGCGGCAACTTTGCTTTGTATTACGTAACGTATAGATGTGTAACCAAGATCTTTTCAGGGACACCGGGACTGTCCCATGGAAACGGCGCGTGGTCACGAATATTTTAAATCGATATATTAGTTATTAGGCAAAATCATGCAAAAATATAATCAAAATATCTATAATGTGGGGGGGGGGGAATTGTTAGTAATGTGGACTAAAAACCCCATTGCTAGCAATGTACCATGTTAGGTTAACCTCCACGCGGTTCCCCCTGGAAACCATCGTGATAAATTCTTAGTGAATTTGTCACGATGGGCTAACTGACCTGACTTCATGTTCATCCTATCATCCTCCACTAGTGTGTCGCCAGCGTAAACCGTTAGCGCAGGCGAGTGCACCATTCCATTATCATCCACTAAAAAAAAAATTCTTTATTAATCTATGTCTATTCCAACTCTTATGATATGTCAAATCTACAGTAGAATACACTTCGGGATTCTTTCGAGCCGAGAAGAACTGACAAGAAACTCAGCTCTTATTCTTTTCATATTCTCGATAGCAGAAACCTCATCATAAGTGATTCTCTATTCTTGGAGGGATCCCATTAGATGGTTGATTTATCTAAAAAAACCTGACGGCTTGGTCGTTGACGGCCTCTGTGGTCTCGTCGTTTACCACGCCTCATTTCTTCCGATAGTCCCAGGTACGATTCCTCGCACGGCACAAACATTTGTATTCATAAGTATGATTGTTTATTTTATATTTTGTATCGCTCTGAATATTTTATATAATATGTATGTATTAGTATCTATCTATTTGTATCAGTTATCTAGTATCGATAACACAAGCTTTACCTTGGGTCTAGTCTAGGCGCTGTGTGAATTGTCCTTAAAAAAACGTAAAAAGATATCTTTATTTATCTAAGAGAATCCACTTATAATCCTATTAGGCCAAATATAGAATTAACGTCTAAAATTATTTCGAAACGATGAAATATTAAAACAAAGGAACAGGATTCCGGGTGTCGTGTCCCCTCCCACATTGATTACGTCATGATTTGAGTTGGCTTTTATGAAATTGAATTGTATTTTATAATTTCGACCCACTGTCGGTGAGGGTGTCAACTAAAATCCGTAAATAACGTCATACGACTTCCATGAATTTTGAGATCACCCCCGTGCTTGCTACAGCAGGACTCCTCCTCCCAGTGTGACGTCATATATTTATTTAAAATAAAATAAACTTTACAGTAAGCCGTATTAAATTGCGACTAACGTATAAATATAAGAAAATCTTAATAATATTATAGTGTTTGACATTTATTTATTCTATACAAATAAATAAAATCGGAGTGTCTGTTTATAATATTGAAATATCCGTTTTTACTACATGCATATGAAAATAAATACGCAACATACACCAAAATAACATTTTTTTACAATTTTTGTCTGTCTGTCTGTCTGTTTGTTCCGGCTAATCTCTGAAATGGCTGGACTGATTTTGACGGGACTTTTTTGGCAGGTAGCTGATGTAATAAGGAGTAACTTAGGCTAATTTTATTTTAGAAAAATAAAGTTAAATTCCACGCGGACGAAATCGCGAGAACAGCTAATAATAAATAAAATAATATATGCCCTTCTTAGCTTAGTTTGATGGAGCTGTGTGGACGGTCTAGGGTTCTTATTATTATATAATTTTTTTAATATATGAGTGTAGGAAATAATTTTAGATAATTGTGGGTACATAAATTATTACTTGATAATAACGTATACCACAGTATAGTGTATATCAATGTTTATACAGTATCTAATCAACAGTGAAAACAATCCAAACAAAAGTATGAACTAAACATTCAGAAAGGCGAATAATAATAAAACAGGGCCTTGCAATGATACTTTCATGATATTACCACGCTATTCCGTTCTGTAATATTCATAAAAAATTTAATCTAATTTGAATAGTAAACTCACACTGCCAAGTTATAGCAAGTAGAGTTCAGTAGAAAATCTACCTAAATTAGGTTATACTTGACTAGTTCAAATCGACTAGGCCTTTGTTTTAGCTGAAATCCAGGATAATCCATACTATATTATAAATTCGAAAGTCTGTATATCTATTTTTTACCTTTACACGTCTAAACGGTCTGGCTGTTTAGTATACCGCCTTCATTCCAATAGTCGCGGGTTCGATTCCGATACAAACTTTTATATTCATAAGTATGATTGTTTGCATCGGTCTGTATGATTTCTATATAAATTACATTGATTATATATTTATGTATGTATATTATATTTTTTTTATAGAAATTTATATATAAATATTTTGCCTTATATAGTATATATGTATATCTTTTTTTGACATTTCTCATTTATATTAGTGAACTGCCAACACTCTTTCTCTGCACCACTCATGGTTGACTGGTAGATAACGCCGCAAGGTATTCAGTCCGCCATATGTACATATAATTTTTGTGCATTGAAGTTAAATAAATAAATAAAAATAAATAAATGCTATGTATGTGTTATCTAAGTATAATCCAAAAAAAACTATCTAAGCATTGTCGTCTAGTACCCTTAAAACAAGCTCTGCTTAGCTTGGAACTAGATTGCTCTGTGCGAGTTATCAAGGGATATAATCATTATAATTTATTTTACATCTCAAAACTAATTATATAACAGTCATAATTTCAGTAATGAAATATATTTAATAATAAAAGACTATCGCATTCTACTTTGCAATCTCTAAACAGAGCAAAAAGGAAGATTCTCGAGATCGAACGAGAGCAGTCGAAGATCTTCGCAGCATCGAGTTGAATGGCGAGAGCGCCCCCACCCCCGGCCGGGGGCGAGCGTGGGCGCGTCTGACGTCAGAGCGCCCCCTGCCCTTCCCTTCAACTTGACATTCGTGCCTGTATTGATTGGCGAACCCCCGCAATGCCGTGCCGAGGCCAACACTGTTTACGTTTTAACACTCAATGAAATACTTTCACTGTTTACCCAACGATACGTGAATGTACATTTTTTTATTAATACAAATAAATGTAAAAATAATGTATGTTCACTGATATCCATTTTATACGTATAATTAGTAAAAAACACTTCAATCATCAATTCAGCATCTTACTTTTATTATTATTGGGGGGTTTAGGCTACTGTAAGGGGCTAAGACCTATAATACTATGACCTGTATAGATCGGGGGAAGGGAATTGTTAGTAATGTGGACTGATAGCCCTATTGCAAGCAATGTACCATGTCAGATTGACTTCCACGCGGTTCCCCCTGGAAACCATCTTGATAAATTCTTGGTGAATTTGTCACGATGGGCTAACTGACCTGACCTCATGCTCATCTTATCATCCTCCACTGGTGTCCCGCCAGCGTAAACCGTTAGCGCAGGCGGGTCCACCATTCCATTATCATCCTTAAAAAAAAAGGCCTGTATAGATCTATTCTGCTCGCCTTTATTCAAAGTTCGCTACTTAGACCCGTGAAGGATAAGAATTGATGGATTCAAAAAATTCAAAATGTCTTTAATCATGTCGGTCTATTACAGACTCTTATTTTATGTCAAATCTACTGTCAGTTCGGAATGATTTCGAGATGAGAAGAACTGACAAGAAACTCAGCTCGTAATCTTTTGAAATATATGTTGTACATGTTTACAATAATACAGATTAATTTTTGAATTCATTTTTTTGGAGACCAGCATATGCTATTGCAAGAGTAAAGAAATAGTGTAATCAGTATTTGTAATCCGAGCAGAACAGATACGTACCTATAATTTGTAGAAATCACAGCTTCTTACCAGGTTTTATTTTTATTGAGTTATTACTTTCAATAACAGCCACAAACGACAACGTGTAAATGTAGAGGAATATGTCTATACCCATATAAATATTTTAGGTAAATAAAATATTTTTATGGGTATAGACACCATCTACCCGCTGCTCTTCAGTTTACCCGTAATCATGGAAACACTGCCGAAATATCGGGAACTCGATATAAATAAAACGTACATCCTCTGATTTTTACTAATTATACGTATAAATAATGACCGTGTCAAATTTAAAACAAAAACGATATGTATTTTATTTACATAAGTGTATGTATGACAAACGGAGCACGAAGCGCTGATCGATCTTAGAGATCAGAGTTGCACTCTTTATAATGATACTCCGAAACAGCTTCACCGATCGAGACCAAAATTTAGATATGAACATATACGGTAATTAAATTGTAAAAAAAATGTCTGTCTATTTGTTCTTTGTAATCTTTGAAACGGCTGGACCGATTTAATTTATTTTTCGGATTACTGAATAGAAATAATCTTCATTTAAATATTAATACAAACCTCTCCGTGCCACCTCAGTCTCTCCATTTACAGCCAAACAGCTTGCTTTGTAAGCTGTGTTTCGGATGAAAGGGGAAATAAGGCAGTGAAATTACAGGATAAGAGGCATGTCATCTCAGTCAGCCGGAATGTCAGCGAATAAGTGGTATCACGGGTCAGATCATAGCGATGTCCGTAGTGCTTTTCAGATATATAACTCTGCAGCCTAGGTAGTCTAGCGGTTTAGTACACCGCTTTACTTCCGATGGTCGCGGGTTCGATTCCTCGCACGGTGCAAACATTTGTATTCATGAGTACGATTGTTATCGGTCTGAGTGTTTTCTATGTATATTATCTATGAAAAAAATCTAAGTATTTATATCAGTTGTCTAGTACCCATAACACAAGCTCTGCTTACCGTCGGACTAGATAGCGCCGGCGCCGTGTTAATTGTCCAGGGTTATTTATTTATTTATTATTTATGTAAGCCACGGTTACCATTTGTCATATAGTGGTACGTCAGCTTATTTACCATCCTATTAAAAAAAAAAAAGTTTACCCCATCTACCATGAAACAGAACTAACCACGTTGCCATAAGATGCAGAATATTTAATAAACCCTAACTGTACATTTTCGGAAACATTTTAAAATTAATACCCCCTCTCGCCCATTCGAGTATCGTAAATATTAGATCGCTTTCGAGTCTTACCCGAGGTTTAAATTATTAAATTTATTTAAGACTTGCGAAAGCTAGGCATAACCATGTTACAATTTTTGAACCGCTCGTATACACACATTTATTTCCCAATTTTAAATAATAATAACAAAATAAATATTAATTTTATTCACAAATAAATTTTAATCGCTTTCAACAATTTTGTAAAAAAAATAATATAAAATCTATGCTCGACTCGATTATTTGAGTATTACATTTCTATGTCAATATTGTATATAAAATCTTACAATTTAACATTTTTTATTTTCAAAAAGGTTTTACATAAATATATTATAGACTAGATTAGGTTAGATATAGATATTTTCTATTCGTTTTCTAGTAATTTATTCTATTGTTTCGAATCTAAGCACCTTAATTATTAAGACAAGCAATGTTTACTGTATGCGGTATTTCGCGTATTTCCTGAAATATAAACTTTAATCTATGATCTACAGTTTTATATTAACTGATTGTTTTATATTTATATTATATATATTAATTATATGTGTAGATAAGCCGGTTGTATTATCGGTTCGTCAATTTAAACAAAGGGTGTTCTGTGATACTGGCCATTAATAAAAGAACAGTGGCCATGCACTTTTATTTAATGTACAAAAAAAAAAATTATTGACAAGATGGCGGTTCCGAATGTAACATTACACAAGAAAAATATTGAATATTATTTCAATATTTTTCTTGTGTAATATTACATACAAGAGTGAGTTTGCTGTTTGCTTTGCTTTACTTTCGGATGTTTGGAGTTTGTAGGACTTTCATCGGACGTAATCATTTTTCGCCTACCTTCTATAAAATTAATTTTCTTTCTATAAAAAAATTGTACTATCTATTTATTTCTTAGTGCGTATCTTAATCGAACACTATTGTTATAAAAATATATAGATAGAGAGCGAATTATTTTATGAAGAAATTGAATTTTTAACTGAAAAAGGGTAGATAGGTGATTGTTAGTAATGTGGACTGATGATATTATTGTTAGCAATGTACCATGTCAGGTTGACCTCTACGCAGTTCCCCCTGGAAACCATGTGATAAATTCTTGGTAAATAAATTCTTGTCACGATGGGCGGCTACCTGGATAGGATGGGCTACATAGATGAGCATGTGGTCAGGCCACATGCTCATCTTATCATCCTCCACTGGTGCCCCGCCAGCGTAAACGTAAAGCGTTTTCTACGTTTAAAAAAGTATTTATATATTTATATCAGTTGTTTAGTACTCATAGTACAAGTTCTGCTTAGTTATGAACTAGATGGCGCTGTGTGAATTATTCTGAGTTATTATTATCATTAATTTAATTAAAAAACCAGTCGTAGTGGTAACACCTACGATGTTTCGAGTTCTTGTTACTATTTAATATCGAGGCCAAATACGTGGGCGGAGAAAGTCGATTGCGAGGGTTGATATGCACTTTAATAAGCTACCCTTATCTCTAAGTGTACAGATCACCTAGGTTTCCATCTAGTTTATAGTGTTTAATAATATTCTGTTTAGTTCTGTTTTCTTTATATATGTAGTACTTCGAATAGATTTACTACGCCGTCGTCTATAATTTCAAAAGTATTATGTAATTACGAAGTTTAAAAATATTTAAAATTTTCGAAACGCTTTTGAATCTGTAGAATTTGGAATTTTGAATCAAGTTTGCTTACAAGAAATGTGTTCACAAACCGCCAGAACCAAAAGAGGAGAAAAAAAAGAAAAGAAAAGTGTTCGTATTTCAAAATTTTAAAATGCTTTCTACGGTTTTTTGCTATATAGTCTATGGTCATTTCAAAATTTTCCGAAGATACTATAAATTGATATCTACATTTCTGTTTTGACATAATCGCCACAATTATGTTCTTATTCCAAAATTTTACACTTTTACTAAAGTGTTTTATAATCAAAAGTAATTTTATACCTTTGCTTTTGCAACGGTTAAAAGAAGGTTAAGAACTATATTAAAAATGTTGGTTTATCTTTAATGTAATGCATTATTAAAATTATTTGTTATGTTATTATTTTTATCTATAATACTGTATATTGTTATTAAATTTAATGTGCTTAATATAATTTTAAACATACAGGATTTAAACAAAGACGTCCTGAATAAACTGGCGATGACGTCATATTACACCACAAAAGCGACTCTAGTACGGTGGATGTTTTCAGTTTTCAGGGGTGGGCGCCACACCCACGCGTTCGGCACCATTTCACTGCATGGCGATATTAGAGTTACTATCTGTAACACAAAAAATAGGACAAGATAATAATTGCTCTATTTCTTTCTCTGTTTTAAAAATATTGTACGTGTAAATCCAGCAGTTTATTTTACAGTCAAGCAATATCTGTCGGTGGTGAACCGACGATCTGGTCAAGATCGCAGGAAGTGTCGGATGCGAGCAGCGATGAACCGATCATCGTGGAGATCTTTGGGGGAGGCCTTTGTGCAACAGTGTACGTTTCCGAGCTGAAATGATGAATATCTCTCGCTTTCTTTGTGGCGACATCCTGTTGATCGATGGTAACCCGTCCAGTAGTTAGCATGAAAAGGAAATAATAAATACTAGCGTATACTCGCAACGTCTACGTTTTTTTAAATTAAGGATGGCTTATGTTCGTCGTTGTAATACAATCTATTTTTCTGCCATCAATACCGGTTTAACTGTTTAGGTATAACAAATAAACTGACATACGCATTTATAATATTAGTATGAATATAATATTAAAAATACTGGCGGATACAGAAGACGTTGTCCTGACCAGAATAGCAGCGTCACTTAGGGGTTCATGATAGAAAGGTGAAAATTTTATATGCAAATAATAAAAAATTATCTATTAAAAAAAAATGAAATGAAGGTTATGAAAAATAGTTTACTAGAACAGAAATTCTCAGAACAACTGATTATATGTGTACCTGTAAGTATAATAGGCCTGAGAATACTGTTCCACAAAATTTTATAAAAGTAAAAAAAAAATCATAAGGACAAGAAAATACAAAAGTTTCGGAGTTTTGTAACAAAAATTTCTGTGGCACCTGAATTTTATAACAATAATAATAATAATATATTTATTTGTCAGAATATGGTATGTACAATGGTGGTAGTTATATATTAGACGGTGGTAATTATATATTATGTATTAGACTAGATAAATAAATAACATAGCATTACAAAATGAACGTACACTTATGTAATGTTATGTGTTACATACACATCAAATTAACTGACAACACAATCCAGGACAAGTCCTGGGAAATCCGAACGGATGGTGACCCTACATTATAACGTTGAGATGAAGAATACGTGGGCGATATTGACCTGCTCAGTCCTGAACTGCGAATGGTGCACTGGAGTCAGCACTGAATTAAATGGTAGTCGGTATATGTATTATTATAATTTGATACCTTATTATGATTACCCGATGGTCGAATTTTGTTTAACCTGATTTGGGAAAGGTTAATTAAGTTTTTCTTTGTCTTTCAGTGATTTAAAATAGGGGATTCACGTGTGTGGGAAATTATATTAGAAAGGGTGGATGTAAGGGTTGTAAATGAGAACTTCCTCCATGGTCAGGAATTAGAGAACCGATTGAAATAATAATTACAACAAGTAAATATAATTTATACATAGAAAACACCCAGACATTTTTTTTATGGATGATAAAGAAAATGGTACTCCCGCTCGTGCTAATGGTTTACGCTGGCGGGGCACCAGTGGAGGATGAAAAGATGAACATGAGATCAGGTCAGTTAGATTATCGTGACAAAATCACCAGGAATTTGTCACGATGGTTTTTACTATATGCATATGAATATAAATATACATACATACATACACATACATACACCAAAATAACATTTTTCACAATTTTTGTCTGTCTGTCGATTTTGACAGGACTTTTATTGGCAGCTAGCTGATGTAATGACTAACTTAGGCTACTTTTATTTTCGACAAATAAAATAAAAATCCACGAGGACGAAGTCGCGGGTACAGCTAGTTATACATATAAATTTACACTCTAATGTTCTATGTTTTTATAATATACATCTGGTGCAATAAAGGGTTAATAAATAAATAAATATTTCTCGACATCTCCCCATATTTCCCTCTAACCAGTGACGTAATTTAACGGTGACCCCCGACACAAAGATGGCCTTTAGCTTCATGTGTGAATACTGTGAATAGTTTCGCCAGGCGGCCGGTCCCGGTGACGTCATTGCCTTGACCTTACCCATTTGCGGGTTCTCAAACATGTTCTCAAATTTATCATTTCAAACAGATATAATCTTTATTCAAATAACCCTTTTTGTCAAAGACAGAGAAAACAAAAATTGTAAAAAATGTTATTTTGGTGTATGTACCGTATTTATATTCATATACATGTAGTAAAAAACGGTTATTTCAATATTACAAACAGACACTCCAATTTTATTTATATGTATAAATGTATAGATGATGTGATGAGGTGTCGCTACTATATAACGCTACAGTGGTGAAGTGATAACCATCGAGCTACAGCCTATTGCCGGAGTCACAGGATGGCAGTGGTAGTCCACCGCGACTACGACAGCACTTTTTTATAGATGATAATGGAATGGTGCACCCGTCTGCGCTAATGGTTTACGCTGACGGGGCACCAGTGGAGGATGATAAGATGAAGGTCAGGTTAGATAGCCCATCGTGACAAATTCACCAGGTAGGTAGGTAGTACAGGCGGATGAACCATGGCATAATCATTCATTATCAAAAATCGACACTAGTGTCTCTCACTAGTTTATCTAAATTCTAATAATCTGGACTTCTATGTTAAAATTTGATCATAGCAGTCCAGAGCAATAATTTTACTACAAATACATTTTACTTTTAATTAAGCTCTACCGAAGTAGAACTGTTAAAAAATTGAGTAAGACTCATTTGAGTGTTCCCCTCCACGGAAATCTTTAGTAAAAGGCGAAAGATTTATGCGTTTTGAAGGGAAACCAGAGTAACGAAACAAGCTCAACGATTTCACCCCATTCAACGAGAAAAAATCTTAATAGCGCGTTGTAGAAAAGTTTGTTATTTTGTACAGCGCCATCTAACGTTAACTTTGAATAACTATCAAATTCTTATTTTATGAATTCTAGGCATTTGTGCATATGAGAAGTTTGTGTTGTATGACAACGTATGTTATGAATTAAAAAGAAAAATACAAGAGATTAGCAAAAAGTTTACAGCAACCTTTGCGTCCACTATATCTGCATAATAAAGAAATATTGTATACATACATATTATTGTGTAATTCGTTGGTTATATTGAAAACAAAATACATAATTAACTTTTAACAGACGATTTGTGAGGAATTTAATTTTACAGACATACATTTAAAATTCTTATTAAGCGCCATCTATGAGTGCATTTTAAAAGGAGTAATCACTCCACTGAGTAGAGAAAGCTTTGCTTAAATGCTGAACTAATTAGTGTGATTGGTTAAACAGAGATGGCGCTATAATTTCAATTTCCGAATAAAGTAAAAAATGGCACCCGAAGCGCTTAAAAATCAGAACCACATTTTCTTAAAAATAATAGAAATTCATTGAGTAGCATATATTTAACGTTGCTGTGAATGGTGGAAAGGGTAATTAATTTGATACTAAATAAATGTAACTATTAACTGTGTTAAATAAAAAAAATATATATTTGTTTGCTTGTTCGTTCATATTTGATGGGCTACCCTACCGTTCATTCTTAATTCAGTGGCGATAAATTTTGTGAACTTCTTACTGGACGAAATATACAATGAAACTAGGGTAGTAGTATACAGCAACAAAGAAGATTCCCGTTATGTAATAGTATTTTGCGGTATGTATTTGAAATACTGCAAATTATGTAACATTATCGTATCTGTGCTATTACGGAAATATTCTTTGAAATAATTAAATTGCCCACTTTAATTTTTAAATAAAATAATATGTTTTAAATAACAAACGGCAGAAAAATGTGTGATAAGCACAGATAAGAAAATATTACCTACTAATGAAGTTCAATTTACCTAAATATCCCAGACAATCGATCTGAGATATTTAGTTAAATTCTGTAATATTATGTTATCTGTGGTTAAATTCAACTTTATTAACATTGGAGGTCGGTTCTGACATGGTTAATTGATATCAATGGGGATTAGTCACCATTACCACAGATAACCATTAAAAATTCCTTCCCCACTCATTTTTTATGGATGATAAGGAAATTCACCCATCTGCGCTAACGCTAACCACCAGTGGAGGATAATAAGATGAGCATGAGGTCAGGTCAGTTAGCGCATCGTGACAAATTCACCAAGAATTTATCACGATGATTTCCAGGGGAAACCGCGTGGAGGTCAACCTAACATAGTATATTGCTAGCAATAAGATCATCAATCCACATACATCAGACAAAGTTTCATACCAACTATCGGTTTAAAATTTTCATCACCTATTTTATCCCCTTGGGGGTAGAATGAATCAAAATCCTTTCTTAGCGGATGTCTACGTCATAACATCTACCTGCATGCCAAATTTCAGCCCGATCCGTCCAGTGGTTTGGGCTGTGCGTTGATAGATCACTATGTCAGTCATCTTTGAGTTAGATATATTTAGATTTATATCCTATGGAGCAACATGACTGTGAACAATAGTTCTTATCAATAGACAACGCGACGGTTTCTCATTTCCATGAGGCAGTAAATAAATAAATAACACATGGACAATTAACACAGCGCCATTCAGTCCCACGGTGAGCAGAGCTTGTGTTATGGGTACTAGACAACTGATATAAATATTTCGAAATTGTTGTAAATAAATACTTAATACACGTAGAAAACACATAGACCGATTCAAAACAATCATACTCACGAATACAAATGTTTGTGCCGTGCGAGGAATCGAACCCGCGACTATCGGAAGTAAAGCAGTGTGCTAGACCGCTAGACCACCGCAACGAGGCCGTAGAAAAGTCGACATAAAGATTAAATAGGTGAATGTTATTTGCTTAATACATTTAATTCATTTTTATATAATAAGAATGATCACAAGGTAAGTTATGCTGCGACCATCGCCTAGAGGTACATAACCAAGACTGGATGCCGACTTATTACTCCCCTTCGATCGATCTCCGGTCGAATTCAAACGAGGATCGAAATTACGATGGCCTCAACCGTGGTCCGAACCCCAGCGGTGCTCTCAGACTAAAGTCGTATCCGTCAGGCGGGAGTTGGCCTTCAGCCGCTCCATAAGTCCTTCCGCGGGTTTGGAGTGCCATCTGCAATCACCCCTTTTCGTCCTGTAAAGCTATAAAGGCCAGTAGTAGTCCGAAAAAAACGACGTATTACAAAGTCTACCTAGGGAGATGTAATCTAAATATAAATATTTATGTATGCAGTAAGCCGGGCCTATTGCTGAAAGCAAATTTTTCAAACTTTACTACTCGCGCAAGTATATAAATAAATAAAAATATCAAATATATGTATATAAATATGTGTATATACTACCTCGGTGGTCTAGCGGTTTAGCACCCCGCTTTACGACCGACGGTCGCGGGTTCGATTTCTTGCACGGCACAAACATTTGAATTCATGAGTACGATTGTTTGTAACGGTCTGGGTGTTTTCTATGTATAATATGTATGTATTTACAAAAAATATCTATGTATATGTATCAGTTATCTAGTACCTATCAGGGTCTAGATGGCGCTGTGTGAATTGTCCTGAGATTATTATTATTATTATTATATACATATGAGAAACATCTAGTGAAACACAAAAACTTCTGTTGAACCAAAAGGCAGCAGAAGTCAATATGTTAATAGGAAATTATATTAGTGAAATAAATAAAGGAAAAAAACTACTTCAAATGCTATTAAATAAATGTAAGGATAAAAAAACAGCATTTTTTCTAATTTTATTGAGTAAACATAATGTATGCATCATGACTAGGGCCCTTACTAAACACAAATTAAATAAACACATGGCAAACTTAGGTCTGTGCTTAACAAAGAGCTGAAGAGGAAACGCCACTACATATCCTATGTGGCTCACTCATGCATAAATTAAGTACATTCTTTAGAAAGTACATACTATCCTGTAGATATACAGACAATAATCTAATCTAATAGACGTCGATGTTGACCGCCAACATCGATGTCTGCGGAACAACTAATTTTAATTTCAATTAAGCTCTACCGAAGTAGAACTGTTAAAAAATTGAGTAAGACTCATTTGAGTGTTCCCCTCCACGGAAATCTTTAGTAAAAGGCGAAAGATTTATGCGTTTTGAAGGGAAACCAGAGTAATGAAACAAATCCAACGATTTCACCCCATTCAACGAGAAAAAATCTTAATAGCGCGTTGTAGAAAAGTTTGTTATTTTGTACAGCGCCATCTAACGTTAACTGTGAATAACTATCAAATTCTAATTTTTATGAACTGTAGCATTTGTTCATATGATAATTTGATATTGATAAATTTCTGAGTGGTTTATGAGAATGTGTGAAAATAATTACGATAAAGATATTTTGCAGTTCTATTAAATTGTATTAAATATTATATCGACTATTAAAGAAATGAAAACAATTACAGTTTATATATATACAATATTAATTCTCTCGTTGGTTATATAGAAAAAATACACAGTTAACTTTTAGTACGAGATAATAATTTCTGAAGAACCTAAATTTGTATAGATTTGTAAAATTTGGTTTTTTAGATTCCAATTGAAATTCTTATTAAGCGCCATCTATGTGTGCCTCTGAAAAGTATTTCCTTCAATGTGTAAAGTAAGCTAGACTTGCTAATAATAGTGATTGTCTAGTTTATCTACAACACATAGATGGTGCTACAGTTTTAATTGCCGAAGTAACCAACAGATGGCACCCGAAGCGCCTAAAAGATGATAACCATAACTTGTTTCACGTTGCTGTGAATGGTCATTCAATTTGTTTACTTACTATATCAATTTGCGGGAGTATTATTTTTTTGAATGGATGGTATTAGAATGGTACAGCTGTCTGCGCTATACGATGTGCACGGATACAGTGGAGGATGATGATCAGGTCAGGTCACTTAGCCCACCGTGGCAAATCAACCAGGAATTTATAACAATGGTTTCTATACGGAAGGAGGTCAACCTGACATAGAACATTGCTAGTGATTAGGTTATAAATTAGTGGCGTAGTTAGGTGATCAAGGGCCCTGGAGGAAATAAAAAAATGGGGCCTCACTGCTCAGTTATTGGGCCCTATATTACGATTTTATTAAAACGCACATATCGCTTTCCGTCAAATTCACAACACTGACCTACCCACCGAAGGAATTTAGGGGAGTTCAGAAGGTATAACTTTCGAATTTCTCTCAACTGAGTTGCCATGAGTAAAGTCTGGTTGCAATCTGTCATATTTATTTTGAAAATGGGAGAAATTTTCAAAAGTTCAGTTCGATCGAGATTTTCTGGTAAGGTATATATAATTAAGGTATGTACATATATAATACATGTACAACCGTGCGAAACCGGGGCGAGTAGCTTTTTATATATAGGAAACACCCAGACCGATACAACCAATCATAGGTACTCATGAATACAAATGTTTGCACCATGCGAGGAATCGAATCCACGACCATCGGAAAGTAAGGCGGTGTGCTAGACCAACATCGTGTAAAATCAAAAATTGAATCAGATTACCACAGTCGATATTGTAAAAAATCGTTTGCGTGGGTACCTCAGTCTCACCTATTTCAGCCGCCAAGCAGCTTGCTTTGTAAGCTGTTTCGGTTGAAGGGTGAGAGATGGCAGTTAAATTACAGCGTACATGAATTAGTGCTCCGGGATGGCAAAGTGTGGTATCACGGGCGTTGCATGATAATGTGAACGTATCTATTATTCATGCATAATAACGACGGTACACAATTACTAGTTACCATCGGGAGAGTCGTCTGCAACAGAGGAATCCGCGCAGACAATATTGTATGAAATGCATCTTTTGATGTATGTATTTACATGACAAAATATCTAAGTATTTATATCAGTTATCTAGTACCCATAACATAAGCTCTGCTTATCATAGGACTAGATGGCGCTATGTTAATTGTCCAAGGGTTTTTTAATTATTTTATTTGACTTTCGCGATTACGTCCTTGTAAAATTTAATTAATTTTCTAATATTTTTTTTTAATATATACGAGTGAAAGGCCAGTCAAAATCGGTACTGCCTTTTCAGAGATTAGCATGAACAAATAGACAGACATATATACATTCATATGCATTTAGTGAAGATCTGTTAATTTGAAATTACAAACATTTCTTTACGGACATTTACGAACATTTCGATTTTTTTTGTATAGATTATCTATAAATTTGTATATAAAAAAGTTATTGTTAACTATGTTTTTGAAGTGGTTAAAATTAAATAACTGTAAGTTAAACTATATATTTTAAATAATTAACAATACAGAGTTTAACTTATTTTAATAAAAAATTAGGACAATTCACACAGCGCTATCTAGACCCAAGTTAAGCTAGCTAAACAAATAATCATACTCATGAATACAAATGTCTGTGCTGTGCGAGGAATCGAACCCGCGACCATCGGAAGTAAGGCGGTAAGGTGTTAAACCGCTAAAAAGCCGTCAAAATCTGCTTATTCAAGATATCGTTCTACACAATTAAATAATGCAAATATATTTGACAGTAATCTAATCAAAGTTGGACGTTGAAATCTTTTATATATATATATCTAGTATATAAGACTATTTACATATATAAAAGTCAATTTACTTTCATTACGTCATAACTCAAGAACGAATTAGCCGATTTGATTTAAAATATTTTTTTTACTTTGTGGAAGATTCTTAAGGAACTTGTATGACGAGCGTGTATGGCAATAGTTGTTCATGAACGGGATTTTCATTTAATGTTAGACACACCTATATAAATAAACATTGTAAATAAACTGGCTTTCTTAAAAAAAAATCATTTGAGGTTCTTGCCCGTTCTTCTCAATTGAATCTGTGTACTGAACGGGACGGTCAGGATAAAAATATAACATAAAAAAAATTATGTTCATAAGCGAATAAAACGTCCTACATGAATAAATGATTTTTGAATTTGAACCAAAAATAAGGAATAATGAGCAAAAATATTCTAATTGATTATATATTTTCATTTCTAATACTTTATCGACGGGCCTTAAATAACGAAAAAAAAATAATGAGAAAAAAAATTTATGATTTTAAGTTCGCTATGCAATAAGTTCATTTTCTTTTCTTTTATATTTTTTCTTTATATTATTCTTATCGATATTCAATAATTTTCAGTTTAATTTATGATAAATTTACATATTTTTTATTATTATTTGACGACCTCGGTGGTCTAGCGGTCAAGCACACTGCTTTACGACCGATGGTCGCGGGTTCGATTCCTCGCACGGCACAAACATTTGTATTCATGAGTATGATTGCGTGCTTTTCGAGAAGAAGCTAAACTTTCGGGACCACATGACAACATTATCAAGTGCAGTTATCGTTTTATATTATTGTATCGGTCTGGGTGTTTTCTATGTATATTATGTATGTATTTACAAAAAAAAAAAATATCTATGTATATGTATCAGTTATCTAGTACCCATAACACAAGCTCTAGCTAGCTTCACTTGGGTCTAGATGGCGCTGTGTGAATTGTCCTGAGTTTATTATTATTATTTTAATACTGGTTTTTATTTCAAAAGAGGATCTTGTATGACGGTGGCAGGCATCCTACCGCTTTCACCATTACCATCTCAAAATCCACCTGAGATTCATAAAAATACAAAATTAAATATGGACACAAACTACTGATTGTAAACTGTCAAAAATCGCAATTCCAGCAGTTAACCAAGGATTAACAAAACGGCTACTAAATCTAAATAGGAGAAACCTTAAAATAATGATAGGGACAATAACGGTCCACTGTTCTTCAAACAAATACTTGTACACAATAGGTGCTACAGACAGTCCTCTTTGTCGGGGTTGTTTGGAAGCTGAAGAAACGGCCGCTCACGTGATCCTGGAGTCTGTAGCACACAACGAACACAAACATTCTGAAGGGTGAGGTCGCTCCGTGAAGTCTGTGAAGGCACCAAGAGAGTTTGGCGCTTCTGGGGGGAGATTTTATTTTATTTATTTTTTTATTTTAGGCAACTAGGCCTATATTTTGTTATAGATGATAATGGAATGTTGCGCACACTTGCGCTAGAGGTTTATACTAACGGGGCACCAGTGGAGGATGATAAGACGAGCATGTCATGGTGAATTTGCCGCGATGGGCTAACTGACTATCACAGACTATCAAGGTATTTATAATATGGGCGTAGGTGGAAAGAGAATTGTTAGTAATGTGGACTGATGATCTTATTGCTAGCAATGTACCATGTTAGGTCGACCTCCATGCGGTTCCTCCTGGAAACCATTGTGATAAATTCGTAGTGAATTTGTCATGATGGGTTAACTGACCTGTCCTCATATTCATCTTATCATCCTCCACTGGTGCCCCGCCAGCGTAAACCGTTAGCGCAGGCGAGTGTACCATTTCATTATCATCCCCAAAAAAAAAGTATGCCGATAGACAGAAATCATCCAGACTAATATAATCATATTTGTAAATATAAAAATTTCTTATTCTTGTGCTTCGTGGTCGAAAAATCTCAGTGGTTTAGAAAGACCACTTTCTAGCACCAGGCCCCTTTCTAGGACCGCCGTGATCAAAATAAATATAGCAGTAATGGTCGCTAACCTCCATTAGAAGATGGTACCTACATAAGAAAGAGATATTTGTTCCGTGCGAGGAATCGAACCCGCGATCCTCTGAAGAAACGCAATGTGTTAAACCGCTTACCACCGAGGTTGTTAATGAAGACAATAAATGCAAGCATTGAAGAATAAAGATATGCATTTCAATTATAGAAGTAGAATTTATAATGTAGAAATATACTTTATTTGCATTATACTATGGAATTTATTCCGAATATTCGATTATCTGGACTTTCGTCGCGGCTGTAATTATCAATTTAGATATTCTAGGATTTGAACAGTAACGAGAGAGAAGATGAAGAAGAGACTGAAACTGGAGTTGTAAGTCAAGTACGAGTACCATCTCATGCAGAAGCTTTTGAAGCTCTAGCTGTTGCTTTTAAGTGATTTGAAAGTTAGGACGAATTGGTTCCTATACAGTTGTTACAACTGAAGCACATCAGGGACTTGGACGCAATGAAAATATGTGATTAATTACGTCAAAGATCAATACACGTTGTATCCAATCAAAATTTTAAATTACATAGGTAATTAAATATCTATCGTTGTAGCTCGTTTTTTATATATCGTACTAGCTGTCCCGGCAAACGTTGTTTTGCCTTAAAATAAAAAAAAATTAGGGGTGGACTACCCCTAACATTTAGGGGGATGAAAAATAGATATTGGCCGATTCTCAGACCTACTCAATAAGCTCACAAAATTTCATGAGAATCGGTCAAGCCGTTTCGGAGGAGTATGGGAACGAAAACTGTGACACGAGAATTTTATATATAAGATTATCTAAGTAAAACCTATTACATACTGAAAAATTATTAAAGTTTAAATAGCAAATAATATACAAAGAAATATTTCAAAGCAAATCAAACAATGATTTGCTTTGCAAACGTTTATCCGGATTTCCGATTATATGGAATTATTTGATCCGGATAATTGGCATTCTACTGTATAATCAGTAAATAGATAATATCACGATTATTACCGCAGATGGGATGGTCAGAGACAATGTCAACATTGTAGTGATCGCAACAAATGACGCCCACATTTTATTTATTTATTTATTTCACGCTACTAGGCCCATATTATAAATACCTAATAGACTAATACACATATGAATTAATATTATAAAACTAATATATTGATATTGTCTGTGTGGTCACGGCAATCTGCCACGGTAGCGCCGATACACCAGACCCTTCGGTCAGTAGTCCTCCTTCATGAAGGTGGGCAGCAATTTATATATCTCTGGGTATGTTTCAACCCAATTTGATTAATTGTTAATGTTTTATGTATTTTTCCATCACCGGAGAGTAAATCAGAAATATAAATTGACAAATCGATGATTACTGCTTTGCATCACGTGTCAACTTGTTTGCCATTTCAATTTTCCTATAAATATACCTAAAAAACAAGTAGGAAAAAAGAAAAGAAAAATACTGCAAGAATGAGAAAAAAGTTGAGAAGTTATAAGGTAAGTTACTTCAGTTTAATACTTGAAAAATTGAGAAGTTATAATTTAAGTTACTTCAGTTAAATACCTGAAAATTTAAGAAATTATAATTTAAGTTACTTCAGTTAAATATTTGAAAAATTGAGAAGTTATAACTTAAGTTACTTCAGTTAAATACTTGAAAAATTGAGAAGTTATAATTTAAGTTATTTCAGTTAAATATCTGAAAAATTAAGAAGTTATAATTTAAGTTACTTCAGTTAAATATTTGAAAAATTGAGAAGTTATAACTTAACTAACTTCAGTTAAATACTTGAAAAATTGAGAAGTTATAATTTAAGTTATTTCAGTTAAATACCTGAAAAATTGAGAAGTTATGATTTAAGTTACTTCAGGTAAATACCTGAAAATTGAGAAGTTATAATTTAAGTTACTTCAGTTAAATACCTGAAAAATTATAACTTAAATAACTTCAGTTAAATACTTGAAAAATTGAGAAGTTATAATTTAAGTTATTTCAGTTAAATACCTGAAAAATTGAGAAGTTATGATTTAAGTTACTTCAGTTAAATACCTGACAAATTGAGAAGTTATAACTTAAGTAACTTCAGTTAAATACTTGAAAAATTGAGAAGTTATAATTTAAGTTATTTCATTTAAATACCTGAAAAATTGAGAAGTTATAATTTAAGTTATTTCAGTTAAATACCTGAAAATTGAGAAGTTATAATTTAAGTTACTTCAGTTAAATACCTGAAAAATTATAACTTAAATAACTTCAGTTAAATACTTGAAAAATTGAGAAGTTATAATTTAAGTTATTTCATTTAAATACCTGAAAAATTGAGAAGTTATAATTTAAGTTATTTCAGTTAAATACCTGAAAAATTGAGAAGTTATAATTTAAGTTATTTCATTTAAATACTTGAAAAATTGAGAAGTTATAATTTAAGTTATTTCATTTAAATACCTGAAAAATTGAGAAGTTATAATTTAAGTTATTTCAGTTAAATACCTGAAAATTGATTACTTTAATATCATATTTTTTTATTTAATTATGATATAGATACCTAGAGATTTAGGTTTTTTTTATATTACTATGGTGGCAATCAAGCATACGGCCCATCTGATGGTAAGTGGTTACTGTAGCCTATGAACGCCTGGAACACCAGGGGTGTCACGTGCGCGTTGCCGACCCTTAAGAAACCTTAATATACCCTTCTTGAAAAACCCCATGCTGTAGTCTCGTGGGAAAACCGAACCAATAATTTTATTGGCAAAATCAGAGAAGACACTACTTAAAACAAAATACATATATGTACCTGCGGAAAAAATATACAAAATTATAATAATTTTGTTTTAAAATAAAGTCCAACATATATTAGAAACGTGAAATGAATTGTTATATAGTCTCTAAACATAGAATAAGTATGAAGTTGTTAAATTAATTCTTAAAGAATATGTCGGTATAAATTATAAGTGACGCATTTAACATGTACCTACAAAGGTGGCAATTAATTTAAACATATTTACAATGCAAAATATCCAATAACATTTTCCTTATTAACTAACTTATAATTATTGTCTTATTACTTCTACTTAAAGATATAATTATTAGGTATATAATTATAAGAAATAAATTTTATATCAGTCTCAAATAATAAGTCTCTATTTTCGTAAAATTTAATAAAAATTTAAAAAGTAGAGTCTACGGCGCTACGCCTCTACGCGCTACGAGCGGGAGGGGGGCTACAAGAGGCGGAGTCAGGCGAAGCTCAGCCAGTGGCGGGCCGAGACCGCCGAGATCGCCGCGGTCCGCGCTGCGACGCCCTCAGTCCCGTCCTAGTCGCTGTCACGTGTGCTTGTGTTCTGTACTTCTGTACCAAGTTGTTACGAGTTTGTTAAAGTGTTGTGTGTCATGTTGGGGGCAACGGTACCTCGCTAGGTCATGTCACGAAGGAAGCAGAGCAACCCGAAGCCGCTCAAACGTGAGTTAAAATTGCATCTGTACAAGTTCTGACGATGTTCATGTGTTGTTTCTTAATTTGGTTACGAGGCAGAGGTTTATATACCATACAGCCCTATTACGACAAATCAGTTCGAAGTTTGGGTAATTGGAAACCGATTCCAAATTTAAAAATGTATTGTCGGGAAATTTACTCGTTCTAAGTTTAAATATTGTAGGGAAATTTTCTCGTTCTAAGTTTAAAGTTTAAAAACTTTCTAAATATGTTAGCACAAAGTTATCATATATGTTTTTAAATGAATTTTAACTATGACATTATATATATATATATATATAGATATACATATAACATGTAATTAACAATAATAAAGAACAACATATCGGGTATATAATACACATGTTTCTACACTATTAATATACGTACCTATAAAATTATTAATGTCCGATTTATCTGATAACACGATTTTAATTATTAAATACAAGAAACATATGTACATTGATAGGTTCCTTATCGATTTACTAGTTGGAATTTATACACTTACACGGCAGGTAAATGTTTGGTACTGTATTAAGCCAATAGCATAATAGAATGCTATTGAAACTGAACCATATGCGTCAAGAAATAAAGTTGAAATAAAAAACATAAAAATTTGTATGTTCCATATTAAATTGATCATGTGACCAGGCAGTTTATATAAATTTAATTCAGCCTGTTGACAACTTCTCTAATTCTATATAACAATATCTTTCTTTATCTATATAAATATACTTACACTAAAATATAACAATAATTTTCTCTGAAATTATGGAATTATGTCGAAGCTAAAAAAATGTTTCCATAGATAACATAGAGTTCTTAGAGTTTTAACATAGTATAAAGGTTAATCTTTAAGATACGCATAATCCATGACAAAATAGGTCAACAAGTTCTGCAGTAAAATCGTAACAGACAGTGTTACGTAGGCATTTTTGCAATTAATTATCTAATTATGATTAAGATCTTCAAAAGGAAATAATATTAAATTGCAAGTAAATAGAAAGATATAATTAAAATAAATAGAATTTCCAAAATAAATATACCTTATAACATTAGCTACATATATGCGAGTGGTAGTATCAAAATCGGTCCAGCCGTTTCAGATAGGTATTAGCAAAAATAAAGACAGACACGATTTCTTTATATATTTTTTATGTATCTAATAAGGTTTCATATACATTTAGTGTAAAGCTGTTAATTTAAAATGACAAACTGACATATCAATTTTATTTATTTGTATAGATATGGGTATAGATTTAGTTAAAATTACAGGATTAGAATAATAATAATAATATCTCAGGAGAATTCACACAGCGCCATCTAGTCCCAAGATAAACAGAGCTGGTGTTATGGGTACTAGACGACTGATATAAATATATGAGAACATTTTTTTTGTAATATGGTCTCACGGGTGTTATATGATAACGTGATGTTAATATAAGCGATGTTTACCCCTTACTATTGGTAGGGCCGGTAATTTATTTTGTTCAATGGGATCAATAACCCTATATCCCATTATTTGTTCAATGGGAATGGTAATCTCATATCCTATTAAAGTAAAAAAAATTGGTACTAATTATTCATAGTTAATTACCTCCATCTTCCCAATGTAAGAAAACCCAAAAATAAATAAAATAAATACTCCCCTAGTAAGTAGTTGTAGGATATAACAATAATAATCGCAGGACAATTCACACAGCGCCATCTACACCCAAGTTAAGCTAGCAAAAGCTTGTGTTATGGGTACTAGATAACTGATACAAATACATAAATTATATAAAGTACATAGTAAATACCCAGACCGATAAACAATCATACACATGAATGCAAATGTTTGTACTGTGCGAGGAATCGAACCCGCGACCATTGCAAGTAAGGATGTGTGTTAAACCGCTAGACCACCGGGGCTCATTGAAATATTTTTTACTAATTTAGTTAAAAAGTATAATCATTTAAAAAATATGATTCGTCATATATAAAAAGCACATGTTTATAATCAAGGATGATAAATATTTACAAACATTATTGTTTAAAACTGATAATGTACTTATTCATTTATGAATCGTGATAAACATGTACCAGTGAAGTTATTTATGTACGTACCTATCAAGTTAATTCGTATAGGCAGATACTGCTATACCATTTATAAAAAAAAGTAAAATAAAACACATACCTACAGATATTGCAAGTTTGTTAATTTAGACTAATAGACTACAGAAGAATGAATTAAAAAAAATCTAGGTATAACTAGAATTCTAATTAACGCGGGAAAATAGCACAGATTACAGCGTATAAAGATACTATGAGCGAAATAGAGATAATTTATACTGAAAAAAACCAGTATTTGTGTTTTTTTCTTTTATACTTAAATAACAAATTTATTTTATGGTTTCATACAGACGTTGTTTTATCACAAGAGAAAGTGAGGTTAGATTAAATTGCGGACATTTTTTTTATAATGAATTAATACTAACAAGTGCTTATAAATATATCGTTCCAAAAATATTGGTTATATAGTTTTATACAAATACTAGCTACCATCCCCGGCTTCGCACGGATGTACATGTATTATACATTTAAACGTTCCTCTTGAATTACTTTATCTATTAAAAAAAACTTCTTCAATATCCGTTGCACAGTTTTAAAGATTTAAGCATACATAGGGATTAGGGATGGACAGACAGCGAGTTTGTTTTATACTATGTAATGTTATTGTTTCAATTAACGCCTGGTGCAATCTAATTTTTTTTTGCATAATATTTAATTTCGAATTATCTTTTTCTTAATATTAATGTGGCACGAGAATCTAAGGTATACGGTTATAATTGCATTGAGTTTAAGAAATTAAACGACACGAAACAGTCCTCGTCAAGGTAACACGCGAGTAGTCACACATATGTTTTTTTAATTTGTATGGACAAATCAAAGTGCGGATGGGTTCGTTAAACCGTTATCACATATTAATGTATTCAACGATTGTTTATTTATCAATGTCGCAGCGATAACGTAACGTTATAACTATTATAATGTTAATTGCTGTTATGGAAATAACGGGATAATTGACTAAGATTAATTGTGATATTTAATCTGTGCCGATTTGGAAGCAATATTGTAATGTTATGTATTTAACAATATACCTACGGATAAGTTATTTTCTTATCAGGAATGTATTATATATATAACTAGAAGTTACAAAATGATATCTGTGTTTGTAATAGAAGGTTTATATTTGGTTTAAGTAAGAAAAGAATGGCCAAGCTCATCTCCGAAGCTATGATAAATAGTAGATAATATCTACCATAGAATTAAATTTGACTGTACACTATTCAAAGACAATTACTTATTAAAATATATTCCATTGTAATGATAAAATCTTTATTCAGGTAAAAGAATATTTTACTTAAATATTTCTAGTTATAACCATTTCCTTTTAAACATCATAATTTTTAAACAGGAATTTCAACTCTTTTACACTTTAAATTGTGAATGTTAATTGTTTTAAATTAAAAAATATGTTTTTAAATATATTCAAAGTTAAATATAAACTAAAAATTCTAAAATTTTTAACTTTAAGTTTCAAAAATTAAAATTATAGTGTTATTTCAGCAGTCGGCCAGTCCCCATCAGCTGATATACTGATAAGAAAAAAAAAATGGTTAGGTGTGAGATATTTAAGTTATAAATTAAAAAAATGTATATACATATATTAAGTAATGTAAATTATTTATTTACTTAGAGTATCAGTTGTCTAGGACCTATAACAAGCTCTGCTTACCGTGTGACTAAATCGCGCTGTGTTAATAGTCCAGGGTTATTTATTTATTACTAAATTTATATCAGCTACTTTTAATAAAGCTCTGTTTAATTTGGAACTAGATGGCGATGTGTAAATTGTCCTGAGATATTATTCTTAATTGCGTCAGATATAAGTACAACAGTAGATATATCGGTGCAATAAGATGAGTAAGGCTGAATATAAAATTTCTCTAGAAAGTGGTACTTATATTTATAACAGGGTTAATGATATTATATCATTTGTTTGACCTGATATCAGAAGTATATGTAAATACACTGATTATCATTGTTTTTATGGACGCTGTTTGTTTTTGATACAAACTAATTAAATCCTAGATACAATGCTGTGATTGCGTATAGTATAGTCTGTGTTTTAATCTCGGAGACTAAATTGACAGGTGTAAATGTCAAATTTTCAAATAATGTTACAAGCTTTAGCGCACGAGAGTTAACCAAAATTCTCCAAGATATCTAGGTATACTCTATTTTTAATCTCGGAGACTAAATTGACAGGTGTAAATGTCAAATTTTCAAATAATGTTACAAGCTTTAGCGCACGAGAGTTAACCAAAATTCTCCAAGATATCTAGGTATACTCTATTTTTAATCTCGGAGACTAAATTGACAGGTGTAAATGTCAAATTTTCAAATAATGTTAGGACCGCGATGTGCAGCGCAATAGTGTAGCGCGATGGTGCTGTACCTGCGATGCCTATTTATCTAATCGTAACTTTTTATTTTATAATATTAGTTTTAAAGCTTAATAAGTACGATGTTTTCAAAATATATTTTCAATATTTACATACGTACACTAGTGTTTCCATTACTATCGTTGTATTATTCAACACACAAATAAGTTTTTGTGGTTTCTGTACATATAATGTTTTTTTTTATTTTTCGATAGTACCACAATCCTATTTAATAATCGCAAAAAGCATAGAAAAAATCAAATTTGTCTCCAAGATAAAAAAACTAACTATGACTAATCGTCAGCTTAGATATACCCTCAGATAGAAATATAGGTACTCAAATGCATGCATATGCAGCCTCCTAAATACCATATCCAATATGTCGGATTGTCCACTTCAGGGGCACTGGATATCGCTGCATTGCTGCGGACCCAGGGCTTCTGGACGTGGACAAAGACATAAATATAAATATATGAATTAAATGTATAAAATTGTAATTTACTAACATAGTTTATAACTTGTTTACTAATATAATATATTATTTCATTTATTTCGGATATTTATCCATCCAGGATAAATATCCGAAATAAATGAAATAATAATAATAATATGCATTTAAAAAAAATATTTAAGCATTTTTATCAGTTGTCTAGTAGTTACCCTTAACATTTATAAACTCTGCTTAGTTTGGGACGCTGTGTGAAATGTCCTGGGCTATTATTATAAAACAATATATTCGTGGTAACTCTTAAGTATACATGTATAACTCATAGTATACATATATAGCTCATATAAGTCTACATATATAAGTCATAGGTATAATCAATAAGTCCTAAGTAAGCAGTTCAATGGCCCTTGTAAAAAACTGGCGAATCGCAACTAGCGGCCCGCCCGGCGAGATATTGGGATGTAATTGGAGTTATCAGAGATTTTATTCAATATAAACAGATAGTGTGGAGTGGTGTACGCCACTTGACTCTAATGGTGTTTGATAACTACACTTGTTCTGACTTAGTCTGTTGCCTGTCCGGTCCTGTTCACACGACCTCGTGGGAGGTGAATGCCAAATTTTGACCACACGTGGTGCTACTCAGATATCTATATATTAATGCGTGAAGCATAAACTTTGTACCTCTCTTTACGAAAATTGCGCAGATATAAGAAATTTCACACACTTTAAATAGAGGAGTGAAAATGGTAATATGTTTTTAATTATGCATAAAAATACAGTAAATATACAATCAACTGGTTAAGTGACTAAATGAGAATAAATTAGTCGTAGTGATTAGACCACACCAGCACTCTACAAACAGCACACGTTCACGAGTATGACGGATGAGCCTGATATCACTGGACCATATTTTATATACTGTAAATTACCTCATCTTGTAATCAAATAATTTTGAAGGGTGTTTTTAAGGCACAGCGGCATCTACCATATATGTTCACCCTCCTTCAACTTAGGAATGGCAAAGGTAGTAACAGTCATAATTCGTACAGACTCGCAAATGTCGATACAGTCTGTTACAATTGAGTTTTGTTAGCAATCGCCTTACATAATAAAGCAGCTGATTTAATAATCGATATTATTTAGTTACCGATTTTGAATACAAACATACATTTGGACGGCACACCTGATCGCAGGCACAGGGGTGCCAACCGTAAAAGATTTTGTATTTTTAATACAATATTTTTGACCTGATGAATGTTGATGGTGAATAAATTTGGGCTGTTTGGTAGTATTCACACATATTTTAAGTAAAAAAAAAAATTTGGCAGGGGTTGCGTAAACCACTAAATCACCGAGGTTATCTTAGAAATTAATATTGAAAATGTAATGCTAAACAATATTTATTTAAAACAGCAACTCGTTACTTGCTCGTATCTCTTGTAATGAGACAGATTTCCGAATGAGTGACATCAAAAAGAAATAACATAGAAATATTTTGAATAAAGAATTTTTATATTCTATTCTACTCTAGGACATTGTCGTCCTGGTCGAGATTTTAAGCTATGAAAAATAGGTTAAAATTCTATGCAAAATTGAGCTAAGTAAAGTACGGGACGTATTTTACTTAGCTCAGTTTTGCATCGTTTAATCTGATTATTAATTAGAATTTTGGTTTCCTTGTACGAGGGTGTTTTTAGGTTGGCAACCCTGCGAGCGGTATCTCAAAGGGTTATTGTGCGCGCGCGCATGTTTGTAAGCAAATGACGCCCGTCCCATTGTGCCGTAGAATTATGCTTTCTGTGGATTATACCCACCATTAACTACCTGTTTTGTTTTTACCTGTCTATTTATTATGATATTGGAATAATCTTATTAATATTATAAACACGACTGTTTGTGAGTATGGATGGGTAAATGGGCAAAAACTACTGAACAGATTTTAACTAAAACTTTAGAATAACAATATTTATATATACAATAATATATATACTTTTTATTTTCACGGCCTTCGTGGTCTAGTGGTGTGCTAAACGCTTTACTTCCGAAGGTCGCGGGTTCGATTGTTTGTATCGGTCTGGGTGTTTTCTATGTACTTATATTATGAGTTATTTATTTATTATGTACATCAGAATAACACATAGGCTGTATATTTCATGCGGATTAAACCACGTGGGCACAGCTAGTTATATATCGCTGATTGAATACCAAAGGGCTACAACGCGACTACTAAAAACGAAACTATTTTTTTTTTTCCAAAATGGTACCTAAATCGTTATAATTTTTATATTAAAAAAATACCCATGTCTCTAAAACTAACACATAGATATACCACTTAAAGATTCGTAAAAAAAGTATAAATATCACAGTGAAAATTTTGATGAGCTCCTCTGTAAAAATTATCATTAGCGTCATGTGACATTTTTGCATTAATTTATTCAGCGATATATTTGTAAAATAATGCAGATTGCACTATTTTAGTCATGTGTAATCTCAATGTTAAGGTTAGGTTTTGATGTACTTATTTATTTATTGTAACAGAAAAATATTAATAAGAAAGTACAATAATAAGTACAAATGCTGTCGTATCTCTAAGCAATCTCTTGCAGACAACCTTTAGTAAAAAGTAAAGATACGAGAGAGAGAGTCATTATAACACGGTCCATTTCTAGCAATTGGATTATTAGTCCACATTACTAACAATACCTTTCCCCCCAGAAAATTGAAGCTGTGTTTCAGGATTTTTAGTACTTCTCCTATTATTATTTTTTTTTCGGACTACTCTAATGCTGTTGGCCGTAGCTGGCCTTTACAGCTTCACCGGACGTTAGGGGCGAGTGCAGATGGCACTCCAAACCCTCGGAAGGACTTATGAAGCGGCTGAAGGCCAACTCCTGCCTGACAGATACGACTTTAGTCTGAGGGCACCACTAGGGGTTCGAACCTCGGCTCAGGCCGTCGTAATTTCGATCCCCGTTTGAATTGGACGGGGGACCGATCGGAGGGGCGCCCGGGGGCGCCGGTGTGGAGTGCCCGGGTGCGCGCCCGGTTGAATGAAATATTGTGTGTTTGAAGTCGTCGTCTTCGCCGTCGAGGACGGTGTCGTGTGTGTTTTTATTTAAATCAAATACTGATTCACGCAACACGTCCTAGAACATTACGACAGACTTGATAAGAGAGTTGATAAAAAATATTGCAATAATTTTAGAACACATTACAGTTGGGTTAACACTAATGTAATAGATAACCTTATCATATCTATCTATATAATATGTACACGCCGGCAATAAACCAGTTATTGCTACTTGTCATAAGATAATAGAGAAATAAACAACAATAATGTCTATGACATTTCATTTAAGATTTTTATACATAAATCATATACCATTACATATAAAGGGCCGGGTTCTTGGGCTCCTTAAAATATGGTCGAGTGCAGTGATGGCTGGCTCATTCGTCATACTCGTGAACGAGTGCTGCTTGTAGGGACTGGTCTGCTCTTATCACTACGACTGATTTAAACTTATTGTATATTTATATTTGACCCAAAAAATTAGTGCTGGTTGGTAGTTTGTATTCACCGTTTCGACTTGTAAATGTAAACGTACAAGGATTATTTATAAGAGCAACACACAAGTTTCTTGCTCGTTCTTCTTGTGATGAGACAGCTTTCCAAACGAGTGGTAGATAAAAAACAAATTGTTATGACTATTCAAAAGTGCTTAAATTAAGTTTATTTGAATAAACGATTTTCTATTCTATTCTATTCTATTCTATTCTAAATAAATAATGAATATATTAATTATAATTACTAATTTGATGGACTCGGTAGTGTAGCGGTTTAGCTCACCGCTTTACTTTCAATGGTCCCGGGTTTGATTCTTCACACAGTACAAACATTTTGTATTGAGTGTGACTGTTTATAATATGAATTAACATATTACGCCGACCCCAAATAAATGGGATAAGGAAGAAGCAGATGATGATGATGAGTGGGATTATCAGTTGTCTAGTACACATAACTCAGCTCTGCTTACATTGGAACTAGATGGCGCTGTGTGAATTGTCCAGGAGTATTATTATGAAATAAATTTGTATGATTATAACAATGTTGGTGATCCTAAATCTTTTCGACTTTAGTCTAGATGGGGTAGCCAGAAAGTGTAGATAGTGAAAGTGAGTGGTGAAGGCAAGTATTGAAATGTCCATATGTTTAATCTAAATCAATAATAATTCAACGAATACACAGCTTACAAAGCAAGCCGCTTAGCGGCTGAAATAGGTAGGATACTGAGGTACCCATGCAGGAGACTTTTAAAAGTCTACCTCGGCTAGAATTTAAAATAATGATTTATCCCAATTCTTAGTGACATGACTGCCCTTAATCACAAGGGATATTTATAACCATATTGTTCGCGGTTAGGGTGTTAACCCTCTGATTTTCCCGTTCCACCCCAAGTTCTCACGGGTAGCGCGTGTCACTTTTTGACTTTGGAAGCTCATTGTACTATTGAATGGGATGAAGTGACCAAGTGGCAATTTGTGCATTGCATTATTAGGGTTGGAAGAACAATTTTTTTTATTTAAATTTAAAAAATTTTTCGATATGATGCTTACGTCTAGCTTTTAAAATACATCACTGGCCATCAACAAGGATTCATTCTCACACGCTGGAACCTAAGTGGTAAAATTAATATTGTGGACTGATGATTTTATTGCTAGTAATATACTATGTCAGGTTGACCTCCACGCGGTTCTCTCTGGACACCATTGTAAATTATTGGTGAATTTGTCACGATGGGCTAACTGACCTCACCTCATGTTCATCTTATTATCCTCCACTGGTGCCCCGCCAGCGTAAACCGTTAGCGCAGGCGGGTACCTACACCATTACCGGGCAATAAAAAAACAAACCAACATACATATGCAAACAAATAACAATAATATAATAATACCCTGGACAATTAACACAGCGCCATCTAGTCCCACGGTAAGCAAAACTTGTGTTGTGGGTACTAGACAAATGATATAATTACTTAGATATTTATAATTTGTAAATACATACATAATATACATAGAAAACACCCAGACTGATACAAATAATCATACTTTCGAATATAATATTTGCACCGTGCGAGGAAACGAACCCGCGACCATCGGAGGTGACTGGTGTACTAACCCGCTAGACCACCGAGGCTGTCAAATGTTTGTATCTTGTGGGAATAGAACCCGCAAGCATCTGTACACCAAACTAGTGGACTACAGACAGGGGCGGATATACCTAAGGACTTTTTGGGCTATAGCCCAGGGCCTCAAGGATACAAAAGGTCCCCAGTCCCCACTGAAACGATTTTTAGAATATAAAAAAATATCTAGAATGTTAAAAAACCTATCATAAGGTTGGCAACTCTGAGATCAATCAACCCATGCTAGTGCGCGTCTATCGAAAGGAACTGGGAATTAGTGGTCGCTTCTTATTGGTCGGTGTATTTTTTTAATTGAGTAATATAATTAGGTAGGCGCCTAAGTAGATTCAGCCCAGGGCCCCACAAATACACGATCCGCCCCTGACTACAGACGTTTTTAATACCAGGTTTGACATATTTTTCACAAATGTTTCACATGAAATGATCGTAGTATGTTTACGGCAAGGATAATACATTAAGGAAAAATATTATTATATAAAAGGCGAAACACTGAGAGAATATATATATAACTTTATACAATTAGATACCTACTTACTTATGAAATAATTTTTTATTGTTTTATAACAACCCTTCCAGTCCCGTTTAGAAATTAGATCTCTCCTTTTATGAGGAGGATATTTACAGACCATTAGTCTGTATTGGTAATAATCGCTTTACGAGGTAAGCAGTCACTCTATTTATCGCGCTTTCACGCTAAAACTGATGAATCGATTTAAATGGAATTTGGTACACAGATAGTCTAGATCCTGAGATAGGAGATTTACTACTTTTTAATGCGAAAAAAGGGTTATATGGGGCTGAAAGGGGAGATGAAAGTATCATCATTTTTAAAGCTAGAAACTTGACACCTATTTTTTGGGATGTTGATTAAATATAAATAAATATGACTTTCAAAGTTTTTAAAAAAAGTACTATCTACTTATCTATCTGCAATAATCGCTTTACGATTTCATATTTACTGAGCAAAGCCTATTACTCACTAAACGATTACTTGAATGACGAGTGTGCATGGCAATAGTTGTTCATGCACTGAATTTTCATTTAATGTTAGACATAGACACCTATATAAATATACATTGTAAAAAAACTGGCTTTAAAAAAAAAGTAATTCAATTGAGTTTCTTGCCAGTTCTTCTCAATTGGATCTATATACCGAACTGGACGGTATGGAAAAAAATAAAATTATAATGTAAAAATTTGACGTTCATAAGCGGCTAAAATGTCCTACATGAATAAATGATTTTTGAATTTGAATTTGAATTTGAAAACGAGGTAGGCAGTTAGTATGTAGGTAATCATTACATAGTATAAAGTGTTTGCTTATATCTTTTAAATTATGCAACGGATTTTAATGCAGTATTCAACAATAGATAGAGTGATTCAATAATACATGTGTTTTATAGTGTTTTTGTATGTATAATACATGCGTGTGTAGAACAAGCCGAGAAATTCAATTATTTGTAATGTATGCGAAGCTGGGATGGGTTGCTAGTCTAAATATATATAACTCAATGGTGACTGACATAGTGATCTATCAACGCACAGCCCAAACCACTGGACGGATTGGGCTGAAATTTGCCATGCAGGTAGATGTTATGACGTAGGCATCCGCTAAGAATTTAAGAAAGACGATTTTGATTAATTCTATCCCCAAGGGGAAAAATAGGGGATGAAAGTTTGTATGAATCTTTGTCAATTTTAAACCGATCGGGCTGAGATTATGCATGCATAAAGCTACTATGACGTAGGCATCCGTCCCAAATCCAAGGATTTTGATAAATTCCACCCTTAAGGTAATAAATTAACGCGAGCGAAGCCGCGGGCAAAAGCTAGTATGTAATAAGTGTTCAAATATGTCATCTTTTCTATCATAATTCCCGGGAATCCCATCATAGTAAATCGTGAGGAAACAACGGTTCTTTCCTATTGTTATAGTATCCTTATTTTTGCAATTCATTGAGAAAATTACTCATTATATTGCGAGTAATTATTAAAACATTTGGAAAAAACATCGTTGTTGGGAGGTGCATTGTAATGTAGTCTCTATGCTAGTTGTGATATAATTCATTTTGAATATCCACCTGAATTTAGTTGGCATCTTGCGATGGGTGTATTGTTGTTGACTAAATTACTAAAATTAGTTTTTTTTAGTTTAGAGTTAGATTAAATTACTAATATTATTTATACAAATGAATTATTCGGTTTAATACCAACTGATGTATTTCCCCAATTCAGCAGTTGGTATTATGGTATTCCGAATCCCGTCAGAAACTAAAATATCATCCTGATCATCTGGATGGATGGCGGTGCTGCACCATGCGTTTTTCTAGATACTTTTAGCCACATGTTTTGTATGTCTGCCAGTCTATCTTTTTCTGAAACAGTTACACTTGTTTTGAGGGGAGGTTCACTCGCTGGGTTAAACTAAAGGAGTATATTGGGATAATTTTATTGATTTGAATAAAATTTAGTTAGTCTATTCTAATATTATAAATGGTAAAGTTTGTGACATTGAATGTTTGGGGTAAATCCCGCTATTAGATATCATTTTTGTTAGATAGATTCAATTTTGAATAATCTTTGTATTGAGAAAGACTATATAGGCTATATAACATCACGCTACGACCAATAGGAGCGGGGCTGCAATGAAAAATACTTTATACTTTTCATTGCATCTCTCCTATAATTACAATGGGGGAATACGTGATGTAGATAAAGTTGCGCGTGACAGATATACCGATTTAGTAGACCACAAGTTGTTTCGTCATCTTTTTTATTAATTTATATATATATACGTTTCACACACGCAGTCTAAGTGAATTGAAATGACTAATCACTGACCAGTTTCTTGACTGGTCGTACTATAGCCAATCGTAATAGCAATCAGCTGATCACGTCAGCTGGGTCTCCCAAAGTGTCATCGGTTCTACCGAATTGATACACAGGTTGATCAATCCATTGGATCATACTGCTGGTAAGGCATGAACTGAACAAGGTCAGGATTGAGCCGAGGAAGCCTTGCCAAATCAATGACTCACAAATTGGACGATAAAAAACTGGATACACTTTTGTAAATACGAAATTACTCTTTCCCTTTACTAGCTATCTGCCCCGGCTTCTCACGGGTGTACATGTCTAATACATATAACTCTTCCTTTTAAATCACGCTATCTATTGCTGAAAACTACGTTAAAATCCGTTGAATAGTTTAAAAGATTTAAGCATACAAAAGGACGGATAGACAGCGACTGCGACTTTTTTTATTATGAAAATATGATGCTCTGTACAGTATTTACGTCTCTCTTTATCAAACGTTGTTGTATTTACTTTTACTGTATTATACACTAGCTACTCGCCCCGGCTTCGCACGGGTGTACATGTATTATATATACAAACTTTCCTCTTGAATCACTCTATCTTTTAAAAAAAAACCGCATCAAAATCCGTTGCGTAATTTTAAAGATTTAAGCATATATAGGGACGGACAGATAGCGACAGCGACTTTGTTATTATTATGTAACTAGCTAACCACCCCGGCTTCGCACAGGTGTACATGTATTATACATATAAACCTTCCTCTTAAATCACTCTGTCTACTAAACAAAACCGCTTCAAAATCCGTTTCACAGTTTTAAAGATTTAAGCATACATAGGGACGGACAGATAACAACAGCGACTTTGTTATATACTATGTAATGATGACACCTTAGAAACAATTTACAAATTAATTAAAAAGAACGAATGTAATTAGTGTAAAGTAAATAAATTACTCTTTACGAATTAGAAAGTCATATTAGTAACATAGGTAATGTCCCATACATAAAAATACATACATATTATACATTGCAGGTTTTACATATTAATTAGAAAACGAATTAAGTACTTAATTATTGACGGCCTCTGTGGTCTAGCGGTTAAGCACACGCCTTTACTTCTGATGGTCGCAAGTTCGATTCCTCGCGCAGTCACATTTGTATTCATGAGTATGATTGTATGTATACTTTTGGGTGTTCTACGTATTTACAAAGAAATATCTAAGTATTTATATCAGTTGTACAGTACCCATAATACAAGCTTTGCTTACAATGGGACTTCATGGCGCTGTGTTAATTGTCCAGGGTTATTTATTACTTATTTGTTTTGAAATATTTTTTATGGCGCTGTGTTAATTGTCCAGGGTTATTTATTACTTATTTGTTTTGAAATATTTTTTAACTGCTTACCACATTGTGGAATCACGTTCCAGCAATAGTATTTCCGAACCGATACGATATTGAAACCATCAAGAAAAGAGCTTATTCCTTCTTAAAAGGCCGGCAACGCACTAGCAATTCTCGGGTGTTGCGGGTGCTTACGGGCGGCGGTAGTCACTTAACATCAGGGGAGCTGTAAGCTAAGTCCTGAAGAAAGGAAACATTTAGCAATAGGGACTAAATGAGTTGTTAGTCTCTATCTCCTAAAAAAGAAAAAATATCCTTCCTTCCTTCCCTCTATGAACAATCTGTTGGATATCACGTCATCACGTGAAACCTGTGTTATTTCTCCCAAGTTAGTTACTAACTAGCTGTACCCGCTTCGTCCGTGTGGAATTCAACTTTATTTTCTAAAATAAAAGTAGCCTAAGTTACTCCTTATTACATCAGCTACCTGCCAAAAAAAATCCCGTCAAAAACTGTTCAGCCATTTCAGATTAGCCGGAATAAACAGACAGACAGACAAAAATTGTAAAAAAATATTATTTTGGTTTATGTACCGTATTCATATTCATAAGCATGTAGTAAAAAACGGTTATTTTAATATTACACACAGATACTTCAATTTTATTTATATGTATAGATAATATAATTACTAATCAAATTTCGGTACAGTTGCACTCAGTTTTTTGTGTAACAAAATACAAGACTTAATAGATAGGTACAGTCAACAGGTTATAAATCTAATATCGACATATGGTAGCTGATGTATAGACGATGAATCAGCCTCGAGCGGTAACGATACAAAAAAGAAAATGAAATCAAGCTGTGTGTTTGTGTGTTTATTTATAGCTCCGTAACCAATCTCAGATGTTATCTTTTAGTTAAGTTACAAACACGATGTTATTATTGACCCCCTCGCTAAACAATATGCATTTAAATTAAGATACTGCTTTATAATAAGGGAGTATCCATATCTTACGTCATACGTTCATGATTGTTTTTTATTAATTTACTCATTTATTTCAGGCAACTAAAACCCTATTATACATACCTTATAGACTAACATATGTATGAATTAATATTTAAAAACTCATATATTGATATTGTATATGTAATCACGGAACTGGCGACGGCAATCTGCCACGGTAGCGCCGTTACACCACACCCTTCGGCCAGTAGTCCTTCATGAAGGTGGGCAGCAGTTGGTCTTTGGCAACTTGGCAGTTGGCAACATAAGTTGCCAAAGACCAACTGCTGCCTGCCCTTTAACGCAAGTTTCCAACACAAACGTATTGAAAACTCCAGCTGCGTCACCCTCAATGTCAGGTTACTCTTGGTTCGTATATAATCGACAATGTCCTGCTTCTTAATGGCGTAATGTAGACGGGACAGGTACATTGTCGTGGTCGGTGTATCAGCACGCAGCAGGAAGTTGGGCCCAGTGAGTGCAGTGCCACGATGGTTCCTATTGACCCTCTTTGTGCACCTCTTCTTTTGTTCTTTTTGACCCCTAACCCTATCCTTGTCACATTAGGTCACATTTGTGAGATTCCTACCTCCTTAGTATGGTGTACAATATTTTGAAATTTTACAGGAAACAGAATGTGAACTCCGCGACAAAACAATTTAAACCTTATGTTTATTAACGTGGAGATCACGCCCCTCCGCATAGGGGGCAATTTTAATTGCTAAGGGGGCAAATCGAAAACAGACGCTTTACTGAAATTTATACAGATTGTGAATTTCAATTATACATCATACATTTTGAAAATTCACATACAAGTTTCATTACCAATTTTGTAGTGATTTCTTCCTAATACCTATTATTTAAGTTTCTTTCCTAATTTCTATTATTTCTCTGTAATAAATTACTTTTGCAATACTATATTAGATTTTGAAGTGTACAAACATTTGTATTGATTCTCAAAGATACTAAATATTCTCATTTTGAATAGTTACGTTTCCAATTGTCTATAACAAAAATGACCATTCAAACATGCATTTGTATTGAGTTTATTTGATTAAATATTTCTATTAATTTTGAGGTATGTTATACTAGAAACCACATTAACGTACGCAATGCTATAGGATTCTTTATCTTGATAAATATTTAATCAAAAATATGGATAAGTAGTATCAGTAGGTGGATTAATATCGCTCGGTGCGGACGATAGTGATCTAGAGATAACGAGCTACTAATAACAAAGGAAAATGGTAACAAGTACAGTCAACAATCAAAGAAAAAAAAGATTTTTCCAAATAAAAAGATGACTTAAATCTTAATCTCAGTAGTAAGGAAGGAATATATCTAATGTTCTGTCTGAAATTAATGTTATACTTCTTTTAACATATTTACGGGTATTTTTCTCTATTTTAATTATTAATTATCATTTATTAGTACTGTTGCCAGATGACTGTCCGATATTTCCTCCAAATTTTGTCCAAAATACCTCATGAAGAAGTTTTTATCCTGACGGCCCTATTTTTATGTCTTGTTTGTTATCCAACAGTTATATTTTTTTATTGTTTGTTGGATTGGTGAAAGAGATGACATTTTTTTTTTATTAGATTATATTTATACTTTTATCTAAATTTATCTAAATTAAATTTATTTTTTCCCTCATGAGTATGTTCCTCTCACTGTCACGATTTAGTGGGAAAAACCTCAATTTGGCAATACTGTTTATCTGATACCTACTCGTTGAGATTCTCTAAATTCTGTCATTGACCTTCATTGACTCGAACACATTTGTATATTCGTCTGATTAATTTTATGCATAGTGGGAGGACATTATGCGTCAAATAGATATTAACAACTATAAATACTTAATAATAATATTACGTTGCTTATATGTATTCTCATTTTTTTTAAGGCGATCGTTATTAACTATTACTTGACTTGAAAATATAAAGTAGGTATACTTTATTTTATTTTTAATTAGTTAATTAATTAATTTATTTTTAGGAATTCTGTAACACAACCTGTGTTACAGAATTCTGTAACACAGGTTTTCCTGGCACAGATTTCGTTCCATTCTCTTATATTGTTATATTTACAGGATGTTCATTATTAAATAAATTTTTTTATTATAAAAAGAAAAACAATGAGACAAAGGAGTAAATTTTACTCTTTATTGCACCAGAAGTATATTAGAATGAACAATAATAGATAATGAGTAATAAGGCATAAAAGGCGCTCTTATCGCGTAAGCAATCTCTTCCAGACAAAGATAGAAAGTGGTAGATGGTGCAGGAATGGTCTAGAGAAGTAAAAAAGGCATAGCAATACTAAAAACTAAATAATAATAAATTACATATACTACATACATATATATATACAATACATTTTATACATACTAATACATACATATTTTTGTGTACTTTTAACACTAGAGCTGTAACAAATGTCTATATAAATACTTTATGTCTAATATGAAGAGGAAAGATCTATTTAATTATTGTTAAAGAATATTTTCTTTTTAAATAATAATTTAACAAATACTTTGATACCGATTTTAAAAATTCTTTCGTAGTTTCTATAGAAATTCGGATTTTAAGCGAGCAGATACATGCTCTATATTTTAGTTTAAAAAAATTGGATTCTCTTCAATTATAGTACCCCTGCGAAGCTCGTTATACCTTTTATATGTATAGTTGTATTTGACTAGTTGTTACCAGTGACATTGTCTAGTCTTTTTGAAACTGTTGTAGAAATATGTAGTAAAACTATTTATTACTGGAAAAATGTATTTAATGGTAAGATGGTAGACAGTGAAGTGACAATTATATAATTTTGTTTTTATAGTTTTGATTATAGAATACAAGAAAACTTTAAATATATTAATATCAAAAGAGTTTCTCAACAGAAACTAGCTTAGTGTTAAACTTCTAAATGGCCGTGAACTATGTAGCAACTAATGTTAAAAACTTGACTATCATGCGTCTAAATGTATATATTGTGTTTGATTCATCACACATCTTTTATTTGTGTTTTTTACATATCACAATGACGAATATGAATAATTAAATTTTTACTTTCTGTTGCGTGTATCAAATACACAAACTTTCTTTCTTTGTTCCTTCCCTTCTTTCTTTTTTTACAAATTGTCTTTGTATATATAATTCATGAATAATGATTGTAATTTTTTTGTATCGTTCGTTCAAATATTTGTATTGTTGAGTATGATTGTTTGTATCGGTTCGGGTAATTTCTATTATGTGTGTATTTCCAAATACATTTCCGTTTTATATTAATATTAAATATTAATATATATAATGTGATATGTGTTGCGTTTGCTGTCCGTCCGTACATTGTAATCCGTAGAAAACATTCTACATACATGTAATTTGATCGCTATCTCAATGTATAATCGCGTCAGTGAGTGGGATTTGTCGATATTCCGCTTGATCGATGATTCCTAGATATCTATTTAGATAACGCTGTTTATCTTTGTGGGAGATTTATAATTCCTACCTTCGACGCAGCGTGGATCTTGTTAAATGAAATCTATGCAACAAATTACACGGTACAATTCCTAATGCATGATGAATGGTGGCATGAATTCGCGTTGTAGTGAACGATTGATCTATCGAGCCATCGATCAGAATGTTATTTTTATAATTAAATACGATAATTGACAAGGTACGTCAATTATCTTATTTAATTATAAAAAACTAAGATTATTTGTGAAATCGTCTATAGTAATATAGTATAGTAGGCGCCTATACTTAGGCGTATTCCCCCGTCCAAATCAAACGGGGATCGATATTACGACGGCCTGAGCCGAGGTTCGAACCCCTAGTGGTGCCCTCAGACTAAAGTCGTATCCGTCTGGCAGGAGTTGGCCTTCAGCCGCTCCATAAGTCCTTCCGCGGGTTTGGAGTGCCATCTGCACTCGCCGCCTAACGTCCGGTGAAGCTGTAAAGGCCAGCTGAGGCCAACAGCATTAGAGTCCGAAAAAAAAACTCCTTAGTGGCGTAATGTAGACGGGACAGGTACATTGTCGTGGTCGGTGTAGCAGCACGCAGCAGAAAGTTGAGCCCGGTGAGTGCAGTGCCACAATGGTTCCTAATGACCCTCTTTGTGCGCCTCTCCTCTCGTTTCAAAAAATGATATAGAAAAAAGAATTCTACATAAAACCTCAACAGACTTAATTTTATACAGTATAAAGATAGTGCATGAAATAAAATTAAGATTTCATTTCATAAACAATGTTACTGTGAACTCGATCTTAGTTCAAATATCCATTAATCTCCGTGTGTCGTATACATTAAATGTAAAGCTTAACGTTATATGTATAGAACCAAAGATCATTATTGAATAACACCGATTTAGGCAGACACATCCGAGTTGATTGACCGGTCAAGTTTAATCAATGAATTCGATTTAACGTTGAAATAGATATTATGTAAGGATTTTTTTCGAGATTGGTGACCTAATGGTTTACTACACTGAAAGGTGACCCTGATGGATATTAAAAAATCCTATGCGTCAATTTATACTATTGACTGACTTTCTGGTGGTGAGAACATCGTTAACAAACCAAATTAATCTAAGTGAAGACGTTTTCTCGCCCTTTGCCACGTTCGATGACCTCATGCTCATCACATACTCCTCCACCAGCTTAAACCGTTAGTGCAGGCGCATTATCTCTATATTTGTATAATATAGTATAATATAGTGCTAAACAGCTGTTTAGCACACCTCCTTAGTTCCGATGGTCGCAGGTTCGATTCCTCGCACGGCAAAAATGAGTATAATTGTTTGTATCGGTCTGTTTTCTATGTATTTACGAATAAAATCTATGTATTTGCACCAGTTATCTAGTACAATATAAACATAACACAAGCTTTAGCTAACTTAACTTGGGTCTAGAATGCTCTGCGAGAATTATCCTGTTATTATTATCATTAAAATACATTAAAAAACCGTATTCTGCTAAAATCGATCGAGCAAAACCGGAGTGAATCAAATCCGCGAACCACCGGAGAATGTTTATTGTAACTCATCATGCGATCCAATTAAACATTTTTACCTCAACGGCCGATCGTTTTTTCTGATATACTTAATTTATACCCTCGCAGATTGATAAACAGTGTGATGGTATCGCCGTGGGCGGATTTATGCGCGCGCGCAGCTACAAGTGTCGCGGGCGTGGGATGAAGTTGTCGATTATTTAGGATCCGTAGGATCAGTGACAGACCATGAGGGTAGGTACCCTCACTGTCTGTCAATGATACCCTTCTGTTAACTGTACAATATTGAATCTTGTACATACACACATAATGTAGCGATATGTAGGTAAAAGAGGAGATAAAAACCATCGCTCCTAAGAATATCCTTCAATTCTTGTCCTCGAGTTTTCAGAGTTCGCTACATAGACCCTATGTAGCAAACTGAACTGAGCTGAAAAAGGGCGAGCATAATATATGTAGGTCGCAGTGTTATAGGTCAAAGCACCTAACAATAGCCCAAACAACCCAATAAAAAAAAGAGTAAATCTTAAAGGGAAGGTGTTACATATGAATACGGATGGTAATTGCAAAGGAAGGCCGAAAAAAAGATGGATGGACTGTGTGAAAGATGATATGGGAAGAAAGGGGAGTAAATAACGATATGACTGCAAACAGAGATGAATGGAAAAGAAAAACATATTGCGCCCACCCCAAATAAAAGGGATAAGGAAGAAGCAGACTATGAGGTAAGGGGTAAATCCATAAATTACGCCACAGCAATTTCAGTAACTTGGTACCCCCCTCCGTTACAGCTGGTAAAATTTTAATAGTTAATTTACGTGTTTTAATACTAAAATTGAAATGTATTGCTACTAAATCTAAGACCCCATGGGTCGGAAGGGGTTGTAAGTCTATTAATATTATACGAAGTTTGTGACTTCTACAACACTTTATAATAATAATAATCTCAGGACAATTCACACAGCGCCATCTATACCCAAGTTAAGCTAGCTAAAGCTTGTGTTATGGGTACTAGACAACTGATATAAATACTTAGATATATATTTTTTGTATATACATATACAATATAAATCCAGACTGATACAAACAATTAAAGTCATGAATACAAATGTTTGTCCTCGAGTAAGGAATCGAACCCGCGACCATAGGAAGTAAAGCGGTGTGCTTAACCGCTAGACCACCGGGGCCGTCAATTAATTATATTTCATTCTTTAGTATATAACCTGTCTTCATTAACACTTAGTAATACACAACTCTACCGTTCAATAGTTGTCCGGACAAGCTTCGCAGATTGCTGGCATGGATGTTATAAAACTCGTGCTATCTACAGAATCTCGGGTGTTAGGTTGTCTGGCTCTCACGTTGCGGTCACGATGTACTGTTACAATCACCAACGTCTTGTTTATAGCTGAAATATTAATTTACTAACTGCCCGCCGAGATTTCGCACGGTACATTCTTCCAATAAAGAAAATGGGATATCTTCCACAAGTTTTTTTTATTATTCATACTAATTGACCCGGTCCACGTTGTATAAATAAATGGATTGGTGGTAGAAGTGTGAAAATTTGGGAATGTATGTATTTTTTAAAGCCCCATCATAAAAAGTCATAAATATGCGCATGTGTTTTGAATAAAATATTCAATTTTATGAAAAAATCACCTGTAGTCTTGAAAAAATATATTGCACCAATGTGCATCCTATTTTTTTTAGATTATTTATTTTTTGGTATTTTAGCGACACAGTTATATCTTTGAAGGTATGCCTATCTAGATTTTCTATTGAAAAAAATAGTGAATTCGATAAAAAAAAATTGCACTTTTGTAATGTTACTCTAGAAAAAAAAACGATGAAGTATTTTTTCTTGGAAACCTTAACCATAGATAAGATAATATCCTTAACTATTAAACTGTCAGTTGTCAAAAAAATTATTGTCATCTGTCATCAAATAGAGTAAAAACAGTGGTTTGAAACGTCAACTGATAATTTTGAGAAGAACAACAGATCGGTCTATTTGATCGCATTCGAAAAGAGAATTGAGGTGAGTTACGGATTCTCTTTATCCTAAATTACTCTGTACACCAAGATTGACAATAAAATAATACTCGACATCATTATCATCATTGCCTTGGCGTTATCCCATTATTTGGGATTTGAATGGATTTGGACGCAATATGGTCTCTTCTTCCTCTGATCCCTGTCAGCCGTCATATCTGAGCTTACTCTCCTTTTATACATATTATCTTTCACCTAATCTATCCATTTTTTTTCTCGTCCTCTTATCATCATCGCCTTGCCTTTATCCCACTATTTGGGATCGGCGCAGTATGTCCTCTACTTCCACTGATCCCTATCAGCCGTCATATCTGAGCTTACTCTCCTTTTATACATATTATCTTTCACCTAATCTATCCATTTTTTTTCTCGTCCTCTCATCATTATCGCTTTGCCTTTATCCCACTATTTGGGATCGGCGCAGTATGTCCTCTACTTCCACTGATCCCTATCAGCCGTTATATCTGAGCTTACTATCCTTTTATACATATTATCTTTCACCTAATCTATCCATTTTTTTTCTCGTCCTCTCATCATCATCGCTTTGCCTTTATCCCATTATTTGGGATCTGCGCAGTATGTTCTCTACTTCCACTGATCCCTATCAGCCGTCATATCTGAGCTTACGCGCCTTTTATACATATTATCTTTCACATAATCTATCCATCTTTTTTTCTCATCCTCTCTCGTTCCATCCATCCACGTTTATGTTAAATACTTTAAGACATGGTTAAGTTGCTCAAAATATATCTCGACAAGCAAAAGAAAATTTTAGCCACAGTCTGGACGGAGCAGTTCTAACCTGAACTTACAGAGACTGTTAAAGAAATTACTATGTACAGTTTCGTGCAAATATGATGACGTTAATATTTCGATCTGCTTTTGAAGATAAAAATCTTACTAATATTATAAAGACGGGAGTTTGTGAATCTGCACGGATGGATGGATGTTTGTCACTCTTTCACGCAAAAACTACTGAACGGTTTTTAATGAAACTTTACAATAATATAACTAATACATCAAAATAACATATATGCTATAAATTTCACGCAGATATAACAACCAGCACAGCTAGTAATATTATAAACACGGAAGCTTGTGACTGTGGATGGATAGATGAATAATTGTTATAGGCTTTATATTTCACACGAGTGAAGTCGCAGGCATAGCTAGTTAGATGTACTATAATAAGACTAATATTGATTTTTCTATTGGTACATATAGAGAATATCTTAGGCAACTACCGTAGAAGTAACAAATGAACAATAGCAAGACGTGAGAAGTTTATCTGGGCGCGCATCCCGCCCGCCATAACTCAGTGATAAGGCACGAATATTAGTTGAGCTGAAATCTGATGCCGATTTGTAGATAAACCGCCCGGAGCGACATCCAGAGATGTTCTCTGGCCGCCAACTCGACGATGTTTAAATTAACTTGAGCCTTTACTATTTTCTTAAACATTTTAAATAAAATTAGCTACCCAAGTACCCGCCCGGGCTTCGCATAGGTGTACATGTATTATACATATAAACCTTCCTATTGAATTACTCTATCTATTAAAAAAAATGCTTCAAAATCCGTTGCGTAGTTTAAAGATTTAAGCATACATAGGGACGGACAGACAGCGACAGCGACTTTATTTACACTATGTAATGATGATATTTTAGTTATTACATTATATATTTTAAATTTTTAGTTTTTTAGCATGTTCAAACATATCTATATACTAGCTGTGCCCGCGATTGTGTTCGCGCAGCGCACTCAACGGAAGTCCTCAAATATGAATAATTTTTCCCGTTTTTGCAACATTTTTCGCTGATGCTTCGCTTCTATACCTATAGAATAGAAGCGAAGCATCAGTGAAAAATGCGTAAATAATATATAATAATAATAACCACTCCCGTTTAGTCCGAAGCTAAAGCAGAGCTTGTGTTAGGTACTAGACAACTGATATAAATACTTTTTTTTTTGTAAATACATATTACCCATAGAAAATACCCAGACCAATATAAATAATCATACTCATGAATACAAATGTTTGTACCGTGCGAGGAATCGAACTCGCGACCATCAGAAATAAGGCGGTATGCTAAACCGCTATACCACCGAGGCCATCAAATAATATATGTATATAAAATTAACTTTCAAAATCGCTTAAATGTTTTCTAAATATATTAATTACAATTAAATATATGTGTGTTCCTCTAGATAATATATGAAATTAGTTTGATTAAGTCAATGTTGCCAAAACTGATAATATTTTTATGACCTGGCATCTCATTTCAAATTCCACCAAGTGTCAATGGGTACTAGCGTGAACGCATGTTAAACAATCGCTTATATAAGTATACAACATCACAAGTGGTGCTCACAGTTCGTGATTCATTTGTGGGTCACATTGCGCACCGAAGGCGAGCCGATTGCCATCAATTCGCCTATACAGGTATCTTCGGCGATTTATCTCCTAACTAATGATCACTTCCTAAGCTAGCGCTCGATTTCGTGTAGTTAACTTATACCGTTCTGGGTTTGAACACTAAGATTATCTCCTGACGATGCTGATATTATTGTAGGAGTTTGATACTAATATGTGTCAAACTACGGCTGAGGGACTCTGTGGTCTAGTGGTTTAGCATAGCGCTATAGTTCCGGTGGTCGCGGGTTCGATTCCTCGTACAGTACAATTTTTTGTATACATGACTGTGTTTGTTTGTTTCGCTCTGGCTCTTATCTATATGGATGATCATAGAATGGTGCACCCGCCTGCGCTAACGGTTTACGCTGGCGGGGCACCAATGGAGGATGAAATCATGAGCACCAGGTCAAGTAAGTAAGCCCATCGTGACAAATTCACCAGGAATTTATGACGATGGTTTCCAGGGAAACTAAGATGAAGTAATTAGTTCATATTACTAACCATACCTTTCGGGCAGAAAGGGGAATGTTAGTAATGTGGACTGATGATCTTATTGCTAGCCACGTTGAGGTCAACCTGCCGTGGCAGGTTCAGATCATCAGATCATCAGTATTTCGACGATTACGATAGTTTCAACGATAGGTCAAACCTCAACACTGTTTCCCCTAGAAACTATCGTGTTAAATTCCTGGCCAATTTATCACGATGGGCTAACATACTTGACCTCGTGCTCATGTTTTCATCCTCCACTGCTGCCCCGCCAGCGTAAACCGTTAGCACGGGCGGGTGCACCATTCTATTATCATTAATAAAAAAACTATCCCTATCCGCCACTATCTATATACATATATGATGTATATTGTTGCTGACGTACTGGGCATATAGTTTTATATTTCATATTTAAATTATATTTTTTACTATTAAGAATTGTATTATATATTATTGTATAATTATATAGAACTTACAACAACACATATATATCAGTTGTTTAGTACCCATATTACTGTTCTGCTTAGTATGTGACTAGATAGCTCTGTCTGAATTCTCCAGGGTTATAATTATCATCTACTGAAAAAAGTGTAACTAAATCCTAGACTTAATTCAAGCAAGGTAAAGATCTAATTCCCGCGTCACGGAAGTCATCCAAACACGTACACTATCATACGTATATAATTATATAAAATATAAACTTTGTTTAATTTAGATTATTCATTACCCAACATCTAGAAACAAAGGTTATCCTAACTTTCCCGTTTGTATTCATCGATAATCAGCCCACTGCGATATCGCTGCCATGCGTCCATCACGCCTGAATCTATCCCTCTCCCACCTCCTGTATACCGCTATCGTCATCTCGCTCACCGTTATCTGGTATATAACGAAATTAAAAAACAAAATAATGAGATATATCGTTATCAGTAACGTTATCGGCCAGCATCCGCTAGTGTATCGCGGCCGATAATGGACCATCTGCCATGTCGGTTTCTGATTTTTGTTACGACTGTTCTATTTACGTACTACCGTGTAAACCAAAGCAAATTTATTTATACGGTTCGAATTGCGCAATCGAATCTTAGATAAAGGATGCTGGATCTCGCAAGATGAAGAATAGAAATTGATGTGTTACTCCAAAAAAGCTCAGTTTTAGCTTCGACTGTGAAACGTCCATGGTTGCAAACGACAGCTTACTATGGGAGAATGATGGATCAACCACAGTGTATAAAATAAATACTATATGTCACAGATGCTATCTACTATTATAAATTCAAACTTTTGTTTGTTAGTTTCACCTAGCCATATGCATTTTGTTGTTCATATTATTTGATGTAGAAAAGAAATTAATATTTTAATAAACAGCATCAACACATCTAAGATAATGATACATACAGGAATTTATAATTTAATTTTTTTTGGAGAGGTATTCAATTTCATGATTTTTCAGCTTGGCTATACCCATTACGATAAACCGTGCATGTAAAATGACATACATACACAGATGGCCGTCAGTCTTTGGAGCTCGTTATCAGATCGTTACAGAAGTTATCTCAGTTCAAACGTTATCATTGGAGAATCGTTTAGAAACTAAGAACTATGTACCCAGCGCTACTTAGTTACTTTGATAGTAGTTATTCAAAAATAAAATATTAGGTAGTAGAGGCCCGCCCCTGTTAATATGGGTATTTCATTAAAATTTCCAAAATCATACATTTTAACTTCGATATTAATGTCCTCTATAAAGATGTAGAACATTACTTTGCTACTCCGATCGATCCCCTATCCAATTGAAACGGGAATCGATATTACGAAGGCCGGAGTCGAGGTTCGAAACTCTAGCCAATGAACGAAAGTCTGAGGGCACTCCTCAGACTAAAATCGTATCCGTCAGGCGGGAGCCGGCCTTCAGCCGCTCCATATGTCCTTCCGCGGGTTTTGCGCCATCTGCACTCACCCCATATAGTCCGGTGAAGCTGTAAAGGCCAGTCGCGGCCAACAGCGTTAGAGCAGTCTGAAAAATAAATTTTCAATCATTTACGCAGCGTATATGATGTAAGATTTTTATTTGGTATTTTTCACACATTGGTTTACAGTATAGAAGTATTCATACTCTAACGTTCGGATCCCTAACGTTTTTGAAAATATTCTATCACCTATATTCATCCAGGATAATGTAGGATAATGATTCTAATGGTATAATAATTTTTCAAGTTGTTCTAGTAGTTTCAGAGGCTAAACAAAACAAACAAGCAAACGATGAAATCTTTCCTCTTTATAATCTTATTAAAAATCTAAAAGCGAAAGTTTGTGAGTATGCATGGATGTTTTTTTACTCTTTCACGCAAAAATAATATAGCTTATACATCAGAATAACATATAGGCTATACATTTTGGCGGGTGAAACCGCGGGCACAGATAGTATTAGTATAGATTTGTAATCAAGGAAATGCAGGTTTATGTTAACGTTTATTATTATTAATTATTATTAGGGGAACCTGCGACTTCTTACTTGTGAATTATGGCAATAAGATCTATGCCATTTAATGGCAGTATTACCAAAGGCAATTTTTTGATAGTTTTTTTCTATAAATTTTTGTTGGTCTGTTTTTGTATACGGATTGTTTTTCTAATGCCATACTCCTTTTTTTTGTTTTTGCTCTTCTAGCTGAATATACTAATTCTACCTCACCTAGGAAAGTGTCTCATTTTAAACCAGCCTAATACAGTCTTCCGCAATAGGCATTTTGTTATTATTACATAAGCTATTATTAGTGTAATCGCTAAGTTTTGAAGAATATTGGATTCCTTAAAGCACTCTCGCGAAGACTCTCTGTAACCAATACCATATATGGAGCGGATGGCCCTCTATTGCTCTACCCTTTGTATGTTTATAGGTATATATTTTTTTCATGAGTTGACTCAACTATATCATATCATCCAGAACATTGCTGTAATCAAATCAGTAACGCCCACGCGTAAGTTATATGATTATATAGCGATTTATCAAATTTATTTATCCATTCATTTTACAAATTATGGAACCTCTTGTACAATAAATTTACAAAATTATTTAATAAATAATCTTTATAAGCTTTTTTACGTTGGACGGATTTATTTATAGGTACTAATGTATATACGAGACATCGACGGCGTGGAATTAAAATAAAAAAATCTAAAATAAAAGTAGCTTACATTAGCTATCTGTGTGTGAAAGATCCATCAAAATCGGTGCAGCCATTTCAGAGATTAGCAAGAATATACAGACAAACTATATTCGGAAGTATCGTAGTACTAAAGTTTGTGTTGCATGCGGGAGAAAATATAAACACTATGAAAATATATAAGTTGAACTATGTACTATATAAGGTGTCAATCAGTCAAAATTTATTTATTGATGTAGATCTGTTACAGACTCTTATGATATGTCAAATCTACCGTATCGAGAGGAATAATAATGATAACCCTAGACCAAAATAATTCCAAACTAAGCGAAGCTTGTGTTATGGGTACTAGATCACAAGTAGAAATATTTAAATACATTTTTTTAAAACATAATATGTATAGAAAACACCCAGACCGATACAAAAAATCATACTCATGAATACAAATGTTCTGTATCATGCGAGGAACCGAACTCGTGACTGATAGAAGCAAAACCGTGTGCTAAATCGCTAGACCAAGGCGAAATACATGAAATATAGACAATAAAATAAAACCTATAAAAATTTCATGAACACAAATTATTGAATGAGGAATCGAACTCACAACCATCGGGCGTAAAGCGATACGTCTAACTGCTAAACCACCGAGCTAATGCTTTCGGTTTATTAAACGGGCCATGTACCCTGTACACCCGGATACTAACAGAATGTAATTACCAGTAAACTAATACATTTTTAACGATAACAGACCTGATAACAGTCCTCTAATGTCAATGCAATACAGTTCATATCACAGCGTTTCTTTGTCTCCTCGATAGCCGGCGATAAGGCACGCATGTGACAACATTGTATTTATATTACACTGTGATCTGATTACTTTGTTTTGAAATTGGTTAGTTACGTACATTTGTATTACCTAAGACATAGTTACATGTAACTGGGGAATAGTTTTAAATTTTACTAAATAGTCGCTTCAATAGCATAGGGTTGCCAACGCGAAATTTAAACAAACTAGAATGCAGGGGAAATAGTTTTAAATTTTACTAGATAACACACGCCTCGCTTTGGTAGTTAAAAAAAACTAGAATTCAATGTAAATGCTTACTACTTAATACTAACATAATCTTAATCCTATTAATTAATTCTTTCTTTCTAATATTATAAACGCGAAACTTTGTGAGTATGGATGTTTATTACTCTTTCACGCTTACACTTTACACTACTGAACGAATTTAGATGAAACTTCACAGTAATATAGCTTATGAATCAGAATAACATATAGGCTATAAGTTTCATGTAGGTGAAACCGCGGGCACCGCTAGTTGATATATAATTATTATTATGCATATGACATTAATTTTTAATTATGGCATTATAAATATTACTTTAAAATATTAAAAATTGCCAAGAATATTATATGGACATTTTACTATTATCTAAGTGTGATGAAAATAAAAATTAATTTCATTTCATTTCGCAGTAGTAGAGTTGAAATAATGAATATAATATTTAGTGAAAATAGATGCAATTTTTGTTATTGAATAATATTATGACTGATATTATATTGTTTGTTATACATTGTTATGTCAAATGAAAGAATTGAACAAGTATTATAATTAATTGTGTAACAAATAAAATGTACGATAAATATATTAATTATATAAGTTAGTTTGGACGGAGGATGCAGTGTGGTGAAGCCCCTGATTCACCACACTGCATCCTGCGTCTGAATTAACACTTATTTTTGCGAATGTTGATTATTTTTTTTAACTATCCCTTATTCTTTACCAATGTTGATATATTTTTCCTTTTTGCTCGTTTACCAAAGGTGGCATGACTTCTAAGTGTATACGTAAAGAAGTGAAAAATCAAATTCCAGAAGGTTGTTTTCTAATGCGAGTAGCAGTTCCAGTGATAAGCGCGTTCAAAACAAACTATTCTGTTTTAAATATTAGTACCTATACATAGGTATGTATAGATATACCTAAAATTAGTACAATGATATGGGATTTCCCGAATAGTGTTTAATTATACTTGTTTATATGATTTTATACACTGTTATATTTAACTCGGTTAGAAAACGAGTTATTATTTTGTTATTTCTTCTTTTTTTCCTTTGAATCATTTATATAAGACTACATTTTTGCTGAAAACAAACTACCAAGCAGTTTAAGACATATTCTGTATATTATTTTAGTATTACATTTGTGAAACAAAATAAAGTAGAATAAATATTTTCACTTTTATTCGTCAGTATTTTTTTTTAATTCGATCTTGTGAAATAACTTTTATTTCCCGTAAACTATTTTATTATTAATTAGCTATTTATTTAATTAATTTGAGATGTCGTTACCTTTTTCAGGCGATCCTTTTCTTTTTTTCTATTTCGCATATATGTGACAGCGTTATCCGCCGCTCTACGGCGGTTATCAAAAATGTCCAATTACTTTAATTAATTCATAATTAAATATAAATTTAACATTTACGTCAGTGGTTATTATGGAGCGATTTGGTCAGCGTTCTCATAATATCTGTGAGATAAGCCACCGTTATCTCGCGACAGATAGTTTTCTTAATGGACTCTGTTGTTTCAACTGATAAGATGCACAGCAATGAATCTTGGTTTGTATGTATCCCAAACGATAACTACACATATTGGTATACCTTTTAACTATTCCTTTCTCTCTACAAAGTAATTTTTATTATATTTTAAACTCTGTTCAACTCTCAACACGCAAGTTACTTGCTCATTTTTCTTGTGATGCGAAACAGCTTTCCGAACGGGCGGTAGATTAAAAAACAATAACTATGTCTGTTCCAAAGTGTTTAAATTTAAGTACATTTAAATAAATTATTGTCTATACTTCTCTATTCTGCTTAGTTTGATGCTACGCTACGTGCGATGTGTTTATTCATATCATTCTGGATTATTATTATTATAATCCAGTTATTCTTTTTGTCATTATTATTTGCTATACAAATAGCAACAAATAACTAAAGTTTCCCATGATATTTTGTTTTCATTTTATTTAAATTATTTTTATCATTATTATCGTTGGAGTATCTAACGAAATATGCGCGCCAAGGCAGTAGCCATTAGATGGCGTGGCCAATCTGTTTTTCTACTGAATAGTGGCCTATTTCCAATGTGCTACGTCATTCGTACCGTTTTCGTATATGTCAATAATATATGAATTAAACAAACCTGCAATAAAAATAATTGAATACTTAGTTATAACGTAAAATTTTGTAAATAAAGTGTATTATTTACAAAATTTTACGGATAAAAAATTTTGATTATACACTGTTTTATTTGGTCACATCCACCATCATGACCATCTCGTGTGACCAAGATACTTATAACAACTTTGAAACATCGGGATCTCTTTAACAATATTATTATGGTAAATATCTCGTTTATATAATCTATGCTAAATTGGTAAGATATAAGAAAATCTTCACAAAATTTCATGTGGTCTGTAAGTTCTTATTGATAGTTGATTCATTAGTTCTATACGTTCTTGTTGCCTGATCAGCAAGGTAAAAGTAAATATTTACAAGCTGTCCTTTTGGCGGGAAATGTCTTTTCTCTCATATATGTAAACCTAACAATGAGTTGTAGGAAATATTATGGATGTCCATTTTCTATGTTGCTGTCTATAAAATAAAGCTAATTATTGGAAATCCCAAATTCTCTAAATAAATATATATATATATATATATATATATATATATACATATTATGTACTTAAACAAATAGTTATACTCTTGATAATAGCGTGCAAAGATCGGACGCAAAAGAACATATTATATTTACCTTGTATCTCAATCAATCAAGACGAACCAATTCGCAGGCAGAAGCTAGTAAAATAATAACACTGCACATCCAATCTTACACATACTACACTGATAATTAATCGTTTAAGAAATCTCCTATCGCCCACAACAATGGACACACACAATGTACACTTTCTGATCGTATCTGGCCGCCTATTAACCGCTGCGATTAAACAATGGTGCCTTAATCGAAAAAATAATTCGCCTAATTTGTCCAAGCGACGCCCTGACTGACGTCCAGACAATTTGTCAGCCAGATTAGAGATGCCCCGATGTTAACTGAGCATCCAACGTAATTAGTACTATTTGTTTTTGGCGGGTTATCGCGTCGTCGGATCGAAGTTTCGAACAACAATGGAGAAAGGAAATTTAGTAATAATTCCATTAAATTTGGTGCGTTAATTAAATTGTTTTTTTATTCGTGCATCTTGATACAAATGGAAATTGATCGTTTTTAGTGGAATCTATTTAATTTATCCAGATAATAAAATAACTATAAACTAGTAGGTTATATTTGTTTATACTCTTTACTGCAGAACATACAGAAAATAATTAAAATATATACATATGGATAAAATTGGAGTGTCTATTTATAATATTGAAATAACCGTTTTTTACTACATGCAAATAAATATAAATACGGTACATACACCAAAATATAATTTTTTACAATTTTTGTCTGTCTGTTTGTTCCGGCTAATCTCTAAAATGGCTGTACCGATTTTGAAGGGCCTTTTTTGGCATGGAGCTGATGTAATAAGCAGTAACTTAGGCTACTTTTATTTTAGAAACCCCTTTAATTTAGAAAAATTAACTTAAATTCCACGCGGACGAAGTCGTAAGTATAGCAGTAGATATATATGAACTGATACAAAAGGCGATCTTATCACTAAGCAATTTCTTCCTGACTACCTTTTGGTAAAGATAAGAAAGATTATGACAAATCGTTACAATTTACGATTCCTTCATTTTGTAAAATACGAGAAGAATTATGTCGATGACTCTGAAATATGTATATAAAAAAAATACGTTAGATCTTTATTGCAGCAACCAAATCTAAAACTACGATTATAAGAATGTCTGTCTGTTAGTCTGTCTGTATTTTATACAAGAATCATGCAAAAACTATTGTTTGGAACTGGATGTAGATTTCATTGATGTATCCACAGAGGTTTCCATTTTGTCGCAAAAAAAAGTCCGTGTGAGGCAAGGGTTGTTTGCTTGTAACATATAGAGCTTTTACCTGCGACTCTATCCACAAACTTTCATCCCCTATTTCACCCCTCCCAGATTATTTTTTAAAATACAAGTTAAATTGCCGTCCTCATAATACAAGGTAGAATGTATAGGTATAGGTAGGACGGCAATTTTTTTTTCATTAAACATTAACATCCGTCCAGCCGTATGTTTGATAAAAGGTAACAGACAGACAGATATATTGTTATGGTTTATTATCATTTTTTTTTTTTTATGGATGATAATGGTATCGTGCTTCCGCCTGCGCTAACGGTATACGCTGGCGGGGCACCAGTGGAGGTTGATAAGATGAGCATGAGGTCAGGTCAGTTAGCACATCGTGACAAATTCACCACGGTGTGTATGTGCGCGTGGAGGTCAACCTGACATGGTACATTGCTAGTAATGGGGTCAAGAGTCCACATTACTAACAATCTCCTTTCCCCCCGGTTTATTATCATTGACTGTCCCGATCTTGTCTATGTTATCTCGCGTATTACACGTGGGAGTGTTGTTCTGATAATATTGATTCAACAAACGGTGTGTGGTTTTATCAACTACTGGTAGCTCATGTGGTCACCGTCCGAGGCTGCCGATAAAAAACCCCAAAACGCTTATTGTTATAGTTTGAGAGCTGACGGCTGAATGTTCTGATAACATTGATATAAAAAAATATTTTTTGATTGCAACTACTGTTCTGTTTCAAATAGAATTCCAATAAAAAACTCAAAAAAATTATTTTGTATTTCGAATTGTGCTATTTTATTACAATATTTTAATTAAACATTTATTCTTATTTTAAACAACTTACCTATACGTAAATAGAATTCCAATAAAAAGCCACTAAAATACGGTTCGTATTTCGAATTGTACTATTTTAATTACAATATTTTGAATAAGATTATATTGTACTAGCTACACGCCCCGGCTTCTCACGCGTGTACATGTATTATATATATACCTTCCTCTTGAATTACTCTATCTATTAAAACACCACTTCAATATCCGTTGCGTAGTTTTAAAGATACATTAAGATAGCGATAGCGACTTTGTTTTATACTATGTAATGAGGACACCTTAGAAACAATTTACAATTTAAAAAAAAAAAACGTAATTAGTGTAAAAAAGTAAACAAATTTAAGATAGCGATAGACAGAGATTTTGTTTTATACTATGTAATGATGATATATTTATACAATTTAAATGCAGTTAAGTCGTCTTTTATTTATTTGAAACTTTATTGATTTTGTACAATAGGCGGGCTTAATGCTAATAGCATTCTCTACCAGCCAACCTTAGGGAGTGCAGAGACACTCGAAGGCGGTTTAGTTTTAATAAATTGAATGTAATTATATTAAATAGATATAAGATCATACATATACATGACAATATACTACATACAAACAAACTATGTGCATACATACATACATATTTGTATATTTATTCACTGCAGCTTATTTATAGCAGTATTCTCGTATTTGCTACAATATTGACATCAGTACAGGTAACAAGTGATATGGATTGTCGTTTATTTTATTGCCTTTGTTAGTTTCCTCTACTCGCACGTCTGCGAGGAACAACAGGAAAGAGACGTCTGTGTTTATCCTTGTATGTACTTTATGTGTATTGTTAAATTTTATTTCATACATAAGAATTTGAAAATTACTTATTTGTTTAACTTTTTTATCAAACGCTGTAATTGTTTACAATAGATAGTAAAAATACAATTTTAATAACAGTCCCTATAGCATATTATTAGTCGTTATTTTAGAATGTTCATTTATAACTTAATTTTTTTTATTAAATTTAAAGTAATGATTAATTTACTATAATTTTTCTGCACACTTTTTCTAATTTTAAAGTGAAATTTTAAACAATAAGCAGAATATTATTAATAATAGTCCAGCACAATTTACACAGCGCCTTTAGTTCTAAACTAAGCGGAGCTTGGGTTATAGGTTCAAGGTAACTGTATGAACGATTTATATAAATATTTTTGCAAATATATACGTATATAACAACTAGATCAATACAAATTATCATACACATGAATACAAATGTTTTCATCCTTCGAGGAATCGAACCAGAGACCATCGGTAATAAGGCAATGTACTAAACCGGTAGACCAACATCAACTAAAACAGTTCTTAAATTATGCATTAACTACAGAGGTAGGCATTTATTTTTATATGTACATACATTCCCATTAGGTGAACTAGTAGCATATTTGACATTCCGTCAAATAAAAAAAAATAATAAAGGCAATGAAAATTTGATCGACCCACTAAAGTTCATTGGAACCCAGAGAAATCAGTTGTAAACATCATTTTTGTGTGATACAACACTTCAATAGCCCATGTCCAGTACGATGTTCTCCGTAACCTAATCACCTGTCCCATCTTGTTCCACCCCATTGTTCTTTCTTAGCTTTATCCCCCAATAATATAAATTAAACCCTCGGACCACAAATATTAGGTTGATTTTCAATCGGTGCCCTGATCCGTCTCGACCTACGGCCCCGCGATCCATTTCATCTCGTTCAAGCATAAACTACATTGCAGGCGTCAATTGTTAACAACCTCTCGATTCTCGTGAATCGATACAATCGATTCTGTCGTTTATTTTCTCGCACTAGAGTCTCGATTGTTTTATTCGATTCAATTCGCCCCCGGCTGTTTAGATTGTGAAGTCAAATCGAATTTGATGTTCGAATTTATTCTTTAATTGTTATAATTTTGAGACCAGTTTGGCGGTTTCAGTTTTGACACATGGTTTCGATATTGATTAATCTGTAAGTCGGTAGCGTGACGCTAATTTTGGACTTTATTGCGTTATTAATAAGTATTATGTAGTGAGTTGGTAGAACACTAGCGTAAGGAAGTTTATTTTGACGGCCGATGTACGGTTACGGGTGACTGTTCGATTGTGTGGAGCGTTTTTGATATTTAGATAACGTGAAGGGACACACAGTGTATTAAATTCGTGAAACAACGTCATGATGACTGAGTACAGGTTTTCCGTGAAGCAGCAGTTGGCCTTAAGCCGCCCCATAAGTTCTTCCACGGGTTTGGAGGGCATTTGCACTCGCTCCTTACCGTTCAGTGAAGCTATAAAGACCAGCTACGGCCAACAACATTAGAATAATTTGAACAACTCAGTTTTGTTCCAATTATTCTAATTTGTTATCCGCAGTTGGCCTTTGTAGCTTTACCGCATATGACATTGCAACCTAAGAGAAAGATTTTGCCTACTATTTAGCAGAGCAGGTGTGTCGTGTTAGGTTTTAATTCGAGTATTACTCAAAAAAGAAGGTTTATTTTTATTACTTACTTATTTCGTATTTGCCACTGACTGACAATGAAGGCATTAGTTTTAATCGTTTTAGATACAGGAGTCATCAGGCTTCTATATTTTTATTAACTTTTCTTTACAGCGATTATTTACAAAGACTATTAAAAGATAAATGTTTTATATGTATAAATACATTATGCAGGGTTTTTTTTTAGTGAATGATAAGGGAATGATGCTTCCACCGGGCGCATCATTCCATTATCATTCACAATGGCGGGGCACCAGTGGAGGATGATAAGATGAACATGAAGTCAGGTCAGTTAGCCCATCGTGATAAATTCACCAGGAATTTATCAATTTATCACGATGGAGGTCCTGACATGGTAAATTGCTAGCAATGGGGTCAACAGTCCACATTACTAACAATCCCCTTCCCCCCCCCCCCCCCCCCCCCCATTATGCAGGGTTCGATCCATGGAAATCGGAAACTAAGGCAGCACGTTCACTTTGCGAGTATGTACGAGTACATAATATTGTGAAATTACAGGATAAGAGGTATGACATCTTTTTTCTGTAATATTGTAAATATTATGTGAACAAAAAATTCTGATTGTTGCTCGTTCTACGCAGCACTGTGTCACATATGTACAGCGTTTAGGTTATTCTATGCGTCCGCTCGTTTTTTTTATAGCAGTCGCTAATGGTGCGATGTGGAGATTAGATAAATCCTACATAGTGTTTTACTTTAATTATATGTGTTCACTTTTTAGCAATAGTAATGATCATTTAAATTTTTGAATTATGTTCTACCTTTTGTGATAGAACTGTCTGTTTGATTGTTTTGCCGTAATTGTATAATTAAAATAGATATTAATATACATGAATATATCTTGTATCATATGTATGTTAAAGAAGATGTATAATAATGTCTATTTTAATGGAAAGCAATTAGTAGGAATAATTACTATACAAACGAGACTTAACAATTCTGTAATATTGAATAGTTATTAAAACATTGTAAGAATCATGTTCATCATTGTATATTTGACGACGGTTTTTAAATGACGGTGTTATGAATTAACAAATTCGTCCTTTATTGGGGTCGATTAAAATACTTATTAATTAAGAATTCTTAAAAAAGTTTTTTTTTGTAAATATCATTTGTTTACAATAAAAATAATAAATCTTACTAATGTTATAAACGCGGAAGTCCACACTCACCCGGATGGGTTGATGGATGTTTGTTACCCTTTCAGGCTAAAATAACTGAACGGATTTTGTTGAAACTTTAGAGTAAAATAGCTTTACATAATAAGTTGAACGCGGGTCAAACCGCGGGTACAGCTAGTTCATTATTAATTTACATTAAACTTAACTTTCATCCCCAATTTAGTATATTTTGCGCTGTATGTAAATCGTACTCCCACAAATTGTTATTTCGTGTTAAATCTGAACCAACTCGGTTCAGTTCAAGTATGGTTTGCACTAGATCCAGTGGGATAGTTAATCTGCGCCTACGCACTATTGTTTAAAACTTAGAATGCTCGTTTTGTATATGTGCTGATTGTATCATTGTTGTACAGTCAGCGTGGAAAATTATGTTTGTAGTATATGTAGAAAAGTGAAGGAAGTATTATGTCGTCTCTTGCGCACACTGCTAACGTCATGATGCTATTAACCTGTGAACGGTGGTGTGCTTTTGAGAGCTGATAATTAGAAAGACAAGCAATACAATGTTCTTTTATTTAGTACTAGCTGTTGCCGCGACTTCGTCCGCGTGGAATTTAACTTTATTTTTCTAAAATAAAAGCAGCCTAAGTTACTCCTTATTACATTAGCTACCTGCCAAAAAAAGTCCCGTCAAAATCGGTCCAGCCATTTCAGAGATTAGCCGGAACAAACAGACCGACAGACAGACAGACAAAAATTATAAAAAAAGTTACTTTGGTATATATACCGTATATATATTCATATGCATGTAGTAAAAAACGGTTATTTCAATATTACAAACAGACACTCCAATTTTATTTATGTGTATAGATGTATACATAATTCTTTTTATTCGAAAGAATAAGAGTCATTAAGAGTTATAAGAGCTGTAATGATAACTTCATTTGATTTTATAGATAGATAGTTTATTTGCTTGAACATTGTTTGTTTACTTTAGGCAATAAACAACCTATATCCGACTTTGTGATACAATAACATTCAGTCGTTTAGACGTAAAACGATATAAACAATAAACAGATACACTTTTACTGTTTAATAATACAGTAACTCTATGTTTGTTTTCGATCACCTACCCTTTATTTAGTGACATTCAGAAAAAAACGAATTTTGTCGCTGACCGTGCGCGCATAAATTTCTGAAACAGTCGGTTCAGCCGTTTTAGACATTAACAAAAATTAATAGACAATTTTTTTTAAATTATATTTTTTATGTAATTACCGTATATACATTCATATATGTACATTTAGTGAAAAGCTTTTAATATGTAATAACAAACGGACATTTCAATTTTATTTATTTGTATAGATAACAACAGTGCACTGGTTAGTGTATTTGTGGCTATGCAATTATTTTGTCATTATATAAACACAATTTTGACAATTCATTATAACATGTTATTAAGCATTCTACGTGTTTTCAAATAAGTAGGTAGTGTTGTCAAAACGGATTTCTATCTATGAAAATTATCGAGTAATCAGCGTTATGGTTGCGCGCGCGCCGGATGTCAAACCAAAGCTGAATGACACGGCAAACGTACAATCCTCTCTCGGTATACTATTTTCATCCTTAACGCGCATGCTTTAAGAGTTATATTACAGTTAGCAGTATTGTCAGTAAGTTTGTGCGTTTGTATGTTATAATAACAGCTACCTGTCATAGTGTCACAGTTTTAGAGATTAAATCGCGCTATTAAATGAATGTGCGATGGGTTACTTGATAGAGAGATATGCTGTTTAGAGAATACATTTGGGCGTGTTTCTACAAGCATAGAGTTACTTGTGATGGTAGATTAGAAACTCTTAGATTGATGTGGTCATTTTTGTTTAGTTTCTAACTAATGTTTAGCTTGAACTTTAGAAAAAGCAAGGTTTTAAAACCAATTAAGTAAGTGTTTGTAATTTTATTTAACTCGATGAAGATTTCTTAAGGGTCGGCAACGCGCACGTGATACCTCTGGTGTTTCAGGCGTTAATAGGCTACGGTAACCGTTTACCATCAGATGGGCCGTATGTTTGATTGCCACCATCATAGTATAAAAAAAATGAACGAAGTAAATCGTTAAATTATAAAAAAAATATTTAAAGTACTAAAAATGAATGAATATAGTAAATATTAAATGTCAATTAAATAAATATAAATATGATGTTTTATTTAAAATATAGTCATTCTATAATGAGGTTTCATGGTCTTTACATAATTATTTTAAAAGTACTATTATTAAGAAAAATTTGACTTTTCTCGAATGTGTTTGTGTAATGTACAACTTTAACTTTCGCTGCAATCGTCTCTATATTTATATGTGTATATAAAATAAATTAATATTAATAATAATTAAGATAGTTTGCTTCGAATATACATACTGTGTAAGACAAATATATACTGGCTATTTCAATCAGCCCTTGTCTCCTTGTTTGAAGACATATTCAAACAAGGAGACAAGTCATCAAACATCTGTATAATAAATTAATAATAATAATACTTATATTGATATACTACTGATACTTTGTTTTTTTTTTCATAATTTTACATCAGTTTTAGGCGAGTCTGTGTTTACACAAAGATGCAATAAATCGCTGCGCAAGCGCAATTTCACGGCGCGCCTCACACTTATTTACTCGTATACGCGTTTGTGCACACCGATTGTTTCGACCAGACTTTATAGAGCTATCACTTAAAAATAATCATAGTTATGTTCTTCACTAGCCACAGCCTGCAGCTTTGTTTGATTATGAATAAATTTGAAGTATATAATCCGTTTAAAGTAATTTAAAAATAATAATAATTCAGGACAATTAACACAGCGCCATCTAGTCTCAAGCTAAGCTAGCTAGAGCTTGTGTTATGGGTACTAGACAACTGATACAATTGCTATCTAGTCCCAAGCTATTCTAGCTAGATCTACAACACAAGCTCTAGGTACTATTAGGTACTGATACAAATGCATACATATATGAGTTTATACCGTGCGAAAAATCAAACCTGCGATCATCGGCAGTAAGGCGGTGTGCTAAACTACTAGACCACTAGACAAAATTGTATATGAGGATTTTGTTATGAGATTTTTTATTTGGTATGTATCACTTTATAATGATATTCTTTGTAAAAAAATCTAATGATTTAATATAGTAATTTTACATTGTTTCTGGAATGATAGATTGGATGAACGTGGATGAAACAAAAAAATATAATCTAAGACTGGCTTTCTGATAGATTTTGATAAATCTATTAGACAACAATTACATGTATTTGTGAACGAATATTATTTAATTTTGTATTATTATAAAATTTTGCCAATATAAAATAGGTAAGGAATACCGTTCTAAAAAAATAAAGAATCATATGTTTTTTATTTTATTACGTGTGATTCTAATTACATTTTAAATAATTTAATAATAAATAATAAGATATATGTACTAAGGTATATTCATTCGTATAGGTACATATAAGTCACATATTTTTTTCTACTTTTATTGATACAGTTCAATCAGTCATTTGATTTAAATCGGGAAAAATTGGGCAAGAAATGGCCTATAGCTTTATTTTTAAAGTTAATGGTGTACCAAGGAATTCTTTCTAACATTATCTTTCACATTGTATACTATTGTAAACCCACGTGGTTTCTCCCACTCGGTTCATCCAACTCTGGTCATACAATCCTGAATTATGTGATTGGCTGGGCAGTTCGTGCGATTGATCAATTTGCGAATGTTCTCTTATGATTTAGAGGCCGAGGAAAGGTCGTGCTGATCTGTCGATAGGACACCTAGCGTTTGCTTTGTAATTAATTCTTGTTTTTGTTACACTATGTTTGTTTGTTACGATTTATTTGTTGTGACTCCCACTTATTAATTATCAGGTTTGTATTAGAAATACACTTTTTAGTAGTAGGGGTTGAGGGTAAGGCTAGGCTAGTAAATTTGGATAATAGAGTAAATTTTCAGATATAAGCTATAGGTGCCCGGCAAACTTCATTTTGCCATAGAAATTAATATCGCTTATAAAAAATAGGGGTTGATGGTAGAAGTGTGAAAATTCAGGGTTGTATGTTTTTTTAATAATAATAATAATAATAATGTATTTATTATCAGGTTTACTTGCCCATTTTGTTAGTATTACAGATTTCTTATAATTAATGTTAGTACGTACAATCACTTAATTTAATTCCGAATCATACAAAACCGGTAGTTTCGGCAAAGTATTGCAAATAACACTGTGATACGACTATTTTATATACATAACAGATGTAACTGAACGCTATCTGTACATGGAAGATTTTTGAGAAAAAATATGTTTAATTTTGTTTGTTGCGTCTCCACAGATGAATTTTATTAGACAAATATGTGTCTTTTTTTAATTTGAAAATTATCCTGAAAGGAAAGGTAATATTGTTCTTTCAAATATATTTCCAAGTGCGACAGAAAAAAAAGAAGAGTAAGCTTACAATATAACTGCACAGTCTTACAGTGCAAGAAGACTGTGCAGACCTCAATTACAATACTAATATTATATATTTGTACGTATGTCTATTTGCAACTTTCTATGTCTAATTAGCTGGACGGCGTAATAAAATCATGGTGATTGTGATTTTTGATAGATGTGTATACAGCAATGATCTGCTCAGTATTTAGTTTGACTAACTTTCACTTTATGCTCTTATTGTATTATTATTCTACCCTATAACAATAACGAGAACTCAAAAAATAAACTGGAAAGGAGTGAAATAGAGGATGAAAGTTTGTGCAGACGAAATACCGGGTAATATCTAGTAATGGGATAAAGGCAGGGTAACGTTGGTGTTCACGTGTTTGGAAATCAAATGGAGTCTATATTGTGTAAATAATAAGACAATTACCTGCTGGCAAATGTTACAGATACGGCACAATCGGCCCACAGACTAATCTCCCATCGGTAATTTGGTAATAAAATGAAAATACGTTCACCACTTATCAACGATCCACTCTACACAAATACACACACTATATAATACCTACGTACCTCCAAAATGATGCAAAAGCCCATAAAACAACCAAGGGATTATTGCACTTGTCGTGTACAAGGCAGTTTTGAGGCTGGAGCAAATCGTACAGATATAGACAACTTTTTAATACGCAATAAGGATCATATTAGCTTGGACGTTGAACGACTTAGTCTTCTGCTTTCTCGGATTCGTGCCAATTTCGCGTGGCTGCAAATTTAATTTTCTTTAATAAGCTCCTCTGTAGGCTTTCAATTGAAATTGAGTTTTATTGCGCGGTGGTTTCGATTGGATGTCGGTTGATGTTTGGAGTGGTGTTCGAAGGCATGTATCTCGATAGGCAGCATGTTTCATCGGCCGAGATGCAAGCCCTGATAGCCGCCCCGCCCAGGCTTTTTTCGTAGTCTTAAGCAACAATGGTGATCTGCTAACTAAATAACGAGTGAGATGCATCAGAAAGATGCCGATGTTCAAGAACAATATTGCATTCTCTTTTTATTGGTTTCGTGTTTGATGAACACTTGTGGTTTAACTGATTCTTGGAATGTCAGAGTCGCGGGTGTTCCGGCTTTGAGAAGCGATTGCAATATGTTTAACGAGAAAAATGTATTAAGTGGATTATTATTATTTAGTACAGATGACATCATGTGGTATGGCGGTTTGACACACTAATTTAGGTTCAAATTCAAATTAAAAAATCAGTTATTCATATTTTAAGCGTCAATTCTTTTATATTATAATTATTTCCCTACCGTTCAGTTCAGTATATAGATCCATCTGAGAAGAACTGGCAAGAAACTTAATTGAATTCTTTTTTTTAAAGCCAGTTTATTTACAATTTCAAGTCAATATTTATTTACAGGTTCGATTTCCAGACCATTTATGTGGGTGTTTTAAATTCACTACTCTACATAGTTATTATGTATGTATGTATACGATATTTTCTCTCTAATACTGTCAGAAATATTTCTAATAGACCTACATGAATAAAAATGGAGGATGATAAGATGAACATGAGGTCAGGACAGTTGGCCTATCGTGACAAATTCACCAAGAATTCATCAAGCTGGTTTCCAGGGGAAACCGCGTGGAGGAACCTGACTCCTTTCCCCCAATTGTCCAGGGTTATTATATTATTATTATTATGAACAACAATTAACACAGCGCCATCTAGACAACTCTGACAGCTGGGTCAAATTTGTCACATATTGGACCCCAAGCGATAAATGGCGATATCGCGATAGATAGAAAAAAAGTTGACGATCATAAGCATTTAAAATGTCCCACATATTATTATATGATTTTTGATTTGTTTTAATTTGACTTAAGACGAATTGTCCATTGTTATTTTAATAATGAAACACCGGTGTGTTTAATGAACTCTTCTGCAAGTTTATATGAATAATTGTTATTTTGGACTTAGTTGGTAGATTATTTCATGCTCGTTAAAGAACAAACACAATATTGATTCCATTTGTTTATCGATATTTATACGGTTTACGGCAATATTTTCCGGTTCGTTCCATTGTCCGTTTAATTATAGAAGTCACAATTATAATCTATGGCATAATACTATTGTTTTCCTGTTTTTATCATGGTATGATATGAACTTGTTTATGGCTCCAAAATTGATATAATACGTTTGATTAATAAATGAAAATATTTTCCTTGGAGGAAAACGTATGTTCCCTGAAATACTGTGCTGTACCTCATAATGAATTGATAATAACAAGGATTTTAATTGGAGATTTCCTCATGTTCCTGTTATTGGGTATACCTATATGTGCACACTGTCAATTTTGCAACAATACTACATAAAATTTAGATATTTACCTTCTGTTTGTGGCAGCTTGAGAAACTTGATCTTTTTTTGTAATATTCTTTTATAATTAACCCATTCTATTGATCGATCTTCTTGTGATGACTATGCTTTCTGAATGAGCGGTAGAGTAAAAAAAAATATTATATGACTATTCCAAAATGTTTATTTGAATATAGATTATTTCTATTTCTTAAAAAGGCGGAAAATATCTTATATTATACTAAGAGGTAAAGTTTGTGAGGTTGTATGTAATCTGTGTGTGCGGTTCATTTTTAAGAGAAATCACGATATTTTTTGTTCCCTTCATTTTAACAGTACCTATACATGATTTACATCAATCTAACTAAAATAATTGAATCAGCAGCGAGAGCTTATAGTAGAGTACAATATAGTTTTAATAATCAAATTCCTTGAACTCAGGAAAACACCAGAAAGTGATTCATTGAAGTGGCTCATGGCTGGCACTCGTCAAACCTGTTACCAGCATGGCAGATAGGAGGGGCCTCGCCACGCCTCCAGGCTTCGAGTCTAGTTGAGAGCATTTCCTTACATGGTGTGCATTAACGTGATTGTACAAGATATTTAGATATATCCTCCCGATAACTCGGCAATGAATGCTAACGTTCTCGGAATGAGAGTTTGCATCTCTCTCCTCCGTTTATATAATTTTCTGTGGAGTAAAATTTTTCACTGATTTCAAAAATAGATCAATGTAATTCAATTCATGAGTCTAGTTGAGAGAACTTCCTTACATGGTATGCGTTAACATGATTGTAGAATACATTTAGATATAAGTTCTAGATAATCCGGCAATGGATTGGTTAACGTTCTCTGAATGTGAGTCAAATAAATCAAATATCAAAGTTTTCACTGATTTCAAAGTTAGAATCCGAAATTAAAAAGTCTATTGATTTATTTGCGTGTCTCCGGCCTTCAAAACTAGTTGAAAGTATTTCCTTACATGGTGTACATTAATATGATTATTGAACATGTTTATATATAAGTTTTAGATAACACGGCAATGGATGCTAACGGTCTCGGAATGTGAGTTGTGTTTGCGGCTCTCCTCCATCTGTATAGTATTCTGTATTGACAAGTTTGTCACTAATGTCAAAAATGGAATTCGATTTTCAAAAATGTATTCTATTTTGTCTCTGAGCTTCTAGTCTAGTTGAGCTTCTAGTCTAGTTGCATTTTCTTACATGGTGTGCATTAACGTGATTCTACAACCTATTTTGATATAAGTTCTAGATAAGCCGGCAATGGATGCTAACGTTCTCGAAGAGTGAGTTGTCTTTGCGTCTTACTCTTTCATTGTATACTTTTGTTTATTCCCACGTTTCTAATGTTTCATTGTTTTTTTTACGTAATTGGCAAATAAACTTATGGCCCACATGATGGTAAACGATAACCGTCTCCTATAACACATGAAAAGCTCTAAGGACATCACGTTATCACGTGACACCCGCAATTCTACTCATGCTTTGCCATTCCCGAGGTCTAAGTAACTTATCCTGTAATTTCACTGCCTGATCTGCACTCTACAATCCAAACACAGCTTACAAAGCAAGCTGTTTGGCTGCTGAAATAGGTGAGATTGAGTTACTCACGCGGTCAACTTTTTACAGTCTGCCTCTGGTAAAGCAGTATACAATTCACCATTTTTGTGGGTTCGCCATCTTTTAACCAATTATTGTGTCCCTAAAGGACAATTGTGTTTTTTTTTAGTCGAGCATAGCTTAGTATCTCATGTTGCTTTTGCGTCTGCGCTATTGTACACTCGCTCCAGCAATGAATTTTATGGTTTATTTAGTGTTTGAGGTGGTTTTTTTATAACACAGGGGATAACCGAACTTGCGGCTCACCTGGTGGTAAGTTATTACTACCGCCCATGAGTACTGGCAACTTCAGAGGAACTGCAAGTCCGTTGTCGGCCTTTTAAAAAGTAATAAGCTCTTTTCTCGGATTATCAGTTGATTCGTATTGGTGAATTTATATTGTATATGGATTATTACTGTATAAATTTGCGTTTTAAGTTAAGATTTTGATTATCGTTTAATTTTTATGTGGATGTAATTTGTAATTGAAGCATTTGTGTTACAATCAATTATGTACTACAGGGCCAGCCTAAAAATGTGATATAGTTGAGAGTGAGGTACTCCACGGAAACGAGTCTACTCCTGCCTACTGTGCAAGTTCTTCTTTTTCAGAAATATCACAAGTTGTTCAGTAATTTTTTTTAATTCTGGGCGGTGCCGACTCTTACGAACATGTACTGTTAATTGTTCTATGACTAATATATAAGACTTTACTCATCTGTACTAAGAATTAATTTCTGTACGTAAGTTCATGAACTCGATATTAAGTGTTATATATCCTTATTTAGTTTACCTTACTATATAGTTGTGATGACAAGTCTGGAGGAAAAAAACGTTTTAATTCTGACGGGCTTATATAGATATACGTGCAATACAGACAAAATTTTCGAAATTCATATAAGTAAATAAGTAATCTCAAAACAATTCACACAGCGCCATCTAGAACTAAGTTAAGCTAGCTAAAGCTTGTGTTATGGGTACTATATAACTGATAGAAATGCATAGTTTTTTTTTTCATAAATACATATAATAAAAACACTAACTACTATAATACGACGTGATAAAATAATTGGTTACACAAATAATTAGAAAAAAAAAAATCATTTTCTAAGCGAGCCAAGATTGTGTATTTGCTTAATTAGTTTACTATTTTATTTTATGTTCTATATAATACTAACTTCCCACCATGGCTTCGCATGGGTGTACTTGTATTATACATATAAACCTTCCTCTTGAATCACTCTATCTATTAAAAAAAACCGCTTTATCCGTTGCATAGTTTTAAAGATAGACATAGGGACGGACAGACAGCGACAGCGACTTTGTTTTATACTATGTAATGATATTTTCGGACAATTCACACAGCTCCATCTAGTACTAAGCTAAGCAGAGTGTTATGGGTACTAGACCACTGATACAAATATATGGATGATTTCTTTTGTAAATACATCACAATATATATAGAAAACAACCAGACCGATACAAATAACTATACTCATAAATAAAAATATGAGAGGAATCGAACCCGCGACTATCGGTAGTAAAGCGGTGTGCTAAAACGCTAGACCACTGAATCCGTCAAATATAACATACTTGTATGTTACAACTCTATTTAGGGTGTAAAATCAATCGATTTGGCCGTAAGGATCAAGGTTCCTTTGTCGCGTTAATAACAGTTAAAAAAAAAGCCGCGCTACATTTAAAAAATAATTTGTTAATTCGATCGCGGGCTACAAACGGGCGGTGTCATTTATTCCGTGTTCGCTCTCATCAATGGCGTTCGATTTGTTGTTCAAACAAATTAACGCCTGCCGGGGCGCCCGACACGCCGAGATGTTATTAAGAAATAAATTGGGCGGGGTCGGGTAGGGCTGTCCATTGTCGCTTTAGGAAATTGACTTTTTTTGGGAAAAGCCTAATAGTTACGTGTTATGCCACTAACAAACAGGAAGCGAGATGGATAATGCAAAAGGAACGCGTTCCATTTTTTAATTACGAGTATTAGGAATTAGTGATGGATTTTAAAGTTTAATGTTATTATTGACAATAAAAATAGCTCAAATTTAAAATTAGAATGATCTAACAGGTTTAAGATACATTTGAGCTATGTTTTTTTTTATACTACGTTGGTGGCAAACAAGCATACGGCCCATCTGATGGACAACGGTTACCGTAGTCCATACATGTGGAGTATGATACTGTAAGCAATCTTTGCTTGCCTGCTATTTACTTATAACGAAATGACCTAGAGTGTAGCGGTATTTTTGAGCTACTTTTTAGCGGGTTCAATTTAGTAATTTCTATGAATGGGATGATTGTTCTATGCGTCTGCGACGATCAGGGTGTCATGTATTATATTTTTAATGATGATAATGTAGTACTGCACCCGCCTACTCTGTCGGTTTATGCTGGTGGGACTCTAGTGAAGGGTGGTTGGATGTGCAGGAAGTCAAGTCAGTTTACCCATCGTAGTGAATTTACCAGAAACTGATCACGAAGGTTTCCAGGAGGGAGGTGAACCTGACGTAGAACATTTCTAGCAATAATTCTAAGTATTTATATCAGTTGTGTAGTACATATAACACAAGCTCTGTTTACCGTGGGACAAGATGGCGCTGTGTTTTTTTTTACGGATGAAAATGGTATGGTGCACCCGCTTGCGCTAACGGTTTACGCTGGTGGGGCACCAGTGGAGGATGATAAGATAAGCATGAGGTCAGGTCAGTTAGCGTGACAAATTCACCGGGTATTTATCACGATGGTTTCCAGGGGGAACCCCGTGGAGGTCAACCTGATATGGTATATTGCTAGTAATGAGATCATCAGTCCACATTAATAACAATCCTCTTTCCCCCTGATGGCACTGTGTTAACTGTCCATGGTTATTTATTTACAAATAAAAGATAGCTCTGTTTTTTTTATTTTGTGTAATACAAGCTCTATTTAGCTTGGGAGTAGACGGCGCTGTTTGTGAAAAACTTTATAAAGGCGGTGACATCTCTTATAAAATGAACCGTTAATTGTTTTGTGGTTTGTAGAAACGGCGGCAACACGTTAATGCGTCAAGGATATTCATTATTAAGTATATAGCGGGACATAATAAACGTATGTAATCTATCACAATAACTATAATACCTACATTTGTATATGTATGTATATATTATATCTAAAGAGGTCAAAATATATAACAAGTTTTCCTATTACATAACAAATTTTCTAGTGCTTAATATAAGACTTATTTAATTTGATGCATGAAATAATAAATGTTAATCCAAATATTGTTATTTCTGTTAGATAGATAGATAGATTTCTGTTAGAAAACTTTTATTTGCGTTAATAGACACAATACAAGGTTACACTCTTACTTTATATTCATAAATAAAGAGATGCAATGTAAATACACAACTACATAGGTCATTTAACAATCTATATATTATATAAATAAAATTGGAGTGTCTGTTTGTAATATTGAAATAATCGTTTTTTTATTATATGCATTTGAATATAAATACAGTATATACACCAAAATATATTTTTTTATCATTTTTGTCTATCTGTCTGTTTGTTCCAGCTAATCTCTGAAATGGCTGGACCGATTTTGATGGAACTTTTTTTGGTACCTCTTATTACATCAGCTTTTTTTTGGCAGGTACCAAAAATAAGTTTAACTTAGGCTACATTTGTTTTAGAAAAATAAAGTTAAATTCCACGCGGACGTAGTCGCGGGTACAGCTAGTATACAATATATATTCAGACATTTAAGTTAGAATTTTAAATTAAGTGAAATAATAGTAGTTACATTTTATATTAATTACAAATGGGTATTAAGTATGCTTTTTACAGTGTTATTATTGCAGTTGCGAAAAAGCACTTGGCTTATTGGTGGCAGCCCTAGTAGTGCACGTCGCGGGCGTTCTTCTCACCCGCGGCAACGCATATAAATTACAGATTTACACATAATCTCTCATTTTTCACAGTCGGTTAATGCTGTCGATTGACGCCCCCCAGACGACGAGTAATGGACGAGATCGGGTTTAATGACGTTGTGAATTATTGTTTAATATCACTCGATCTCAGTGAAGACGATACTGCATTCAAAGATATTGTGCGCAAAAGTTTGATTTCATAAAAAAATATTCAAATATAATGAAAATAGAAATGTCATCTTTGTCCCTCTGTTTTAATGCATGGGAGGTACCACAGCAATCGATGTGATCTTTATAGTGCTTCATGTATTAAGGTTGCTAATTTCCATTAGGTCGTCTGACAGCTTACCAATTAAAAAAAATCTAATTAAATTGTATTTGTTAACAAAAAAAAAACACTACGGTGAAATGACCAGTGATATTACATATAATTACAAATCAGTGTAGAAATTATAATTCTAATAAAAACAAAAAGTAACGTAGCTCTAACATTACGTGTAATCCAAATTACATTTGAATTAGGAACAACAACATTTTTAAATCAGTTAGCCTATCAGTCCAAAAGTGTAAAGGGTTATTTACTTGTCAGCTACAAAATAGTCCTATTATAACCCCATCAAGTTTTTCCTTGCTCATCATGTAAAGTACTTAAAATTCTCGATGACGTTTCGCGCGCGATTTGTAAACATGGCGTCGGTTCCGGCGAGGCCGCGGCGGAAATTCGACCTCCCGACCTCCGAGGAGGGATTATACGCGGGAGAACAACATGAGTCAAAGGCTATCCCTACTGAGTGCTTCCATTTTTGAAAATTCATTTCCTTTTTTTAAAATAGAATAAACAAGGGCCATTATGTGATTTTTTATTTAAATTAGTTTAAATATCTCGTGGAGCTAGGCTAATGCACTAAATATGTCAGACTTATATAATTAAAGTAACATTATTATATTAGGTGTTTGTGGTAATATATTAGATGGATATAAAATAATAATATAATGTAAAAAAAATATTCCTTAGATATCAATTATTCACTTTTTCCCTCAGACATTTGTACAATTATTTACTTATATTGATACGTCTATGATTGATTTGTCTTCGTAGGAAATGAATTTAATAGATTTCTAATAATACACTTGAATATTAAATTATATTTATATTATATTTTAATTAATATTTAATAAATTATTTATATTTTTATGGTTTAACTAAAGCCAAAAATTTTTGAGTTACTAATTGTTATAGACGTAGTAGTATTTTGGTTTTCTAAAATAGTATTTGTTCCTAAACCATACACAAAACTTTGATGACACTTTGATTAAAGAAAACATATTTACGAATTACTCAACATGCATCGACGAAAATATATAAATTCCTACAATAACCCGTTCAAAAGTCAGCCGGATCTCTGCTTAAGTAGGTAATAATTATTAAAAGAAAACAATAACAAATAATTACGTATCATCCGTAATTTTAGACCTTGTTGTTGCAAAAAATTTTCATGAACAAATAAAAAAATTACATAGACATGTCGTGTTCCTAATTGCGTCTTTTTTTAGTTTTTCCTCCATTTTCACGTTCGCAGCAAAACAATTCATAATTCATACCTTTCATACCGATCCTTAAAGTGAGATTTTCGAAACGAGAAAAAATATAATTAAGCTAATTGGAGAAAATGTCCGAAAGCATTATATTTCATAGCTTAATGTCCGTGCAATTTTAGCTAATGTCTTGTGTAAGGGAGGCGCAAAAAAAATCGTAGTGTTAATTAAAAACGCATTTTTTTAACGACTTTCGCGTTGTAATTTTTTTACCGCGTACGAAAAGACAGGCGTTATAAGTTTAACGTATTTATCTGTTTATCTGACTATGAAATTATTTAACATAAATTCTCATAGAAGTGAGAAGGGCGGCGGCCCGTTGGTGGTGAAAATATATAGCTTATATGTAGCTTGACCACCATGCATTTTGACCATGCAGTTCTCCCTGGAATCCCCATCTCATCATCATCGTCCCAAGTTTATTCACTACGACGTCCTGACTGCATTGTTCTGAGATATTATTATTAATTTACTAGCTGTCCCAGCAAACGTTGTCTTGCCTTAAAATAAAAAAAAAATTTAGGGGTGGACTACCCCTAACATTTAGGGGGATGAAAAATAGATGTTGGCCGATTCTCAGACCTACTCAATACGCTCACAAAATTTCATGAGAATCGGTCAAGCCGTTTCGGAGGAGTATGGGAACGAAAACTGTGACACGAGAATTTTATATATAAGATTATGACTGGCCAGCCGCCGCAGCATCATCTAATTTCACACTAAGCAGACTTTATGTCATGGATCGTAGACAACTGTTATACCTATAAATACTATTTTTTTTTATAAATACACATATGTACATATGAAATCATTTATTCAAATCAACTTACATTGAAGCACTTTTGAATCATCACTTTTTTTTCAATCTACCGCTCATTAGGAAAGTCTTACCAGAAGAAGAACGAGCAAGTAACTTGCGTGTTGCTCTTTTAAATAATTTTGTTGTTGCTTTACATTTTATGTTGAATTGTGTGAATACAGACAACCAACTAGCACTAAATCAAGTAAATACTCAATTAGAGAAAATATTAAATATAGAACCAACTGCTTGAGTAACTAAATAAGAGTAAATCTGTCGTAATGATTAGTGCAGACCAGTCCCATAGAAAACATGCATTTTACAATTGACTACCCCGTATGTGCACAGTTATGATGATATGGTATGTGTTTCATTTAGTATAATTTATATTTTATTATTTTCAGGTACGTATATCATTATTATTCACGGGCGTGGTATACCACAGTTTATGACCGAGTTTTTAGACTGTGGTATGGTGGTGTAATACATGAGATGGTAGAAATTGAGGTGAGTTTATTTAATTTATAATGAGTACTAAGTACAGCATTAAGTAATAAGTACATAATAAGTACTAGCTGTGCCCGTGACTTCGTTCGCGTTATCAAAAACATATCGCATTATCTTTTTAATTTCTGGCAAATTTGATTACCATAAAAAAGGTTATAGTGAGTCAATCTTAAAAGATAGACATATACATAGTGTCGAGACATTTTTTTTAGATAATTTAAAGAGGAATAATTCTGCCATACATATTTTTTGGGTAACTTGAACAGTTTTTGCAGCGCACGCAACGGAAGCCCTCATATATGAATATTTTTCTCCGTTTTTGCAACATTTTTCACTGATGCTTCATTTCTATTGGTCGTACCGTAATGTTATATAGCTTAAAACCTTCTTCGAGAAATGGCCTATTCAACACAAATTATTTTTCAATTCGAACCAGTAGTTCTTGAGATTAGCGCGTTCAAACAAGCAAACTCGTCAGCTTTATTAAATTAGTGATTTTTAGTGACACAGGTATGATCGAAGTAGTTGAAAAAATCGTCCGTCTGTCTAGCCTATTTATAAAAAAAATAATTATAAAAAAAATATCTGTTTGTTCTTGCTAATGTCATAAATGGCTGGACCGATTTTGACGAGACTTTCACTCGCTGATAGCTAATGTTATAAGGGGTAAGTTCTTATAACATTAGCTATCTGCAAGATGTAATGCGTTTTGTTAGGGTGCTTTTATTTTAGAAAAAATATTTATATAAAAAAAAATATTATTATATTGGATGAAGGCACGGCTATCAGCTAGTTATAACATAAATGTAGAACTATACGTATGCTATAAACTCGTGAACTGCAAACTTTTTAATCGGCAGACATTCACACGGCGCATTATGTCCAAGAGACGAGTTTAAACAATGGCTAAGCCCGTTTTAGTCCGGCTTAAACACATGAAGTGGGGTATCTCGGGCTCCGCTATTGTCCCACTCATGTGGTTAATAGAAAGTTTTGTGGAAATACAGCCTTTTTAATCGATTGTTTATTTACTGCGGTCCGTTCAGGCTGCAGTCTTTTGTTTTGTTTATTATTAGGTATAGCACACAGTATTTACGTGTTAACTATTTTTGACGGGCCTGATGGTAAAGCGGTTTAGCGCACCGCTTTATTTCCGATGGTCGCGGGTTCCATTCCTCGCACGGTGCAAAGTTTTAAGTATTTATGAGCAAGATTATTTGTATCGGTCTGAGTGATCTTTCTTCTTCTGTATTATGTATGTATGTACAAATAAAATATCTAAGTATTTATATAGTCTTCCTTCATGGAGGACAGCATATTGGTGGGTTACCCGAGATCGCTTTGAATCTCGCGTTGTCTCGTTTCCCGCTGAGTCACCCTCAATGTCAGGTTACTTTTTTATTAGCGCTATCGTAATTTATATAATTGTATTCGTTTGTCTACCTATAAACGTATCCAAGAATAGTATATAGTTGTAGTTTTTTTATTCCATTTATTTGGAAACTACGCAATGGATTTTGATATGATTTTTACTATTGTTTTGGTTAATTAATGTTAATATCCACTCATGTGTCATTTACCTTACTTTTAGTAATAGTTCTTTTCCTAAATTTGTCTGGAAGAGATTATTTCTTTTTAATTGATTAATTATTGATTGTTGTTTGTATCTAATTTTAATGTTGGTGCAGTAAAGTTTAACCATCTTTTTTATTAAAAAATATAAACAGCAACCACAACCGAGAAAGATTGACAAATAGTGAAAGATTTTTAAAAAAGAAATCGATCAATTCTTTCATATATCCATTCATTAAATTAAATTTTGAACTACATTCGTCACAGCTACCACAACAGAGAAAAATTGACAAATAGTGAAAGATTTTTAAAAAATGAATCCGGTCATTTCATTCATATTTCCATTCATTAAATCAAATTTTGAACTACATTCGTCACAGCAACCACAATTTAGAAATATTGACAAATAGTGAAAGATTTTTAAAAAAGGAATCCGCTCACTTCATTTTTATTTATATTCATTAAATCAAATTTGGAAGTACTTTCGTAACACACAATTCTTATCGCGAGTCGCGAGGATTTGAATTTCGAAACAAACGTGTCACCTTAGCGCCATCTATCTAAAGCGCGGTCGAGCGTGAGCCACGCGCCGCGCGGAAATGAAGGGAGACACGCGGTCCGCATACGTAGTGGCCAAATCGCCATATTGTCGCGTACAGATTTCAACAAAACTGTTTAAAAGAAGATGAGAAAAAGAAAGAGAGAGAATACTTGTTGATGGCAGCTTGTCCACGCTTCCTTTTCTAAATATTTTAATTTATAAAAAGAAAGATATCTTTATAAGTCACTTTTGACTTCTTTGTGTGTCCTGTTGGGAAATTTACATGTACAATTGTTACCGTTTTTTAAGTAGTTGTATAATGATACCTCTCCTGTCACAATAATAATTCTAATAATAATCCTGACTATATCACATAGCACAGTCATGTCCCATGCTAAGCATTGTATTCAACATTATTTTGCAATCTTCATTTATGACTTAATTTTGTTTATTAAAATTGCAGTAATAGTCCGCACCCAGCGGTATCTAGTTCCAAGCTAAGCAAAGCTCGGTTTATGTTAAACTAATAGAACTATATAAATACATTTTGTTTCAAATATATGCGTATAAACATCCTGACCGATACAATTATACTAATGAATACAGTATTTGTACTGTGCGGGGAATCGAAACCGCGGCCATCGGAAATAAAGTGATGAGCTGAACCGCTAGACCACAGGCCGTCAAGTTCATAATAAAACACTTAAAAAAATTACAAAAATAATGGGCTATTATTCTTTTAGTAATAAATTACATATAAAGGATACTCAATTAAACACGGCAAAAGAACCCCATACAGAGTAAGCCGACAGGATCCTTCTGTGCGGCGTTGTTTTTCAACTGCACCTTTTTCTACCAAATTTAAACATATTGTAAAAAATATATAGTATAGTATATTTCTTATTTATTGTCCTGGTATGAAGGCTAAGGTGTATAAACAGATACGCGACGGCGTCGCAGCGATAGCCGTGCGATACCGCAGCGATCACGCTCCACTATCGCCGGTGTCACATTGTTCGATATCGAGACATGGACTTTCGCTCGATACACAGGGCTGGTAACATCTTAGCACCAGGCTGTTGTTTCGGATTCCTAATATATCCTACTGTATGTTTGACTCCATTTTCCGAATTTAACCTCTCCAACTGGGCCGTAGTGTGTGAAGATCTGAGACTACTAAAGTAGCCAGCCAAGATCCTTCCAAAAGCACAGAAGTTTCATGGAGCGACGTCTCCGTTTTGAGGATTTGCGTACGTTGTATGGCCACTGCTACCTACTCCAGAATCACGTGAACGGCTGTTTCTTCGACTTAAAAGTACCTAAACAAAGAGAACTGTCTGTAGCACCTATTGTGTACAAGAGTTTGTTTAAGCGACAGTGGCCCATTATTGTCTCTATCATTATTTTAAGGTTTTTGCTATATAATAATAATAACTCAGACAATTGATACAACGGCATCTAATAAGAAATTAAGTAGAGCTTGTATAGTACACATATAAACACAAGGAAACCAAAACAATTCGTACAACTATACTCTTGAATACAAACGAATCATTAATGTAGGCTAGGTCTTAACGCTAGACCATCGAGCCTACACATTAAAATATTACATTATATTCTCTACACATTAAAACGAATATACTCACTTGCACAAACAGATACAAATAAAATTAATATTACTTATACTTACCATTTATTTTAGATACTTATTATTTTTATGTAAATCTTTAAAAGAAAATATATCTTCATTTGAACCATTATCATCATCAGTATTTGTTATGTTTTCGGAAGAAACTTTCTCCTGACATACAATTTACGCTAGTTTGGAAGCCAGGACTATATGATTTTATCTTCAGATCTACTAGTTTAGCACTGGAAGTACCAATTTTAGCTCCGTACCTATAATTTTTTGCATATCTATCGATTTTTGCCTTAGGTCATTTTCTAGGTGTAGATATAAAAGTGATAGCTTCAGTTGTACCAAATTTAGTCCCAGATTTACCACACTCCATCAATTTCAGATATGCTTCATAGTTTTTTCGCAGAACCCATGTTTCAGATTTTCTACCTGTTTCAAAATATTATCAATTGAAATACTCAAGTATACGGGCAACATGTCGCATTGAGTACTGACCTAAGTAAATACAGAAAGAATAAATTCCATCCTGTGATTGCTGCTGTTCTATAGACAAGAATAGATAAACTATTTGCATACGTTCATTTTCTATTTATCAGAGATCTAAAGATTTCTTATGCCTTTTACTCTTCATCGTCATTCTCCTCTTTTTTAGACATTAGTCATTTTTAAGAAATGTCTTTAATTTCTACATCTTTCTCTACACTGGATGAAGATTTTTCTATTTTTTTTCAATATCTGAAATAGCTTTCTTATTAAGATTATTATTATTTTGATTATCAATAATTCTTTTGATCTTGACGTTATTTTGAATATGAGGGTTTATAAATGTAGTAGCATTCTCAGCCCTAACAAAATGTAGTCACCGATACAATTTACACCCGATAGTGCATTGTCCCCGATAATGTTGTTATTTGTTGATAAAGTGAAAGTGACTATCTGGTTATTTGCAAATAGGTACTGTTGACGTTAATTTGATACCACTAGGTGACATATCTGTAATTATAGAGCGAACATACATATATATATATATATATATATATATAGATTTACTAGGGAGAGAATATAGAAAGTATGTCTTGATTTGCAGAATGGGAAAGATGGCTGCATTGTTACCTCTATTTCTGACATAAACTTGTATTGTAAGTTGTGTCTCGATTTGCAGAGTAGGTTTTGTTAGTGAACTTATGGGGTCTTGTGGGCATAACAACTTCGCCCTCAAGCATGCAACGCATTATTACTACAGGTGTTGCAAATTAATTTTGTCATGTTACATATGCAATAATGTTATTTAAGTTAAATGACTGCCATTTCCGTTTCCTTTCTAAAACCTTTAAAAAGGTGGATATAGAAAGAACATAAAAAACAAATTTACATCTGTCATCTAAGTACAAACCGTGTTTTGAAACTTTAACCTGCAATTAAGAAAAAACAACCGGCCTGTCGAATGTATTCAAAAAGAAATTGGGGTGGAGTTAGGGATTTTCCTGCTATTTTATTCTCTACAACATAATCGAGACTTGGAAGACCAATTTACAATCTGAAGTAACAATGTCTCATAAAGAATTGCTACGGATCTTAGAATAATAGCGAGTAACACCGCTGTATACAGTTGGTACGTCCTTATATTAATATTTAACAACATAGTATTGCACTAAATATATCAGTATTCAGATAGATACAATAGTTTCTCGGAATGCCGTGTCTGTACTGATATCGTGATATTATGTTTGTCTCGTTATGTCGTTGGTTATTTTTATCAAACTACGTTTTATTGTGTAAATATTGGAATTACAATAATAATAATAAGGGTAGTAAAGAAGTAGGACGACCTGCAGTTAGGTACCCTATTTAGGGTAATGACTAGATGTAAAGGGCTGAAGATTGTACCCAGTGGAAACTACCTTACTGTAAGATAAGAATATTTTTCATTAATACAAATAATCATGATTGTAATTATTTGTATTGTTTATGTATATTGTGTATCTATTTAAAAATATATGTAAATATATGGTTAAGTATGAATATAAAACCTTCAGGGCCAACTATATTTTATTTTTTATTTATATAAAGATTCGAAATTCGAAATTTGAAAATTGTTAATTACATAAGTTTGATTCCATAAAATGGCGTGTCAAGAATACAATTTTATTTTGTAAAATAATTTAATATAAAACACTAGTAAACAAGAAAGTGGTATTATTTTTTGGTCGAATATTTGGTTGAATATTTGTATCAGTTGTCTAGTAGCCATAACACAAGCTTTGCTTGATGATTGCACTGAGTGTCTCTGTGAATTCTCCAGGATTATTATTGTTCTTAAATAATATGAATTTATAAGAGCCAAAATCCTTACTAATATTATATATGTGAATGTAGGGATGTTTGTTACGCTTCCGCGCAAAAACTACGGAATCGAGCGTCATGAAATTTTGTACACATGTTCTTGGAGGTATTAGAATGAACATAGGATACTTTATATTAAAAAACAAATATTATCTACTATTACTATCCTTTCCTTTCTACTAAATTGTCTCTTTCTTATTTGCACATTGCTTAGTTACTGTGTATTATTACTAATTTACTTTATTAATTTTTATATTTATATTTATATTATGTATAATGTATGTATATTTATTTATGTTATGTGTGTATATGACATATTACTATTATTATTCATGTCCATTCATTCTATCTTGCGCCATCCACCACCTTCTGTATTTTTTCCTCTACCCAAAGGTTGTCTGTAAGAAATCGCTTTAGCGATAACCCCGCCTTTTGTGCCTAGCCTACCTTTCTGTACATTATGAATATTGTTTTTTTTGGATTGTTTTTAAGGTGCAATAAAGAGTTATAAATAAATAAATAAAATAAAAATATATTTATAAAAAAACAACATTTTGCTACATCAGCGCCATCTAACAGCTAGTAATGAAGTTATGCGAGCGAAGCCGCAGGTAAAAGCTAGTATTAAATATTGTATATAAAATATACGTTACCTACCGAGTGTATTTACTATTTCCGTGTGACGTTATAGAAAATGGCGCGCGTCAAATATGAATTAATGCTAACGACTCGCATTATTCAACGGCGATATAATATTATCGAAATTAAATCAAATCTTGATCCGATAAATCACATAATAACCTTCCGGGGAGTTAGGGCGCGGCTACATTTGGCGGAGTTTGTTACTCCTAGCACTCAGTAACTCCTAAACCTGTCTCATAGTCTCATACCTGTGTATAGAATGCGTTTAGGAATATAATAACTGGTAAACGTATCTTCCTGTTAATCTATATGTTTATCATAAAACATCTCCGCAACGGCTTGACCGATTCTTATGAAATTTTGTGATACTCCTAAGTGTTAAGGTTCTTAAAATGATTTTCTAATTTTTTTTCTAAACATTTTTTGAAAATGTGAACTCCCGTTTTGAAGACTGGTCGTTGCAAAGATTATTTGCTCAGCAGTTTAGTACCCTGATAGTTTAGTGTTCAAGTCTAACTAACACCAACAAAGTTTATATTTATATATTTTTTTTTGACTAACTTTCCGATGATGGAAACACCAATACTTATGCGCTTGAACATGCCTTTATCGTTTTTATGTTAACGTTAACTTTTAAACTATTAACTATTCAACTAGCTAACGCATATCTTACGCTAACGGTATAAGCTAGCGGAGAAAAAAGATTCCCATCGTGGCAAATTCCTCAGGAATTTTAAATATAGGTTCCAGAGGGTACAGGGGGGGGGGGGTACCTCGTGGAGGTCGACCTGAATTTTTTTTGCGACGCATCCACACTAGCTCTAGTGCCAGGAATGTACCATATATTCCTGGGTAGTAACCCCTATTACTAAAACCCCCCTCTTTCTACATACCATTATCTTCCACTAAAAATATGTTATAAACTTATGTTGCTTTTGGTTTAGGTGGGAGCGCACCCTAGGGGCGGTCGTTAGAAAATTTAAGCGCAAGTCATTATATATGGAAAACTTATTTTGATGCGTACCCTGGTTTCATTTCAAAGTACAATAGGAAATTAATTGTCACAGCATTAAGGCTGCGTTCCGGACATTATCCATTAAATTCATTTGCCTTTTTAACTATATGCATCACGCGGTATACTATCGCTATAATCAGTTAAGGCGTGGAATAAGTGTAATGGCGTATAAATCAGTCGGTATCAATGTAACGCCGCCTCTGTCAATAGCTGTGAGGTAGGCCGCTACGATAGCATAGTGTGGATGCGTCGCAAATATAATAAAAAAAAATATTTTTCCTCATCTAAACTATCCCTGGACAATTATTTTTTCTAATCCCAAGGCGTCACATAATATTTTCGATAAATATTAGACTGTATATATATATATATATATATCCTCATTTAAAAATATTCCTGGATAATTCACATAACGCCATCTAATCCCAAGATACCACAAATATTTAATTTTTCCTCCTCTAAAACTACATACCCTGGACAATTAACACAATGCCATCTGATCCCAAGGCGTCACAAATATTTCGATAAATATTTTATTATTCCTCATCTAAAACTATCCCTAGATAATTCACATAACGCCATCTATATATATCCCAAAGTAAGCAGAGCCTCTGTTGTACAGATGTTTGCACCGGACGAGGAATCTAACCCGCGACCATCGGAAATATGTGGTGTGCTAAACCGCCTACTTCCGATGGACCATCGGGATATATACATATAACAATACTAAATCAGTCGGTATCAATGTAACGCCGCCTCTGTCAATAGCTGTGAGGTAGGCCGCTACGATAGCATGCTGTTGGCCACTGGACAATTTAGCTGGATAATTCACATAACGCCATCTAATCCCAAGAACCAAAAATTAATTTTTTTTTTATTTTTCGCGTCACAAATATTTCGCTTCACCGGATGATAGGGGACGAGTGTAGATCGCACCAAACTCGCGGAAGGACTTTTGGACCGGCTGAAGGCCGACTTTCGCCTGACAGATACGACTTTAGTCTCAGGGCATCGCTAGGGGTTCGAATCTCGGCTCAGGCCGTCATAATTTCGATCGCCGTTTGAATTCGACGGGGGATCGATCGGAGGGGACAAAATTTCAAATAGAGGTCATATCCATATATTTCCAACGTCGTATGAAGTCCATTATCGAGAGTCGGAGATGGAGCGGATAGCGAGCATAATTTGCAATAAATAAAGGCTCGTGTCAGCGCCGCAACGACATCTTGTTGCGGGTTCGATTCCCGAGCCACACTGATTTTTAGTATACCTAAAATTGTTTATATAAATTGTCATTTTTAACATGGAATACACGTAAATATATTCACGACTTTTAAGTCCTAATGGGGTTAACAGAAGAAGTCACCGGGACATATATAATGAATTATTTTATACTCAATTCCATCAAGACTTACTGACTGTTTCCTACCGCTATTTTAAAACAGGAAAAAATTGATATTCCTAAGAAAAGCAGAGCTTGTGTTATGGATATTAGACAACTGATAGAAATACTTCGATTTTTTTTATAAATACATATAATATATATAAAAAAACACTCAGACGATGCAAACAATCGTACTCAAGAATGCGAATGTTTGTATATTCCAAGAAATCGAACCCGCGACCACCGCAAGCAGAGCGGCGTGCTAAACCGCTAAATCACTGAGGTCGTCGATTTATTTGTATGTAAGTGATAAACTCAATAAAAATATTAACATATTAAAAAAAACAGCTACAAATGATGATCCTATCATTTATTATTACCATTATTCTTAACGTCCTCGGTGGTCTAGTGGTTTAGCTTACCGCTTTACGTCCGACGTGGGTTCGATTCCTCGTACAGTACAAACATTTGTATTCATGTTTGAGTGTTTGTATCGGTCTGGGTGTTTTCTATATATATTAAGTATGTATTTACAAAAAAAAATATATAAAAAAAGTATACATGTATTTATGTCCGTTGTCTAGTAATCATAACACAAACTCTGCTTAGCTTGGGACTAGATGGCGCTATGTGAATTGCCCTGAAGTATTATTGTTATATTTAATTTCTCTTCTTTTCTATTCTTTTATCTTGTTTAAAAGAAGGTGATACTGGGTGAGTATCACCTTCTTCCCCCTCACGCTTATTATTAATATTATCAGCAAGTAACATTGCACGTCACGGGATAAAGCTAGTGCGAAATAAAGCGGTCAATATAATACTATGCAGAATTCTCGAATCGGTTAGTTAAGTTAAAGATAAGCCGGCAAGTCCAAGTTGTTGTAAGTTATTTGGATAACATTGTATACAAGTTACAACTCGTTTAACCACTAAGCAATAGTAGTAAAAATGTTTACCTTCACTATTATGTTGAAGGTGATATCCGTCCGTGTATTACAAGCATAAAGTGACCATATTACGACGGCCTGGGTGATCTAGCGGTTTGACACACAGTTTTACTTCCAACGGTACCGGATTCGATTCCTCATACGATGTCATTTGTTGGCATGAGTATGACTGTTTGTGTCGGTCTGGGCGTTCTGTATGTATAATATATATGTATTTACGAAAAAAAAATCTATATATTTGTTATTATATTATCAGTTATCTAGTACCCATGCTTTATAATATATATGTGTTGAACTTGAGATTATTATTATTATATATATGTATTTGTATCAATTACTTCGCGGTCAGGTTAGTACCCGATGCAAACAACATGAGTATGATTGTTTGTATTAATCTGGGTGGTTTCTATATATTTAAAAAAAAACAAGTTTTTATATCCGTTGTCTAGTATCCATAACACACTAGACAACTAATGTAAAAACTACGATTCATTTTTTTTGTAAATATATATATATATATATATATATATATAAATTATACATAGAAAACATTCAGACCGATACATACAATCATATTTATGAATACAAATGCTTGCACCGAGAAATCGAACCCGCAACCCTCGGAGTAAAGTGGTGTATTAAACCGCTAGACTAGCGAGACCGTCAAAAATCTCGTATTTGTAGGAAGTCCCATTTGTTGGTTGGTTGGCATCCCTGATCCAAACTGAGCCATTACGTATTACCTCAAAAACGGGTCATAGAATAAAGAGTTGCAAAAAATCATAACTTATCAGGTGTAACAGCCTTGCATAAACCAGAGACTATTTGCACATGGATCATAGATTGTGGCGTTGCAACTCTGTAATCGTTACACTGCAGATGATAAGGCACGCGTGTTGCCTAAACCAAGTTTAAACAGGCTTCGGGCAATTCAGATAGATGTTATGTTGGGCGCAGATAAACTGGTTAGCCGGGTGATGTGATATTGAGGAAATTACTTCACATGTGATGAGATACTGAGGAAATTAATTGCATAATACCATCACTTCAAATTCTAAATATCTTTATTCATGTAGGTCTATTACAGACTCTTATGATATGTCAAATCTCCTAATGATTTCGTGATGAGAAGAACTGACAAGAAACTCAGCTTGTATTATTTTTTTAATATTTAAGTTTATTAAATAATACCGGCGTTCAGTGATCGAAATTGAATCATAATTAATTTAACATTCAGTAAGACTATAGACAAATAATATAAAGACACAATATTAATTTATTCTCAATTTGACCACAGACTTAAACAATAATTGCGAATGGAAGTGCATTTTGCCACGCACAACCACATTGTGGAATCACTTTCCTGCAATGGTATTTCCGAACCGATAAAATATTGAAACCTTCAAGAAAAGAGCTTATTCCTTTTTAAGAAGCCGACAACGTACTTGCAATTTCCCTGGTTTTGCGGGTGCTCATGGGCGGCAGTAATCGCTTACTTTTTAATAATTTTATATGTTTTTAGTGAAAATCAAATTTGAAATTACAAACAGACATTTCAATATTATTTGTTTTGTACTGATATGTATACTAGCTGACCCGTCAAAGATTGTTTGCCATATATGAATTAGCAAATTAGAGATAAATAGCCCAATAGTAATAATTAAATTTCATAGCTCTACCTTTATCTTAAGGGTATAAAATATAGGTTATGGCCTATTCTTAGACCGAAAACTCGGTCTAACCGTTTCGGAGGAGTTCGATAGATAACACTGTGACACGATATATATAATATTCCATACTGGCCAAGCGGTTTGGTATATCTCATACTCTATTTGGAATTTCCATTGTATACGTGCAAATACTTGTAAATAAACAGCACCTGTATCAATTAAATCGCTAGTGCGTACTCTACAGAGTGCGACTGTATCGCAAGGGTTAATGGCGTGAGAATCGCTGATAACGCCCCTCTCCCGTACCCAACCCCCTCCCACCCCCATCCTCCACCCCCAGTGGGTATATCAGAGAGTCTGGGATCTCCGATCGGGGTAATTGTGTGGTAATAGATAATGGACCGTGAAACTTCGAGTTTTGGATGCGATAAAGTTCTCACCTTGCCGAGATTGCATCGAGTTGTTCCAATGTTTATCTTATTTGTTTATTCTTAGGATTATAAATATAATTACGGATTAAGTTTATTCTTATTTATATAATAAAATACGTGAAGTAAAAACTTTGTAGCCCTTTTTACAAAAGTTGCACAGAGGGAGAAGTATGAAATTTCCCATACTTATAGTTTATATAGAGAAGAAATGCAAAATGCTAATATATTTGCAAAATTATATATAGTAATACATTATATCCGTAAAAAATTTCCATACTTATTATTATGTTATCTGTGCTTATAGTTTATGCAGAATGCTAATATTTTTTGAAAATTATTTATAATAATACATTATATTTGATCATTGCGATCATTACTTGATATAAAAGAATTACAAGTTTTTAAATCGTTTATTGTTCAGTAGTAGTAGTAGTACAGAGAGCGCTCATAACAAATGCAGAAAAAAAGGCAACACTCGTACAGTGTTGCCAACGGGGATCTCCATTTTAGACGTGGACAATATCCGTAAAAAAAAGAGTAATGACACACTACCATGTATTTGCTGCTCACATGCATATAATTATTGTCTTTGATAATAGAAACTAAATAATGTTGAAACTTATAATTTAAATTAACCACTAAAATTAGTGGTCGCCGGTTATAATTTTATAAATAAAAGGGAGTTTATTAAAGAGCAGATAGATTTTTGATGATAAATCTTCTATTATATATATTACTAGCTGTACACGCGACTTCGTCCGCGTGGAATTGAACTTTATTTTTCTAAAATAAAAGTATCCTAAGTTACTCCTTATTACATCACCTACCTGCCAAAAAAATTCCCGTCAAAATCGGTCCAGCCATTTCAGAGATTAGAACAAACAGACAGACAGACAGACAGACAGACAAAGATTGTAAAAAAAAAATGTAGTGTATGTACCGTATTTATATTCATATGCATGTAGTAAAAAACGGTTATTTCAATATTACTAACAGACACTCCAATTTTATATATATGTACCTCGCCAACTTACAGAAAAATTATTAAGTGCCAACAGTTTAGAAAGACATTAAAATTTTTCTAATTTAGATTTATCTGTTATGGTTTCAATTTCATCAATATTTAATCAATTCAGATTAGTTGCAAGAATTCTACTATCAATAAGTTAATAGATAGACAAATTTGATTATTTAGTAGCAAATCCTAAGTGGGGTTGTAATTCTATTAGCGAATTACAACCCTTCTTATTTCTACCACTAAGATAAAGCACATTTAAGCTCCAGTCGGCTGAATACATGAATATTGGCCATCAAAACCGCATATTCCATCATCTGCCTGTTATCAGTTGTGTATTGTATCGCATTTTCATAAGAGACTCATTTAGTTTGCGTTCTGCACACCCCTACTGGATTGTTTGTTCGCATTAGTATACGGCTTTCAAGATTGGAGGTATAGTTGATTAAATTTAAAGTATGTTTAACGGTTTAAAATAATACAATATTACCTCTTGACGGTGGTGGCTATAGCCCAAAAATATATCCGCCCCTGTCTGTAGTCCGCTAGTTTGGTTTACAGATGCTGGTTCTATTCCCACAAGATACAAACATTTGACAGCCTCGGTGGTATAGCGGTTTAACACAACGCCTTACTTCCGATGGTCGCGGGTTCGATTCCTCGCACGGCACAAACTGTATTCATGAGTATGATTATTTGTATCGGTCTGGGCGTTTTCTATATATAAAATGTATGTATTTACGAAAATAAATATCAATGTATTTATCAGTTATCTAGTACCCATAACACAAGCTTAAGGTATCTTAACTTGAGACTAGATGCCACTGTGTGAATTGTCCTGAGATTATTACATTATATATTCTAATAATCAGACATCTACATCTGCAAAAGTAACATTTAACAAAGTCTTTACATTTAGTAGACTTATATAGTACTTTTTTACCAATATATTTTTTTTACATATAATTTTTTTATCGACTTTGTAATTAATTTTATAATATGTTATATGTGTATCCACTGGGTCCACTGTGCTTATCCATCTGCTGTTATTGACTCTCGACTTTGATGATTTTTTATTTGGGTTTGGGCTATTGTCAGGTGCTAAGACCTACAGCACTGCGACCTGTATATATCTATTGTGCTCGGCCTTATTCAAAGTTCGCTACCTAGACCCGTGAGGTACATGAATTAACGGAAATTCTTAGGAGCTATGGTTTTTATCTCTTCACGATATAGTGTATAATTTTGTTTATGCATGACAGGGCTACAACCACATAGAATGTGTAGTGGAGTTTCTTCTTCTGCTGGCAAAATCTGCAGATTGATGTTCTATGAGGACTCTCGTGTAACGTGACCGTTATCTTGTTTATCGTGTGCCGTGAGTAAATGGATTCTCGCTCATGTGTCATGGCGCGGGCGTCTGCGAGAGCCGATAGCGCCCACGTGCCTTTGTTCTCATCGTATCAGCGGGCACCGGATCAACCTAAATTATTTATCCTTTTTCACCCCTCGCACCCGACAGAGGTGAGAAGATTCGGAGATGGCAGTATAGGGTGGATCTTGTGTTGTGGTCACTAATAACTATATATCATACACGGCCCTCATCTAGAAGTTTAGCACACCTTACTTCTAATGGTCGCGGGTTCGATTCCTCGCACGGTACAAACATTTTATTATGGAGATGGTCTGGTTATTTACTAGGTACAATATATATATGTATGTACAAAGAAACGAATTTATGTCATTTGTCGAGTACCAATAACACAAGCACTGCTCAGTTTAGGATTAGATGGCGCTGTGTGAATTGTCTTGAGATTATTATTATTATATTAATATCACCGGTTTGCGATATATAAAGAAGCCCATAAAACACGCGTGCGTTATATTGTACATGGGAAACACTTAGATAGATAAGAACAATTATATTCACGAATACAAATGTTTGTGCCGTGCGAGGTATCGAACCCGCGACCATCTGAAGTAATGCGGTATCCTAAACCGCTAAACCACCGAGGCCGCCACTTTATGGGCAAGTATTTTGAAAAAAAATTTATATCATATCCATACTGTGTATCGACATTTGTCCAGCGTTCTTTCGTCGATCCGCGTCGTGGCTATCGCGTTATACCTGAAGGAGCACGAAATATTTCATACGAGATTACCGTGAAAAGGGCCTGCAGATTGATCATGCGAGCCGCGACGTTATCTGTACCATTCACACACCTGACGGCGTGAGCGATTTTTCGCGTAGTACCTACGGTTTGGCGATTTGCAATCACGATAACGCGATGCGCGCAGATCTTGAAGCTTTTGTTCAATGGAACAAAGTGTTTATTGAATACTATTAACCAGCCCCGGCTTCCGACAACTATCTGATGTAGGTATTGTTTTTTTTTTTTTAATAATATTAGTTCATATTGTAAAATTGGTGAAGGAATTGTTAAAAATGTATTACGTATGTCGATTACAAACGAAACGAAATTTTTTGCTCTTTAAAATGTATGAATGTCCTAACCTGTGTATAATCCTATATATTTGTATTACTATTTATGTTTATGTATTGTACTTTTGTTTTACATTATACAATTTGTTAGTAGAATTTTATTTAGTATTTAGCGTTTGACATTTTTTTTGTTTGCCAGTTATTACGCACTCGGTACCACATATCCCACTGTTTTAGGTTGACTGGAAGAGATCTCTTCTATCCTAGAAGAGATCTCTTAGGATAAGTCCACCTTTGCTCACATTGTCTCTAAATTATAATATCTTGTATTATTTGTGCAATAAAGAATATAATAATGTGAAAACGATTTTTAATAAAATTTAATTGTATTTACTTTTAGAGACGTTGACAATATAAATTAATTTTAGATTTAGTGTTACACGGTATTATAGTATCTGGCAATGCAGATTCTCTTCCAATAAATCGGCAATAGTTGCAATGTGTTATTTGGTTATTTCACACAAAAACTAATATGTCTTTCTCGATTTGCAATATATGTGTTGTTAGTAAATAGAATAAAAAGAAAGACATAGTAGTTAGTGTTAGGTAGTTTTCCTGACTACATACATATGGATTATGTATTTAGTCAGAAAAACTGTGTGCTTTCATAGTGAAGAAACTGGCTCATCTTATGAAAGACGAAGATAAGAAGAGTATCTCTCACGCGTGTTTTGACGACTAAAGTCCTCTTGCGAATTTAGTTGTATCACATATATTATTTAATTAAAATTAGTTAATTTAAAGAAAATATTGAAAGATAAGACGACCTAGGTGGTTCAGGACACCACCTGACCACGGATTGTTCAGGATTATTATTATTATTCCAACCATAAAGACCATGTATATCCATGCAAAGTAGGGGTATATCGCTAGTATAATATGAGCAACACATAGACCAAGATATAAACAGTGGTATATATATCAGTGGCGTGGAATCGCTCGTTAGCGAATGCTCGAGAGCGAGCCAAATTGTGTGTGATGATAACGGCCCGATATCTGAAGCCACACTGAATAGGGCCTTTAAAATAACCTCGCCCGATTTTGGATGGTTGTTTGTCACTGATATATTTTTGAGACACCATGCATCAGGACAAAAAGAATTATCTGGCAAGATATCAATCAAATCGAAATATCTTTATTCATGTAGGTCTATTACAAACTTATGATATGTCAAATTTATCGTCAGTTTGCAGTGATTTCGAGATAAGAAAAATTGACAAAAAAACTCAGCTACTCTTATGACAAATCTATCGTTAGTTAGGAGCACTTTAGAACTGAGAACGGACAAATAACTCAGACCTTATTATTTTCAAACGCGTTTGTTATATTACAATACATACTTATTTTTAAATTAAATTAGGAAGAATGTAGTGACCACTAGCGTTAGCTATTATTGAAAAAGGAAATTATTTAAACAATGTACAGAGCAATTTACATCACGCTGGAAATGCATAAGACACAGGATGCAGATGACCTTTAGTTCATTAAATTTTAGTTAAATAGACTTTTAGGTTATTAAATTTGTGATCTTTTCTTACTTGGTCAAAGTATGCTATAAGATTTAGTTGTTATTTTAAACCATTTTTTATTGCTTTCGTTTTTGTTCTTAAGTTTTATATAATGTTGGTATACACACTTGGGGAGAGATAGAGCCTTGGCCTAGTAGTTTATTATCCATAAGGTCGTAAGTTCAATCTAGCTGTCACTATGACGATACCTATAACTCCTATTTACTATATATTTGTGTATTTTACATGTATAATAATAATAACAACCTTAAACAATTCATACAGCGCCATCTAGTCTCAAGCTAAGCAGAGCTTGTGTTATGGATACTAGATAGCTAATACTTAACATTTTTTTTTAATACATACATAATACACATACATACCAGCCGGAGCAATACAAACAATCATACTCATCAATACAAATGTTCGCACCGTGCTAGGAATCGAACCCGGAACCATCAGGAGTAAAATCATGTCAAATAATACTTGTTGCTTGCCAGGCTGTAGCTATTCTGCTCAGTTTCTCAGACACCAACGATATACTAGCACGTGGCTTATCCCGCCTCACGCTCAATTGACTACTCCAGCTTTAATGAGACACCTCGGGACATTACACGTTTACTCTCCATTCCCGCGTTTTTATCTTGTAAAGTAATTTTCGACGCGTAACGACCATTTTTTCATTCAATGACTCACTCACTACTCGTTTTGGCGCGTAATTGTTCAATCATTGACAAAAATGATCGTTCGCTTTGTTTTGGAAATGATTAAAAATTATCTGCGACGTAAATTACTGTGTTTGTAAATGATTTTGTTTTTAAAACTACTGAGTGTATTTTTTTTTGTTTATCTTAGTTATGGATCTTTTTTAAAATCTTTTTTTTTAATATGTGTCTATTTAAGCGTTACTTATTTGGAAAGGACGATAATATTTTCTTATTAATATTATAAACGCGAAAGTTTGTGTATATGGATGGATGGATGTTTATTACACTTTCACGCGAAGACTACCGAATGGTACTTTACAATAAGATAATTCATACATCAGAATAACACATAATTTCATGCGGATGAAACCGCAGGCACAGCTAGTACCTGTATACTTTATTTTATTATTAACTATTATTTTGTTATCATCAAAATCTGGTCAGTAGTTTTTGCGTGAAAGAGTAATAAACATCCTTACATCCATCTGTCCATCTATACCTATAAACCTTTCCGTTTATAATATTAGCACAGGTAACTTAAATAATAATAATAATAATCTCAGGACAATTCACACAGCGCCATCTAGACCCAAGTTAAGCTAGCTAAAGCTTGTGTTATGGGTACTAGATATCTGATACAAATATATAGATTTTTTTTCGTAAATAATTATCTACATAAAATACATAGTAAACATCATACTCATGAATGCAAATGTTTGTACCGTGCGAGGAATCGAACCTGCGACCAATGGAAGTAAGGAAGTATTCTAAACCGCTAGACCACCGGAGCCCATTGAATTTTTTTTTCTAATGGGTACTAGATAACTGATACAAATACCTTTTTTTTTCGTAAATACATATTATACATATAAAATACCTAGACCGAACCAAACAATCATACTCAGTACAAATGTTTGTGTTGTGCGAGGAATGGAACCCGCGACCATCGGAAGTAAGGCGGTGTGCTAACTACTAGACCACCGAGTCATTACATAATATTAGTGAGGTGACATTTTCGTCCTCACCAGCAACGCTTCAGTGTTAATGTGCATCGCCTGATTTAAACTTGCTAGTTATTCTTATGAAATAGAATATAATAATAATATAAAAATTATCCATCCTCATCATTCATAATTTATACTATCATTGTTTCGTGATTTTTACCCGCAATGATCAGTCTATTACTCCATCAAAGGTAGATATTTAATATATATATAAAAAAAAATTAATAATAATAAATAGATTCTTTTGGAGTAGTCAGAATTGCAAACAAGCAGTAGTATGGTAAACGGTAACCGTTTATATACTTGTACAACATCACGGACATCACGTTATCATGTGATTCCGAGTGGTAACGTATAAGTGTGTGTTGCCATTCCAGAGAACTAAGATTTCATGCCTCTTACCCTTTAATTTCGGTAGATATCGTCCTTGGAAAATTTTCCACACGTTACAAAAAAGTTTGTAAGGTTATAGTCATTATGAATAAGGGGTTAAAAATGATGTAGACATGTCATTGACAGGTGTAGACAAGTGTTAATGTAGACAAGCCATTTTGTTATCTGTACGTACGTGTAGGAAGTATAAAATCGAGGTGAACACCTAACTTCCCACGTCAATACATTCTTTGGACCGATTCGTAACAAAGCGCAGAAATAAACAAACATTTATCCTCAAATTACTCTACTTAACATGCCACAAGTGGTTTTATAACTTAACGTACAGTCAATACAGTCGGTTTTCAGTTACAGGCGCGGTTACAGCCTGTTGCTTTCCGGATATTGCCCCTTCTATCAGTTCCCCAGCTCCCTCTGGCGGGAATTACCTTGTAATTCGCCAAATTACCTTCAGATCGTGTAATTAAATACTTTTATATGGTTTTTATACTTTTTACTTGTACGGGAACTGTAATATTTGATTAATTGGTAATTTTAGTTGCATTTATGATAGAATATTATAAAAAGTCACGTATCGGCCCTGGCTCACCTCTCTCCACCGTACATAGGCTTGCCTAGTAGAAAATGTAACAGAATATACAAAGTATATTTTGGATAACGTTGGATAAACACAAAAAATATAAATTTTGGATAATGAATTTCCAAGATTTGTCAAGTTAGACTCTAAAGTTTAATTCCAAAATGATATATATTTTTAATACAGTTTTGTAATCAAATATCTTAAATGTTTACTTAATCCGGTCCATCTTCAAATATAGGTATGCGATATATTGTTTTATGGGCTATTAACATTTTTTTAAAAGTAAAGAATAATTTCCTTTAATTGCATGAACGTTGTACTTTTTAATAAAGATCATAAAAGGTACAATAGACAAATGTATACATTTCTGCGATATACAGAAAAGCTTAAGAGCTGGAATCGAACTGGAATACAAGAAATATAGCTCGTAATATGCCAAGCAGTGAACCGTCCCCATTTAATAGTCTTGCACGTTATCGCGTACGTCCAGGCGCACCTTGGACGCGATGTTATCTTTTTTTAATTAATTTTCCACAAAACAATATGGCGCGTATAAAAATATGTGTTTTTCATAAACCCACGTCAAGACACACCCACGTCAACGGCCGTAATTAATAATATGGGAGATGAATGGGACAGATAGTGTTGTGTATTGGTATATTTTATTATCTTTATATATAAAAATTTTTTAGAATAGACTTCTAAACTACTGAACCGATTGCAAATTTGATTTGCACATTGTATGCAATTTGATCCAACTTGAAAGATAGGATAGCTTACATCTTAATTTATAGTAGCAATTTTATTTCGCCTTAGCCACAGCAACGCGTTGCCGGGCCTTCTAGTATTAGTAATAGAATAGAATAGAATAGAAATAATCGTTATTCAAATATTTATTTGTACAATTTACATCAATGATTACACTGGATAACATGTTGTTTGTTGCATAAGGTTTTTCTACTATTTTTTTTTTTATTATTTTTTTTTATTTATTTAAACTCTTTATTGCACCAGACAAAGAAAACACACAAAATGATATATTACATAAACAGATACAAAAGGCAGTCTTATCGCTAAGCAATCTCTTCCAGACTACCAGTAGAGAAACATTAAGATAAGAAAGGGGTAGGTGGTGAACGTAATAAACATAAATAGATACATATACAGTTGTACATAAATATATCTATTAATATATATAATAAAATATAAACATACCTATATATACATATACTTAATAATGCACGCTGTATTGCAATTGCAATGCAATTTATGAACGCTGATTTCAAATCTATTACTACGTCTTCCTCAAGGAGGTCATGTTTTCAGAAACTAGTCTGGTTACACCACTATTGGTAAAAATTATCGACTACTCATGCAAATTCAAGCCCCTGTATCGCACATACTAGAACTGTTAGAAAAATCTGAGGGTAGATCCGAGTTCAACGCACCCAAACCAATAGTAAATAATCATCAGAAAAACCTACATTTGGTTGTCCTGTGTAATGGATAAAATATTTTAACAGCAATCCCTGCACTATGCTCAAGGGTTTTGTTGCAGAATCCGAAATATTTAGGTAAGTATAGAAACTATATTATAACTTAATACAGTCTTAAGTTCAAACAGGTATAAAAATAAACTTACTATTAAAATAAATACAAAATAAACTTAATATAAGTAATATGAATATATAGTATTTATATTAAGTTTATTTTGTGTTTATTTTAATATTAAGTATAGTTGAATAGTCATATTTTTTAATTCTACCACGCAGAGTGATATAAGAAGAATGAGCAAGAAACTTGCGTGTTGTAAGTAAATACACATTAACAAGGATTAAGAATTCGAACCCATCCCTCCCGAAACAGAATTTCAGTTGAGATTTTTGCCATTTAATTTTGTTCTCAACTGAAATTGTATACTGGACGACAGGATAAAAATATTATTAATAGTAACGTTCAGAAGAAGCTAAAATATCCTATACTAGCTGTCACAGCAAACGTTGTTTTGCCTTAAAATAAAAAAAAAATTAGGGGTGGACTACCCTAACATTTAGGGGCATGAAAAATAGATGTTGGCCGATTCTCAGACCTATTCAATACGCTCACAAAATTTCATGAGAATCGGTCAAGCCGTTTCGGAGGAGTATGGGAACGAAAACTGTGACGCGAGAATTTTATATATCCTATATGAATATATGATTTTTGATTTTATTTGAGCCCATTTCTAATAACAGTTGTAACTGTAGGTTTTTTTTACAGATATCGCGGGGTAACATACATTTTTTTTTAAATAGAAAGTGCAAACGAAGTTATGCTACAATTTGAAACTACTATTTTTTTATATAATTATAAGTCGTTATGCTATCAATTTATAATTATATAAAAAAAATATAGCTTAAATAAGCTTTATATTACATTTTTTATATAATTAGTTTAAGCTATATCTGAACTCTATTCACTGCCTGATGATGCCTCGTTCAGAGGTGAAACACGTGTCGCAATATGAGCATAAATCCAATAATTATCGGAATTTGATCACTAATAGAATATTATGTTATCTGTGCTAATAAGGAAGGTCACAACGCTTCCAGTAGCGGTGGTCAGATTTCCGCACTGAATATTTGTGGCCTCACACATGCTAATGGTAGACGCTTCCAGTAGCGGTGGTCAGTTTTCCGCACTGAATATTTGTGGCCTCACATGCTAATGGTAGACGCTTCCAGTAGCGGTGGTCAGTTTTCCGCACTGAATATTTGTGGCCTCACACATGCTAATGGTAGACGCTTCCAGTAGCGGTGGTCAGTTTTCCGCACTGAATATTTGTGGCCTCACATGCTAATGGTAGACGCTTCCAGTAGCGGTGGTCAGTTTTCCGCACTGAATATTTGTGGCCTCACACATGCTAATGGTAGACGCTTCCAGTAGCGGTGGTCAGTTTTCCGCACTGAATATTTGTGGCCTCACACATGCTAATGGTAGACACTTCCAGTAGCGGTGGTCAGTTTTCCGCACTGAATATTTGTGGCCTCACACATGCTAATGGTAGACGCTTCCAGTAGCGGTGGTCAGGTTTCCGCACTGAATATTTGTGGCCTCACACATGCTAATGGTAGACGCTTCCAGTAGCGGTGGTCAGGTTTCCGCACTGAATATTTGTGGCCTCACACATGCTAATGGTAGACGCTTCCAGTAGCGGTGGTCAGTTTTCCGCACTGAATATTTGTGGCCTCACACATGCTAATGGTAGACGCTTCCAGTAGCGGTGGTCAGTTTTCCGCACTGAATATTTGTGGCCTCACACATGCTAATGGTAGACACTTCCAGTAGCGGTGGTCAGGTTTCCGCACTGAATCTTTGTGGCCTCACATGCTAATCGTAGTGGAATTAAACAAAATAATATCATTTATTTATAATTAATATCATAAAATCTATTTAGTAATAAATAAGTTTTAGTTGAGAATAAATATTTATCAGTTACTTAATCGATTTTTTCTTTTCTACAAGCGTTGGTACGGTTTTTATATAAATGTCATATGATAACACATCAAAAACAGGTTTTTGTCGTTTTTTCTTATCTGCAATTAACTACAGCCGTCAAAGCCTATCGGTAAATGAAGGTCGATTGTTTAAAACAAGGGTACAATATCAGTAGGAAGTCGCATCGACCTCCATAATGTTCCACTATCAATTATCAAATTTATAACTAAAGAAATTCAGTCTGTTTCCTGTAATTTTAGCTTAAGGTGTATTTTTATTTTATTTGAATAAATATATACGAGTAGGCCTTGGTGGTCCAGAGGTTTAGTACACCGATTTATTTCCCATGGTCGCGGGTTTGTTTCCTCGTACGGTAGAAATATTTGTATTAATGTGTATAATTGTTTTTATAGGCCTGAGTATTTTCTACGCAAATTGTGTATGCATTTATAAAAAAAGCGTATCTATGTATTTATATGATTTGTGTGGTACCCAGCTCTGCTTGTGTTATGAGCAGCTTGGGACCAGATGACGCTGAGTGAATAGTCCTGAGATATTGTTTTATTTAATTTATTTAATAAAGATACGTACACATATAATATGACTCGTCAAACTGCAGAACAATTTGGCGAACTATAGTGGTAATTTTGCATCAAAGTTCCATGTATAAATAAATAAAATAAATTAAACTCATAAATGATAAATGACTGACGTTCTAAAAGAATACACATATATTTTGACTTTGACTTTGACGGAGAGACAAGCAAAGAAAGTAATAGTTATCTCCTTGAGATAACTGATGATAATCATGATGATGACGGTGTATTATAGGTATTTATGACATAAAACGCCAGATTATATCTAAATGTTATTGTGCATGTATCTAACTGTAGTTATGTGCGTGTGCGTGTGTATGTGTGTGTGTGAGCGAGATTGTGTGCGGATGGCGGGCGTCGCGGCCGATAAGGATGTATTAGCACATTCCGCCCGGCGAACTCCACTGTATTTATTCTTATCCGGAATAAGTCAGGTTACACCCCTAGTGATGTGCCGAAAATATCGATAAATAAAAACGTGTACGAATTATAATGGCTATTGCAATTTTTTTACTGAGGTGGACTGCGGCTTATGTACCTTAGGAAATAGTAGCTTAGATTATTACTGTTTTACGCGTTTTTAACTGAGGTGGAATGCGTTTTATCGACAGCTTAGGAAACTGCATGTTATTTTATAATTGTTTTAAGCGTTTTAATATAAAATGAGCTATGTTGCTATCTATATTAAACTCCGGTCAGCCAGTTCGTAATCGTGGAAAGGAAACAGAAGGACAGACGCTTTCACATTAAGATTATATATTAATATACAATGAGACTGACGTACGAAGACTGGATAAGTCCCTAAATAAATAAAGAAATCATAACTTTATACATTGTGCGTATAAAGAAGATTTTTTTTCAAATCTGTTTCCGGATCTTACCTTCTTTATAACAAAATCTGCTCCTGCTCCCTCTTTTTTTTACTTTTTAATACCTAATTGTATAGGATATTACCCAAATTTATTAATTTTATATTTAACTTCTGCTCAATAAAATAACTTATTTATCCTTATTACTTATTATTGAATATATTAATATACTCATAATGATAAGAGTTGTATCGGAACGTCTATATATACACGTTAAAGTTTAGCGTTTGGAGAATTATTGTAGCCAAAAATAATTTTAATCCTTACATATCTATGGTATTCGTAAATAAAATTTCACGTCCGGGATTATAAGAGATTGCATTTTGATTTAAGACTGCCTTTTGTATTACATTTTTTTTTTAACTTTTTATTTATTGTCTATGCACGATACAACTATATAAAATATTAATTAACCCGGAATACTTCGTCTTATATAAAGCGGATCACGTATAGTCTGAACAGATTTTCAACTCCTCCAGCAAAATCCTCCTAAACAGATGTATCTATTTGGATGAGCCAAATAGATCGATAGATAGATACATCTGTTTAGGAGTTAGGTAACAAGCACGTTGAGAAGAATATTCTATTAACATTGTAACAATAAAAATATGAGATTATTTTATCGATACAAAACATGTACAAATATCGACACCACGCCATCCCTACATCATACAGAAGGGGGTGAAGCGACGCTGGCGTTGTGAGATAGCGCGCGATAAAATCGCCGGGTGGCAGCCCTGATAGTACGAATAATAATAATTTTATTATCGCCATCTAGGGCTGCCACCGCTTTGTTTATGGCTCAAATAGTGTGATTAAACTTTATTCCAGACACGTCAGTAGCTATAAATGGTGAGTGAGTTTAATTTAATGTACTTACTTACTCAGGTAAAGTCATTACCGTGTTGATTAAAACTGATAGAATATATTTAGATTTTAAAAATACACAATACTATATGTGTCAATGAATCGAATGTTACCCAAAAAATGGTGATACGCTCACTCTTTACCACATTGGATTCAAATATATACCCAGCAAATTGATATGATTTAAGACAATTTAAAAAGAAAACTGCGTAGAAGGAGTAATCCATAGACGTTTCAAATTACTCTATCTACTCGTATGATTTATAGTTTTTAATATTCTCTTTTTTAAATTTAAAATTATATAAACAACTTTTTTTTAATTTAAGATATGAGTCTATAAAATAGCTGTATGTTGTTTGTTTTTATTTATTCATTGTCGATTTGACGTATAATATAAAATAACTTTAATGTATAATTAGGTGTTTATTATAAAATAAACAATATCTTGCTTTATACGGTTACATCATAGAGTAAAGGGAAAATAATACCATAGAGTGTTGTTGCCACAGATACAATAAAAATTACAACACTCGTTACTCCATCTAAGAGTTTTATTTTATTTTATTTAAAAGTCAAGTGACGGTCAAAAATCTAACACAGCATCCGGCTTAACGCCTCGCAGGGCGCCCCATGGGGCAGAGGGAGGGTGGGTGGCGGCCTTATCGCCAAGTCGCAGATTGAATATATTTCATGTGTGAGTTCATACGAGATCCGTACTCTTGGAGATTTCCACTCAGTTCTCTAGTACGTATACTGGGATGTTGAATTATATATTCTTCAGAGTTGATTTTGAGGGTTCACGCTTATATTAGCGTTTGTTAAACTTTTCAACTGTTAACCGACTTCAAAATAATAATAATTCGGGACTATTCACACAGCGCCATCTAGTCCCAAGTTAAACTGCTGATTGAAGCACTTTAATAGATTTTATTGTAAATATATAGAAACACCCAGATCAACACAAACAATCATACTTCTGAATATAAACGTACCTAGCGAGGAATCGAACCTGCGACCATAGGGAGTAAGACGGCGTGCTAAACTGCTAGACCACCGAGGCCGTCGAGGGGATTTACAATGTTTTTTTGTTTGTGTCACATGATTTTTTCATTAAGTATAAATGAATTTTCAATTGACAAAAAAAAATAAAGGTATAAACGCTAGACGTCACAGTAACGGTAATATGTGGCTGGAATATTATAATTATCACTGATACTATTAAAAATACGAATTGTTAATCTATTTGTCTGTCTGGTTTTAAAAATCTCACGTAAATAAAAAAATAAACTAACATTTATTCGGTAAATATTCAATAAACATAATAATTATCATAAATACTAATATTATAAATACGAATAGTCTGTCTGTTTGTCTGTCTGATTTTAAAATAACATAAATAAATAAAATAGCATTTATTTGATAAATATTTAATTAACGTAAAGTTAGACTATATTTGGAAGACATAGGCTATTATTATTTTCACTTTTCTTGCACTAGTGCAACCTAGTCAAAACGTCGACAGAGGTAAATACTTTTATTTGCCATAAAATTATTCGTGTAAGACCCGGTTAATAACTTAAATAACACAGGCTATTAGTAATGTTAAAAAAATCACGAGGAGTTAATACTTAGTCTATAAAATTAGTTACGTTTTCTAATAAACATGTTTGCTAGTAAAAATGCCATTAATATTTTTTTTAATGAAATGCAACGAGAAAGTTTCGTGTTAGAATGCAATCAGGATGTAAGACATTGTGAAATATTTTAGTGCAGTACAATATTTTATATGTAACCTCTGGGATAGGTAGTTCAGATATATTGGTAGACATATATACGTATGTATAACCGTTAACATATATACGTATCTATTACCACAGATAACATAATATTACATCTATTACTAATGTTATATATATGAAATTCATACTTATAAATTTATATGTATTAATCTATGTTTTTTTAGTTGATCACCCATAAGATAACGTGTGTTTTATTTGTTATATCAACTTATATATAAAGTTAAAAAAAATAATAAATATATTTTCTTTATTAATAAGAATAAAAGAAGAGTTTGTTTGGGACTAGATGATGCTGTATGAAATTTCAAATATTATTTATTTATTAGTATTACTAGTATAGATATAACAAGATTTGAGCTTATGCATATAGGTATATGATATATCATATAAAACTCTCTCTCTTATATAAATCTATATTTATATATAGTACAATGAGCTGGTTTTTTCCTTATAGGTCTTTGTAATAATTGATCCACTGCTAGTAATATATCTATGAAATGGTGGGTCTGACATCATTAGAAGAACATATAATAAAAGTACAAAATTTAATCAGCATTTTTGAGGGTGCGGAGTGGAGACCGTAAGAAGGAAGAGGAGAGTTAACGGAGTGCGTTTAGTTTATGTTTTTAATAGCAGCCAACTAAATATTACAAGAACTGGTGACGGTATCATTTGTTATAGTTGAATTAGCGTTTCGTTATCGCAAGTAGACGGCGTTGTTAACAGACTGAATAACTATCGGCTAATGAGAGCGATAGTGGGGCTGGAATCGAACCAGCACTACTGTCGCTGACTCGCTGATAACGCTATCGCCCCACCTGAGGTAATTAAAACGTGTATTGTTATTGAATTCGTCGTGTTTGCTAGTTTGTGTGTTGACACAGACATTTTTTAATCGACTTTAAAAGAAGAAAGGTCAATTTTGCAATTTTTTTATGCCTATCATCATCATCAGAACTATCATATTATGAATTGATCATTTATGATTTTTTTTTAATTTGACGGGATAGGCTTGGGGATATGTCTCAGGAAATTCACCAAAATGAGTTGTATATACTACTTTATAAATTAAATTAATTGGAAATATAAGGCATTTGGTGGCTTTACGGCTACAAAAATTGTTCTAATTAAATGACTACCTCCTTTACCTTTACTCCTACCGACTTTATTATCAAGTGATGATGACGATGGCACCGGAATATAGTCACCTAAACTCGTTATTAAAACATAACAATAAAACAATATGTGTGAATACGTAGAGTAGCAAAGACACAAAAGTACGCAACTCTTTTTTATACTATGATGGTGCTAGCTCCTAGCTTTCGAGCTACAGACTTCAGAGTGCCTGTCTATTAGAATCCTAAAGTCGTTCAACTTATTTATCATTCGTCACCTGTTATAGTCTATATACTCAGAGATATTTCAACTCCTAAGTCTCACCAACGAACGAGTTTCCAAAAAAGGCACGGGAACAAACTAGTCCCCTTACTAATAATCCCTTCGCTCTTTTGTGTATTGGCACAGTTAAAAATAAACATATACTGTTTAAAAAACAATAACCCTCATATCAGCGGCCGTCTATTCAAGGGTGGTAGGGGGTGGATCGTTGAAAAAGGTGAAAACTGGTCGAGATAAACTCTTGTTTGGCGTGCGACCGCGGTCCGATAGCGCGCCTCGGGTGCCCATGTATGGAACTTGTTTTTGAGGTCTTTTTAGGACTTTTTGGGGATTTGGGATTTTGTTTCGGCGAGTAGTTATGACTATAGATTTTGTAGGAGTTTACTGAGTTAAAGCCAGGTGGAATACTGGTGAAAGTGTATTCCTTTCTCCAAGAAAAAATGCTTGAACTGTTCATACTGATGTTTATATTTTTATGTAATTATAAGTTCTTAATTTTTTTATTGTATTTATTTTTTAATTTGTTCAGTTTCTTTAATTATTGTTAAATATGGACAATTGTCCGAAAAATACTTTCAATTTTATTTAAGGAAACTTTTAATATATCGGACAGCTTTTATCTATATTTTGATACTATAGTTTGAATTATAGATAAAATAAATTAATAGACAAACACTGGATAATGGCGTAAAAAGGTCAATATCACCTAAATGTCATTTATTGAATCGAATCCGATTACATTCAATTTGTAATCAGATCAAAACGTATTGTTAAATATTACTGCCATTGCAATTGTTATTTTAGGGGTATGAAAAATCTTTCTTATTTTTATTCTCTCTCCTTCGTATTATTAGGAACATGTGCATAACTCGTCCGTTCCGTTCGCGGGCTGCTCATATAATTTCTGTTTTATCTCAATCACTGTTAATAAGCTAGTATCTTGTGCCGCACTACTCTCGAAAAATTGATAACAATATAATTTATCTCTTTATTATTTAAACTCCTCATAGAACATCTTGTTGAGAAATACTCTATATATGTATTTTGGTAGGTACGGTTAAGGCTTCCGTAGGTTACGGTAACCGTTTACCATCAGACGGGCCGTATGTTTCTTTGCCTTCATCGTAGAATAAAAAAATAATGTCTCTGTCACCACATGAAACAAATAATTAACCTACTTTTTAAACAAACAAATCGTAAACATGCAAAACAATGTTACGAATATTATAAAAAACTTCAGGGCTGTATGTCAAAAACTACCGCATTTTAGATTCAAATATATGAAGGTACCTATTCCTTTGAACAGTCTAATAAGGCGGCATGCCACCGAGCGTGTGTAGTCTACAATTCTAGATCACACGATAAACACTAATTTACATAATACTGCAGATTTTTTTTCAAGAAAACATATATAAACTTCATGATACACTAATGTGGTTATTATTGAGTGGTATTGGTGATAAGCTTCTAGCGAGTTTTAAAAAGAAAGTCGATTTACTTATGTAACTTATCCCCTTTCAGTAACTATAAGTATATACATATATAAGTTCTATACTAGAACGTGTATCTAAAGCTGCACTAGCAGGCTCCTATAAATTTTGACTATATAGGGAGAGAAACACGAGCGGTAATGTAATGTTGAACTGTTGACGTCGTCGACTTGATCCCCTTGATTAAACCTACACAAGTCCTGACCTGGGTCACAAGTCCTGGGAACTGCTCGAAGTTTCCCTCTCTGCCATACGATGAAACCGGCATCCGAAAAATGATTTCGTGGAATGCTAACAAGTTTATCTCTCTGTTTTTGGAAGATATGAACATGTTATTTAATATATTATTTTCCACTCCATATCTCATGTTTTAATAGGAATAGTTTATAAAGCAAATTGCTTAGCGATAGAAGTTATTGACAGAGGTAGTTATATAGACTACTTTGTACAAAGTTTACGTCAGCAAAGTGTACTTACATATATAATAGAAAATAATAATATCTCAGGACAATTCACACAGCGCCATCTAGTCCGAAACTAAGCAGAGATTGTGATATGCATACTACACATCTGGTTTAAAAATACTTATATTTTTTCGTAAATACATACATAATATACATAGATCAATTTAAATAATCGTACTCATAAATACAAATCTTGCGAGGAATTGAACCCGCAACCATCGTGAGTGAGGCGGTGTACTAAACCCGCTAGACCATCGAGATCATCGATACAGAATAATATATGGTTTCTGTAACCATTGTACCACAGTATTAGGTCATTTGCGGGTCATGACCTAGCGTTTGTCCGTAATGATATTATAATGTAATTTTTTTCTTGCAGGTAAGTAAGCAGTTCTCTGTATTGGTGTATGAACCTATCCAGTCCAGTCCAATAAGACAAGGTAACAAGTATACCAGAAATATCTACGTTGACTGTATGGGTCCTTATTTTTGTTTACGATCATTGATTGTTTTGTTTTTGTTTTAAACACTAATATCAGTGCCTTATACTCGTGCACGAGTGCTGCTTTTTCTTCTTTGATAACTATTACTGATTTATTTTATTACTCAAGTAACTATTTATTTACTATATATGTCAGTTTTGCTATTTGACAGTTTGTATTCACACAAAATCTTAAATATGTAATGCTGAACAACATTTATTTAAAAGAGCAACACGCAAGTTTACGCTGGCGGGGGACCAGCGGAGTATGATAAGATGAACATGAAGTCAGGTCAGTTAGTCCATCGTGACAAATTCACCAAGAATTCATCACGATGGTTTCCAGGGGAACCGCGTGGAGGTCAACCTGACATGGTATATTGCTAGCAATAAGATCATCAGTCCATATTACTAACAATTCTCTTTCCCCCCTCGTGTCTAATTCTAACTTGATTCACGCATGTAGAGGGGGTGAGGTTATGCGAGGGGAGGTGGTAGGTGGGCCGGGGCGCGGGGGGACAAGCACAGCAAAAGTTCACGTCCGCCTTATCTCATCTGTTTGACGGATTTCTACCGACAACGCTGCGTATTCATATTTTATATAGACATAGTAATTCATAGAGAAGACACGTCATGTTCGTAATAAAAAGTTGACGGCCTCGGTGGTCTGGTGGTTTGGCACTCCGCTTAGCTCCGTCGCGGGTTCGATTCCTCGCAAGGTACACATTTGTGTTGATGAGTATGATTGTTTGTATCGGTCTGAGTGTTTTCTATGTATATTATGTATGTATTTGCAATAAAATAAATCTAAGTATTTATGTCAGTTGTCCCAGTAGTACCCATAGCACAAACAATGCTTTTCTTGGGACTAGATGGAGTTCTGTGAATTGTCCAGGGTTATTATTATTATTTATATACATCATACTAAACGATCCTTACATTTTCCCAATATACTCATTTAGGAAAATTAGACATATAAATATATATACATATTTTTTTATACAACTAAGGTGGTGATTGCCACCAGCCTACGGCCCACCTGATGGTAAACGGTTACCGTAGCCTATGGTCGCCTGAAACACCAGGGGTGCAATCGTATTGCCGACCCTTAAGAAACCTTAATATATCCCTCTCTGAAAACCCCATGCCGTAGCCTCGAGAAAATCTCGGCAGGTAGTTCATTCCACAAGTACAATAAGTGTACTCGGGAGGAAGTAATAATAATAGATAAAAATTATTCATAATAATAATAGATAAATGTACCAAAATAAAATAAAATGTTTTCCTACTATACGTTAGGTATAGATGTAGGCTTCCAATTACATTATTTCCTTGGTTTTCTATGACACAAGGTCGCCAGAATATTTTAAACCTAATTAAAATATAGGGGTTGCGAAATTAAAAAGATTTACAAATTCTGCTTTATAATATAATAATTAATAATAATATATCTTATATATAAAATTCTCGTGTCACAGTTTTCGTTCCCATACTCCTCCGAAACGGCTTGACCGATTCTCATGAAATTTTGTGAGCGTACTGAGTAGGTCTGAGAATCGGCCAACATCTATTTTTCATCCCCCTAAATGTTAGAGGTAGTCCACCCCTAATTTTTTTTTTATTTTAAGGCAAAACAACGTTTGCCGGGACAGCTAGTATATTATAATAATTATAGGAAGACAAAACAACTATAAATTAAAAATATTAAAATTACTTGGTCAGTATGATCCGTAACTTTAAACTATAACACAGAAGAAATTCGAGAATAAAAATTGTATGAATAAAAAAATTATTATAGTAGTTTACTCTATTCAGAAGTCTATGGTAACCAAGATCCTGGAGTCTGGGTCCTGATAGCGCGGGCTATTTAATCACAGATAAGATCGGACGGGCGGGCGGCGTTATCAGCGCTCTGGGCTTATCACTCCCGCCCGCCTTATCGGCCCCCTATATAAATTCTGGGCAGATTGTTATCAGCACGAGGTTTTCAGTTTGAGTTATGCTTTGTTGAGATGTGTTCGAGAGTTTCTCGAGCCACGTTATTAGATGTGACATACAAACTTATATTATAAGTTTTTATTGAACGCTACTTGACGTTTACGAGTTTTTTTCGTTGGAGTTTCTATATAACCTTTTTGCCTTTGTGGTAATACTAGTTTCGACTCGTGAATTCGTCCTTGACAATAGAGAATAAAAATGCATATAGCTTGAAACTTTTTCCTTCTCAAATATTATATGTATTCTGTAAAAGTGTAAATGTATTGTATAAAAACTAACAGTATTAAATTTGGATCTACTTTTTTTTATGCAAATTGTCTTTTTTTTTATTTAACTGGCATGGTCGGTGGTCTCGCGGATTAGCACATCTTTCCTTCCAATTGTGAACTGGTTCGATTCCTCGTACGGTACAAACATTTGTATTAGCTTGGGACTAGATGGTGCTGTGTGAATTGATTTTTGCTTGCATGCTTTTCCAAGTTGGCGTAACCTGTACGAATCGGTATAGTATGATTCTAGAAAATTCGATAAGAACTGTTGTCAGTGTAGTGGAAGGTTGTATGAACGCGGTATATATTGAAGGGAGATCGTATCAATACATCTTTTGTTACATTCGTATGGGGGTTGTGCACTTGAGTGATGACTCCAATGCTTATTCCGGTACACCATACATTTATAGATTGTTTCTAATAAATTACATGACGTCGTGTTCTGCTACCCCAATGAACAGCACATAAGTTCAAATCACATTATTGCCTGACTTTCCGGCGATGTAACGCCAAAAACAATTGTTGATTGATACAATGATTTTTAAACTACGACATCGACAGTCTATAATGCTGTGATTACTCCATCTAGGATAATAGTCGTGACGATATGTTAGTTTATATATCTAAAAAATAGGCATCGATATATATCAATTATATATCTAAATAATTTTTAACAAATAAAAAATATTATAACGTATTGAAAATAATGTATTTTTTTGCAAGTATTAAATACATATTATTCAACTTATAAATATTAATAAATTATTTATTTAAAATAAATTAATAAAATTTATTGCAAGCAGTTTATTATATATCATGCTTCTTATAAATATCTATATTTATTTAAAGTAAGTTATTACAAGTTAGAGGTATTTATTAAATATATTTACTTCTTGTAAATATCAATAAATTATTATTTAACGTGTTTTAGAGCAGGAAGTATATGCATGTTGTTTCAAACTGTTCGAAAACTGCACGACAGATAAAAACTGTTTACGGCTATCTCTCTGGCGAGATACCGATAGAGTTTTATAGCTCCGGTGGGACCGACAAACAGACACGAAGGTCGAACAACAAGACAGCGATGCTCAAACTAAAGAAATATGAAAGTAACGTGATTTTTACGATGATGCCTAACAATTTGAGATGTTGTTCTGTAAATTCTGTAAACGGACAGACAAAAGAACAAAAATGTGTATTATCAAGGTAGTAGTTATCAATAGTAGTAGTATAAAGTAATAATAAAGTAGGAATAATAGTAATAATAATAGTAGTAGTAATAAGTAGTTATCAAAAGAACAAAAATGTGTATTATCAAGGTAGTTTTTTTAATGGAATGGTGCACTTGCCTGTGCTAACAGTGTAGAATAGAAGAATAGAATAGAAGAATGGAGTGGAATGGGCATTAATGGAGAATGATAAGATGAGTAGGCAGTCAGGTCACATAGTACGTGGTTACATATTTAGCAGAAACTAACCCTAGAAGGCGTCGAAGGCTTCTAGGGGGGAACCGCAATGACTAGATATTTTAATGGACCTGCTTAGGCTAGCTTTATATTTTGGCGGGATATCGTTGAACTGATGATAAGACGATCAAGAAGTCAGGTCAGATAGTAGTTACAGGTTATAGCAGAAACTAAACTGTGTACTGAAGAATTGTTTGACATGATGCCCACGGGTACCTTTTACCGTTGCATCGCTCGCATTTCACAGGGAATTCATCCCTACACCCTAGAACCTAAGTGGTCTCAGACAGTGCCGTTTTAGAGGAGCTTCCTCCTACATACACTTGGTGAAGATGTTATTATTCAGGAAGTCAGAAATTTTCTAGTTAAGCGACAGGTTTCCAGTATTGTGGCTTTTGTAAGAGGCATTTTGTAAGAAGCATTATTTTTATTATTATAATCTTTATCGCTTCACTAGCGCCATCTCTTATCGTTTATAAGAAACTCTATCCAATACCTTAAATAGTCAAGATGATAAGAGCGTATTGTTTACAGCTCTATTACTCACAGTCAATCTGAATTCCGTATTAAACAACAATAAACAATTACTAGTTCTACATATGACCCTGACACACGTGTCGATGGGTCAGCGAGCTTTATTAACAATTAATTAATAATTATTTGCACTAGCACTATCGGCGGCGTTTCCTGTTGCTCGGTCTGGCGAGATACGGAACCCGATTACATCGAGCCCCGCTAATTAGAGTTATCGTAGACCAATTATTTATAAGCGCAGCTTATCGTTTGCTTGCGCCATTGTTTTACTAAGTTTGCGTCTGTCGCTGACACACGGACGCCTAGTCTGGTGAATTGCTACCCGAGGATATTATTCTATTATTCTTAATTTAAATATGTTTTCGATTCGTATTTTATTAATTTTAAATTTGGAATATGATTATTTTATTATATTATATAATAAATGTATTATTTATGCAATACATTTATTTAATTATTAATAATTATAATTTATGTTATATAACAAGAGAATTTTATAGTTAAACAATTTCTTCGACAACATTTTTGTAGTGTAATTATTTTTAGCGGGTCTTAGTTGTATGTTAAAACTAATAGAGCTAATAATAGAAGAAAATAATGATACAGTAAGTATCAATAGGTTTCCCTACCAATAAGTTTCCCTACCGTCCAGGTCAGTTATAAAATCAATTGAGAACTGGCAAGAAAGCAATGGATTTTTTTAAAGCCAGTTAGTTTTCATTATTTACTTATATAAAAAATCCCGTGCATATACAACTATTGCCATGCACGTTTGTCATTTAAATAATCGAGATTCAAAACCGAGTGCATGTATTTTAGTGAAGGCGGCGTTTATTACAAAAGTAATAAACATTCCAATAAAAATACAGTAAAAACCTAAAAAGGTATTTACTTTGTTTTGTTTTGGAATGTGTCCTGTCACAAAAAAAATAAATAAAAAGACGATTTAAAAAAGCATGTCGATTCTTATAAACTGAAATATCGAATTGAAAAGCATTCAACATGCTTTCTTAAATCGATATTTCAGTTTTTTTTAATGTCAATAAGTACTGTAATGTATATATAAATTACAAATTATTACGGTATCATATATATAATAGAAGTAAGAAGGTATATAATAAATGTATTAAATACAATTTAAGTAATTATATTTATCACTTACTTTAATAATGTTATAAACGGGAAAGTTCGTGAGTATGTATGGATAGATTGACAGAGTGTTTGTTACCCTTTCACGCAAAAAATTACAGTAACATAGCTTATACATCAGAATAACATATACGCTATAAACATGCGAAGGAAACCACGGGCAAGTTTAGTATATATAGCACAATCTAAGTTGAATATAGAGCCAGATAGCGCTATGTGAGATACAAAATAATATATATATAATATCAGTTTGTGTGACCGTGTGTTTCATACATAATAGATTTCTATTTAACAACATACACTGTTACATACATACAGTTTTCCTTGACACGATATAGTTTTATTTTTATTATTTATACAAAAGAAACTTAGTTATTTAACAATTATGTGGTGACACATGTTGTAACTGACATACATACGATAATACGTAATATTATATATGTACACTTTAATTAAAGATTAGTAATACATAGTACATTATATCTAGGTAGTGTTATTAATAGTAATATAACATAACAAGTTATATTGTCAATAACTTTAAAAAGGACGAATCATTATATACATTTAAGTCTAGGTCTACATTTTAGGGTTCATTTACTTTAATTTCTACTAAATAGTATAAAAACTAGATGAAAACCCGGCTTCGCTCGGGTGAAATGTGGGTAGATATTTCTGTAGTCATCGGTTCTCATGGAATATTAAAAGTAAGCAAGGCATAGATTTGTAAAGCTTCGTTCATTGTGTTTAATAAATGTAGTAAATAAAAAGTGCAAAAGTTTTTATACAAATAATTTTTATTTTTTTGTAAAACTTTAAGTTGGGCTAAAAAAGACTTGTATCCAGAGACGTAAAACAAAATAATAAAAAAAATTGCCAAATTTGTCTCGCAATCGGCCAATTTCAGGTTTAAAGAAAAAACACATACTATTTTATCATAAAAAAGTGTCAAAAACAATATTTTCGCGAAACGTCAACGACTGAAGAAAATACTAGTGAAATGAAAAGATGGCGACTGCGGTTTGTTTGTCAGTGTCTTTAGAATTTAACGAAATACTCCATAATCCGAATTTTGCGGATTTATCTTGTCGACTCAAAATCAATATTTTTTTATGTTTTGTCATTCACATAATGTTTCGTTCGAGTTTACCGTACCCCTTGACGAAATTATTAATTAGATAAAAATATACATATTGTTCTTTGGACTTTCAATGTTAATTCGTATATATAATAGCATGTGTATGTATTTTTAACATAGTTACTTTTGATAATGCATCGCCCACATGAATTACTGTTTGTGACTCATGTGGTTGACTGGGAGAACATGCCTAAAGGTGTTAAGACCGGTGCACTTTTAATTATTTATTTATGCATTGAAGTTTTAATAAATAAATAAATTACTAACTTTACTGTTGTAGTTTTTAATTTATATAAACAGAGGTAAATAGAAAATAGAAGAATAATTAGGATTACGGAATTTTTTTTATATGAACGATTCACAAGAAGTATAAGCAAAATGTACAATAACTGAATTAATTTTAACGATAATAATGTTTTTATAGAAAAACTTAAAATTCATAGCGCTGACAATCGGTTTCTATGTTGACTATCGCTATCATCATATGCCTCTTACTTGTTATTGTGGAATTATTTATATAAAAAAAAAACATTTATTCAAGAGAGCAACAAACAAGTTTCTTGCTCATTCTTCTTGTGATGAATCTGCATTTCGAATGAGTGGTAGAATAAAAAATATGACTATTCAAAAGTGCTTGAATTGAGTTTATTTCTATTTCTATAAATTTAAATACAAATTTAGAAAAAAAATATACATTTCTGATTAGATCAGTATACAAAATATTTTTTTAAGAAATATTTTTAAGACGCGTGTGAAGTTTATTTTTTAAGAAATATTTATTATTGACTTTATTTATTATTTAGATTTATATAAAATAGCTAACACACGTAATTACTAAGTTAACGTATGCCAAAAAGAAGACATTAAGCCGGCGTTGGCGAACACCCATCAATTGTTCAAAGTAACGGTTTAAAGCAATATATGGCCCATAAAAATGTTAATACTCCGATACAACTGCACATTTCTTGTGCAATTTGCTGCGTTGAAAACTAAAAATGTATTGGGACGAATAGCCGGATAAGTCACAGGCGGTAGCGGGTTTCGTTATTTTGCACACCGTATATTATCAATTTTAAAATTTCTTTTTCTCTTTAAATCACAACTGTGTTTCTTTGTTTATATTTTAAACTTCCATTTTATTCAATTTTACACTAAGTTCCAATTTTATAATAACAATATAGATAAGAATATGTATATAAAAACCCTACTAAAAAAACACTACTATTATAGTTTTCATATTCCTAAATTTGCAATGAGGATTATTCTTTATTAAAAAATAATAATGCTACTAAGACAAAAAAAATGTTATATAGTACAGTGGAGCCTAAAAATATTATTTCATTTCTATAAGAAGCTCAAAAACATACGTAATAACTGACCACAGAACATAATTATGTTAATTCTTTTACTATTTATTGTACCAAAGAATATTTAATAGGTAACTATTAAAAAAAAAATCACACAAAAATTCACACTGCGTCATGTATGGGTAAATAACTAGGTATAGAGACCTTATGTTATGCATATTCATATTCATACTTACTGTTTTTCTTAATCTATTTCTTCTATGTGCACAATAAAGAGTTCATTATTATTATTATAAATACATATATTTTTTTGTAAATACATACATAAAATAACGTGTATAGAATCCATCCCATATAAACAATCATAATAATGAATACAAATGTTTGTACTATGAGAGGAATCGAACTCGAGACTTTTAGAATCGACTATAAAAAAAAATGTAATGTTTAGCACACTTGTATTCATGACTATGATTATTTTTATTACTTTGGGTATTTTCTACGTGTATTATGTATGTGTAATGTATTTAAACATTTATAGCAGTTGTCTTGCATATAGAACACAATCTGTTCTTATTTAAGTTTTATTTTGGGACTAGATACTGCTGTGTTTTTTGTACTAGATTATTATTAATTTATAATAACACTAAAAACGCTTCCCGCTGTTAACTTAAGGTGGGCCATAATTGTCCAGTAAGCACAGTACTGCCGAAAATGGCTGTTAAGGAAATGGGACATGCAAATGAAGGGGTTGGACTGTTAGACCCCCGCTAAACTTAGTGTTTGATCGCCAAATGAATTGGTATTTTTATATATGTGTAGCAATGGTTTATATTGTACTGCAATGGTATTTCTGAACAGATACGATATTGAAACTTTCAAGAAAAGAGCTTATTCGTCTTAAAAGGTCGGCAACGCACTTACAATTTTCCGGGTGTTGTGGATGCTCATGGATGGCGGTAATCGCTTACGATCTTGCATGTCCTTTGTACTATAAAAAAAATACTAAGGTATACATTATAAAACATCATATGAGTGAGTCTCGCGATCTCACCTATGCCATCATGTATGTATTTCAGTCGAAGGGATAAGGCAGTGAAATTGCATTGCATTGAGGCATTTTACCTTAGCCCTTCGAAATAGCAATGCATGAGTATCACATATTATTCAATATATAATATGTATAGTTTAGCACACCGCCTTACTACCGATGGTCGCGGGTTCGATTCCTCGCACGGCACGAACATTTGTATTCATGAGTATACTTGTTTGTATCGGTCTGTGTTTTCTATGGATGATATGTATGTATTTACAAAAAAAAACTATGTATTTGTATCAGTTGGCTAGTACCCATAACACAGGCTTTAGCTAGTTTACTTGGATCTAGATGGCGCTGAGTAAATTGTCCTGAAATTATTATTATTATTATTGTAACTGGCCACCAATAAATACGTAAATTGTACATGCATTAAACACTATAAAAATATGAAAAAAGAATAATTAGCACAGATTAACGAAACATTCCAATTTTAAATACAAAAAAATCTTTACAACTATCAACAATCCCGAAAATTCTTGTCCAGACTTTTACAATATCTGTGGTTAGTTATAGTTATTTTGGTTATTTGTAGTTATATCTATAGTTTTAGAACAAGAATGTGATTTATTCATGTTTCAAACAATAAAGCAATTAATATTAATCATAATAGATATTTCTAGAACGTGACAGATAATCAAGATGGAATTTAAATGGATTGAGTTATCAAACACATTTTATATCGATTTCGGCTAATCATAGAATGTATCCGATTAATATCGAATTAAAATCGTATTATGATACAGAAACCTAATTCAGATAAACTTAACTAATAATACTATTTAATATGTAATACTATTACATAAGATCTAAATAAAAATGTGCTGATTAATTTAGTTTTTACAACATCACAAGCTTCTATTGTATGAAATGACGTAGAGCCACAGAGTATTAAATATACAGAATGAAACCTTACTTCGGTTATATGTAAGACTGGCTGTGTCCGCGACATCGTCCGCGTGGAATTTAATTCTAAAAATAAAAGATTTTTTCTAAATTAAAAGTAGCCTAAGTTACTCCTTGTTACATCAGCTACCTACCAAAAAACGTCCCGTAAAAATCGGTTCAGCCATTTCAGAGATTAGCCGGAACAAACAGACAAACAGACAGACAAAAATTGTAAAAAATGTTATTTTGGTCTATGTACTGTATTTACATTCATATACATGTAGTAAAAAACGGTTATTTCAATATTACAAACAGACACTCCAATTTCATTTATATGTATAGATGTATTGATTTGGGTAGAAACATGATAAATAGTATAATGCCCTCCGATCGATTCCCCGTCCAATTCAATTCTGGATCGAATTTACGACGGCCTGAGCCGAGATTTGAACCCATAGCGGTGCTCTCAGACTAACGTCGTATTCGTCAGGCGGGAGTTAGCCTTCAGCCGCTCAAAAGTCCTCTGTTGGGTTTGGAGTGCCATCTGCACTCGCCCCCTATCGTCCGATGAAACCGAAAAGGCCAGCTACGGCCAACAGCATTAGAGTAGTGCGAAAAATAATCGACGTTTCATAGACTAACTAAAATGGCGACATACGCATTTATCATCATAAGGAATAATTTTCGTATTGCGTTTCTTTTTATTTGACTAAAAACTAATACTAAGTACTAATAACAACTAGATATACCTTACTAAGTTTACAGTATAGATAATCATCTGTAATATAATATAATAATACAGGAAATCTTTCTTCTTTCTGCCCTTTTTCATTTTACAGATTTGCCCTATATCTTTTCCCAACGATATTTGTTCTTATGATTTTTTTATCACAAATCTAGGAGTTTAAATCGTATAGGAAGTTACAAAAACCGGTTTGTAACTAACTTATGCTCTGTATCGATGGGAGCAGTTGCCAAAACGTGCGCGTAACGTATGGCCCGATATTTTATCTGTGCCAAAAAATTTCGACGAACTATCATAAATAAATAGCCGCTTACTGTGGCTGTTTGTGAAGAAAATAAAAATATTAATACTTTATTATTAAATATTAAGACTTTACAAAAAATCTGTGTATTTGTATCAGTTGTCTAGTACCCATAACAGAAGCTCTGATTAGCTTAGGACTAGATGACGCTGTGTGAATTGTCCTGAAATATTATTATTACACTTCAATCCAAAAATTGTATAACTTTACCTCAGAAACAGATATATGTTTAATTTAAGACGTATGATATAATATTCTATTTCCCAGAGAGAGCCTGGAGATCTATAGGTTACGACTTCAGACTTCACACTTTTTTTATTGAGTAGTGTTACGGCCTTGGAACTTTTGACCGTCACAAGTAAAAAAAAAATCAGCAATGAATTTCGAAAACGATGATTTCTAATAAGGTACAATCGTATTGACGGCATTTTAATTGAGTAGTTTTACAGCCCTAGAACTCTAGACTAAGTCAAGTAAAAAAAAAATTGCATTTTAGAATTTTGAAAACGATGATTAAGATACAATCGAATTGACGACAATTCGACATTGAGTCGTGTGGTGCGGACCAAAACCCAAAGGGCATAACATCAGATAAAACTCAATGCAAGCTCCAACTTTTATACGATAAGGTCGCGCTTAATTCCCTGATAGTGTATCAATGTGGAGATTATTATGGCGCCGTAACTAATAAAGTTTCTGACTGGTCCTTTTTCTTTTAAATGTTTCGGAGTGAACTCATAAATTTATGCAATTAAATACAAAAGAATACAGATAATAAGGTGTTTAAAATTTAAACTAAATAGTCACTTTAATGTTTACTAATTAACATAGAACAGGATGTTTGGAATATAATAAAACATGAAATTCAGCTTACAAAAGCCCACATTCAAAAACTTTTCTATATTGAGATACTTTTTATAAAAAATTATTGACGGCTTCGGTAACTTTGCTGTTTAGCACATCGCTTTACTTTCGATGATCGCGAATTCGATTCCTCGCACGATGCAAATATTTCTATTCATGTACTCTATAACTACAAATAGTTTCATCTACCATTTAAAAACACGCATCTAACTTGATCAGTACAAAATTGAATCTAGGACTCTAATGTGTAAAACGATCTACCCGAGCTACTGCACCGTAGAGAGGGTAATTCAGTTTCATTATAAAACTAGCTCCGCCGCCCCTCCCTCAATTTTTAATCTACAAAAAAAGCTTCGTAGCACGTTGCTCGCTGCTGATAAGCGGCGGTCGTTAGCCAGATAATTCTGGCTGATAGCAGATGCCCCGATAAGTACCGTCAGCAGATTAATGCCAGCAGTATATTAAAGCGATGGCAGATATCAAAAACCAGGTACGGCCAGCAACAACTACAGTCTCTTTTTTTTAATAATTAATTATGGCATGGTGTTGTAGCCACTACTGACGGTATACGCTAGAACCTATGACAGTAATAGGCTTAGAATAGATTAGATCACTTTGACCGGGCCAAAGGGTGTTGTTAGTAATGTGGACATTGCTAGCAATAAAGTTACATCCCTTTGACCGAAGGGTGGAATGTTCTTAGTAATCAACCTCATTGCTAGCAATGTACCATGTCAGGTTGACTCCACCCTGTTCCTCCTCGAAACCATCGTGGTAAGTTCCTGGAGCATTTGCCACGATGGGCTAACTGATCTGATCTTATGCTCATCCTATCATCCTCCACTGGTGCCCCGCCAGCGTAAAACGTTAGCCATTTTTGACTGCTAAATATATATATATATATATTATGGAAAATGTTTTTCATAAAATTATTTGTTATCGGTGTCTCCATCGCTAGAGAATCAGAAGTATAAATTGAAGGGTAGATTTTTTTGGTGACCCTAGCCTAACTCATATTTTTTGGATTTAAGACAGAGTGGTAAAAGCTTAGGCCAAAAAATTGTCTTGTATTGGATTATATTATGTGTATCCATACCAGAGACTTTGTCTGGTCTAACAATTTGTAACCATTGTCTACTCCTAGACAGATAAGAACATTTCTAACATACATTACTTATATATTATGTTACGTTTACATTTAGCCGCTTCCCCTGCCACTCGCGGTGCCGGAAATATTGCCGGGCGACAACTGAGTGAGAGGGCTGAATGTAAAAACACGCTGCCACTCGCGCTACCAGTCCTTTGACTCGCGCACGAAAAACCGACAATCGCGGGAGCGCCGGGCAGCGAGAGTAGCAGCGCCAATGGCATGGGAAGAGTTTTCACTCGTTTTTACACTCTCGCGCTGCTCACTTCCGTGCACACTTCCGTGCTCACTTCCCTGCCCACTCGGGCTGAGTATAAATTGGGCATTATTATTATCTAGTATACATTTCTGTTTTAAATCTGCCTGAAAAAAGATTCAAATGTCGTATGAAATACTTCCTTTGCAAAGAAGAATATTATAAAATTGAAGAGTTTGTAAACGATAATAATATTTTACTAGAAAAATCTTAAAATTCAAAGCTGACAATATTACCTGATTGCACTAAAAATGAGTGCTTAGCGGTTTCTATGTTGATTATCACATTCTTATTTGTTTATTGTGTAATTATTTATTTTAAATAACATCTATTGAAAAATGAAACACAAGTTTTAATATTTTTTTTATACTATGAAGTTGCCAAACAAGCATACGGTCCATCTGATGGTAAACGGTTACCGTAGCCTATGGACGCCTTAAACACCAGGGGTGTCATGTGCGCGTTGCCGACCCTTAAGAAACCTTAATATGCCCCAGAAAAACCCCATGCTGTAGTCTCGTGAGAAAAACTCGGCAGGTAGTTCATTCCACAATATGTGTGTACGGGGGAGGAAGCTCCTCAGAAACCTCCGAAACATGATGGTTTACAGGGGGAATAACGTGGAGGTCAACCTGAGGTACATTGTTAGCATCATAACTTGGTGTTATTAATCCACATTACTAACAATTCCCCTTCCCTCGATACCATACTATTATCATCTATTAAGAAATATAGAACAAAGAAAAGCCACAGATACTTAACATTATGCAAATAAGACATGCGTCATCTTTGAAATACCAAATAAAGGCCAACTGTTTATCATTTGTTTTCTAACCAGTAAGAACTCCAACCGGACAGCTGTAACTGAATCCAGATCACTATCATCCAACAGAGAACAATATTATCGATCGAACAAAAAAGGATCTGACACGAAACAACACACCACAATGGCCCGACAAATGAGTGCGACAGAGATAACAGATATGGAGGGAAAAGTGTTGCGACTACCGGCGCGGGCGCGTGTATTATGAAATTTGTTGCGTTGATATCGATTTGTGTTGTATACATTGCTGGTCTAGTTGTGAAAAATAAAATGTTTTACATTTGGCATGTAATGGATTGAAATGTAACCTATATGTTTATAGTATTTATGTATGTTTGATACTTCAAAATACAGCTTCAAACTATTTTGTTGGATTTATATGTATAGGGCCTAAATCGAGAACAATGTCGTCGGCATATTGTACTTATTATCCTAACAGTTACATTACAACAATTTTATCGAACTCTGGTACAACAATTTGTGTACATTGGTACAGATACAATATTATAAATTATTTTTTAATAAACATTTATCTATCCTTGAATGATTTGCCTTATTCAAGTAAGAACTACTGGAATGAATGTATCAAATTATATGCACAAATATGTAGATCATATCTGTAGCACAGATAAATTAATCTTACGAGTATAAAGAGGCAGGTTTTTTTATGTATGATAATGGAATGGTGCACCCGCCTGCGCTAGCGGTTTACGCTGGCGGGGCACCAGTGGAGGATGAGCAGTTTACGACAGTTAACCCATATTGACAAATTCAAATCAATAAATCCTGAAAATTTAAAACTTTTTTTTATATGTGTTTCTGTACTTTTATAACGATAATAAATAACTTATGAAAAAATGTATAGTAAAAATATTAATTGTTTTTTTTACGACACTTTAAAAATGACCTAAACTTCATGCATCTAGACCAGAATACGTTAAGAACGATGTCACCAGACAATTTAGCACTTTGCATTTATAATGGAACACTACGCTATGCTTCATTTTATATTTAGAAAGAAAGAAGAAAGTTTATTTATTTATTTATTTTCCACACTTACATCTATTTTTACAGGTCTTAGCCTAATACAATAGTGCAGCAAACATTATTTTTTAAATTAATAAAAATAAAAAAGGTTTGTGAACTCATTCAGAGAACAAGAAAATAAATCTATAAGTCCGTTATATATTTAATGTACGCAGTGCTCTTGTGAAAAGTCTTTAAATAAGTGTAAGAATAAAAAAAAAACATAATGAAAGTTCTGTTGTCAAAGACTAAGAGATTCATGGAACAGTGTAACTTTTTTTCAACACCTGGCTGTTGTTAATTTTATTAATCAATTTTAAAAAAAATATAATCTCTCTGTCTGTGTTTCTGTCTCTATATATTAATACAAACAATTATAAACGTGAAAGTTTGTATGTAAATATATGTTTGTTATTTTCACGTTTCAACAAACTATAACTTGATTGTGATGAAACTGCATTACAGTAATATAACTATACATCAGAATAACACATAGGCTATATTTTTTATTCAAATTTAATGTGAGTGAAACCACGGGCACTATTATTAAACTGTAAGTAAGCTAAATTTCATGTTTCTCCGTCCGCGCAGAACTCGTAAAAACGGATTCAACATTTTTGCTTCAAGTATTCAATAAAATAATCTATACATATAAATAAAATTGGAGTGTCTGTTTGTAATGTTGAATAACCATTTTTTACTACATGCATATAAATATAAATACGGTATATACACCAAAATAACAGTTTTTACAATTTCTATCTGTCCGTCTGTATGTCTGTTTGTTCCGGCTAATCTCTGAAATGGCTGGACCGATTTTGATGGGACTTGCATTGACAGGTAGCTGATGTAATAAGGAGTAACTTCGGCCACTTTTATTTTAGAAAAACTTTTTAATGTTAAATTCCACGCGGAAGAAGTTGTGGGTACAGCTAGTTATTAATAATAATCAAGTGGCGAGCCTCATGAGTCATATCATATTGTCCAGAGTAACTTGATCCTCGTAAATTAAGCCTTGACCAACCTTTGTGGGAGTTATAAATGTGTTAAACAGTTTAAAGGTATAAACACTAGGCCATTGTTGTCCAGATCCGTATCTCGGGCACAAAGGGCCAGCGTATCGTGGTAGCGGGCGCGGTTGACAAATGAGCCCGCCGACTGCCCACCCAACGAGACACTTGTATTATGTGACCTCTACATTGTTATAACGATCGTCAATATATTGCTATACTAGTTTCTGGCATCGGCTTCGTTCTCGTGAGCAAGATCTACCTTATAGTTTCTGCCCGTGACTTTGTTTATGCAAGATCTATCTGAAAGAAATGTCCTCTGATCCATAATAATTAAATGCTAAGTTTCAATACAATGCTATACGTCATTATTTTAAATGAACAAACAGAATTAATTTAATATACGATATTAGTCAAACTGTTGTTGATCCTAATATTAAATCCAAATACTTAAAGTGGATAAAATTTTTATTTCATTGGGAAGATTTATTATTTTATGTTAACATAATAAATAATATCTTAGGACAATTCACACAACGCCATCTAGTCCCAAGCTAAGCAGAGCTTGTGTTACGGCTACTAGACATCTGATATAAAGACATGCAGTTTCTTTGTAAATAAATACATACTATATACAGAAAACACCCTGACCGATAGAAACAATCATACTCATGAATACAAATGTTTGTACCGTGCGAGGAATCGAACCCGCGACCATCGGATAATAAAGCGATATGCTAAACCACTAGATTACTGATGCTGTTATAACAGACAAATTCATAGGTACTTCGTTATTTAATTATGAAAACGAAATGCTCTTGGTGTTACACTATTTAAATGTGCATAACATGTACGGGTGCATCAATACATTATCATCCATAAAAAAAAAGTCTGCAGTAAACATGTTATTTGAAATGAAATGAAATTATATTTATTCAGTAGAAGAAAAACTAAAACACACATTAAACAAACAAAAGAAGAATAACAAACAGTGCGGCAATTAAAAAAAAAACAGTATTTATCTATATTTAATCTAATTAGGTGCTATTTTGCGGAAGTTCATTTCACTACTTGATAGATTTCTATTATTTTGTTCAATTCCACTACAATTACTATGTGTGAGACCACAAGTATTCGGTGTGGAAACTTCAACTTACGACCTTCTCTAATGGCGATCAAATCCCGACCGTTTTTGAGTCTACACCCACGTCTTCGGTAAAACCGATGACGTGGGTGTAACCAAACCCTTCTGGCCTTCTGTGGCCAAACACTTCTTATATTCTTCTTCGGTCGGGGTTTGGTCGACGAAGAGTCAACACTAGGCTTCCAAGCCAAATCCGAACTCTATTCAACGCCTGATGATGCCTCGTTCAGAGGCGAAACACGCCATTAGAGAAGGTCGTAACGGTAGTCAAGTTTCCACACCGAATATTTGTGGTCTCACACATACTAATTGTAGTGGAATTAAACAAAATAATATATATCCATCAAATAGTAATACAATTTATCATCTAAAACTATTGTTCACAGTTTAGGTTAAATCTTATTAAATTGATCCCCACCTAATGATTCACACAATGATTTCACATTGCGGTTAATCGGAATTTCAGTATCGCAAATCGTACAAAATATTGACACATACATAGAGCGAGAGAGAGATAACTGTCAAAGTAATTCTTCTACAGACTACCTAAAAGGTATTAATACTGCGCATAAATGATTAATTCATTTAAATAACTTGCTGTGATGCCCGACTTTGTAGGCTTGTTTTTTTTTGATATTCGTTTATAATTTAAGAGCCGCGTTTTTGTTGATGGAGTTCTTGCCATTTTCGATCTTCCATCAATCTTTTTAGTTGTTGATACGACACGACTACAACTTTTCCTTGATCTGCTTAATATAGCCGTCTTGGTCTTCGTCCCTCTTTCCTTCTATTTTTCCTCCGATAATATTATTTTTTGAGATATGTTTGCCAATTTTCCATCATTGGTATATGATCTGTCTAAGACAGATATAATAATAAGACAGACTGTCTTTATGTCAAATTTCATTAAGATCCAGTCAGCCATTTAGTGGTGTAAATGTAACAAACAGACAGACAGACACTCTATCGCTTTTGTAATATGTGTATGGATATTTTTACACCTATTATTCTCGATGAGCTAGTCATATACCATTAATTGTCAATATCATGATGAAAGCAGCATTCGGCATGCCTATATTTCGTTGGATATATTTGAATACAAATTGGCCAGGGACGTAGCTACCCAATTATTTAGCTAATAATTAAAATATTTATTTTGTATTTTTGTAATCATAAAGTTAAAAGAATAAGAGCTGATTTGTCAGTTATTTTTAGCTCGCAAGCATTCGGAACTGACGGTAGATTTGACATATCATAAGAGTCTGTAATAGATCTATATGAATAACCTTTTGATTAGATAGATTTGATCTGATATAAAAATAAAGAAACTTTATTGATCTGCATAAGAATCGAAGGGAGACCAATTTTAACCACACCGTATGTACACATCTAGAAGACCTACAGTGATATAATAAACGCATGTTATCACAAAACTGGATCTCACTTCACCAATTAAGTTTATGCACCTTTTTGCTTCCCGATGGTAATCGTCCGCGTTTAAAGTCACGACTCTGGGATTTTGTTGAAACATTAATTAATTATATATAATAATATCGCATACTGAGATTGTTAGTTCATTTAATTGTTATTCTCTATTTGTAATTTTAACTGACTTCAATAAAGAAGGAGCTATTTATCCAAACGATGTACAAAAGAGCTTACTTATTCGATTTATATCCATCATACTTTTGAACGAGTGCTGCTTGTAGGGACTGGTCTGCTCTAATCACTACGACTGATTTACTCTTATTTAGTTGCTCAATCAATTGGTTGTACATTTATTATTTTCTCTATTTGAGTATTTAATTGTATTAGTTCTAATTGGTAGTTTGTATTCAGACACTTCAACTTAAAAATGTAAAGTAACAATAAAATTATTTAAAAGAGCAACACGTAACAGCAAAGTTTCTTGCTCGTTCTTTATAATTTCGTGTTATTCACACAATATCTTAATTATGACTGATCATTTCTAATTACATATATTTCTTGGCTTCTTCTCTTCTCTTTGAATTTTGCATTGTGAATATGGCGATAGAACCAAAATAATATTTAATAGTCTATTAAATTAATTTTAACAAAGATTTTTTGTATATTTTCTATTTATGAATATATACATATTAAATTAAATTAAACTAATTTATTCATATAGGACATCGTAGGCGTTTATGAACGTCATTTTTTTTATATTATAATTTTTTCCCCACCGTTCAGTTCAGTATACAGATTCAATGGAGAAGAACTGGCTAGAAACTCGACAGAAATTCTTTTTTTTTTAAGTCAAAATATTATAAAGAGTGTGGGATTATACATGGGAACGCCTGTAGTGCTGGTCATGTGTGTAAACAACGGTTACTTTTTACCATCAGTGGGGGGGTACCCCTACTTAGGCATTTCCCATTTCTTTAGGGTTCGGCTCTCATAGTCCTTCTTCGCCAGGCACAGCTATTCTGGGTCGTCGAGTCATTTTTTTCCGTTTTCTTTAGGTCGTTATTGATAAAAGTCTTGCCAAGTTAGTAAGGTTCTTTCTCTTTGAGCCAGTGTTAAGGTTCAGGACTTTTTTAGTCCATGATTCTCTCTCTTCTCAGTCTGATGTCCTGGACTCAGGAGGACACTGAGAAAATACTAAAAACCGTAGTATAATCAAGACAAAATGGATAGTTCTGAAACATTCTAATAATTCTATTTTACAATACTTCCGGATACAATACTTACTGTCATACACACACACATATACCCGTACTCGCGCACTAACATATACATATATATATCTGTAATTTTTATTATTGTATTTATTATTAATTTTTATCGTATATTATTACTATTATATAAGCGCAAAATTATTATCATCACTCTGATCGCCGTACTAATGTAACGTTCACTGTTAAACTAGCTGTGACTATCACGATACAGGCGTAGCCTAGTGTGGAGTAATAGTTAAAATCTTACTTAAGTTAAGTCTTCTGAAATAAATGTTATTCTATTCTATTCTATTTGTCTCATTACGTGGCCATACTCGTACCACCACAACCTCGTAATGTCAGTGAGCTGTCAGCTTGTCTGTCATTCAAATTATATTTAAAAAATGCTGTAGATTTTCTGGAGGTAGACAATACATGAATGCTGCATGGTAGACGCGACATCCTGCGACCAAGATGTGCCCGATACTTGCCATGTTTCAGGGAATCAACTGGGAGTGAATAAAACGCGATCGACACCGACCAATTTCGCAAAAACTACACAACACGATCCGTTCTACAGATCGTTGATACACTCTGTGTAGTGGCAGCAGAATCATTATGTATATACCAACATAAAATAAAACTCACGATTGTAAATAAATGAATGAAAAAAACAAGAATTATGAATTTAATGAACTTAGACTAAGTACATTAAATTAATAGACCAATAACTCATTACCTCAGAAAGATTACAGAGGCACGGGTAACAAGGTAAGCTAGTATACAACAATATCGCATCGTAACATTGTTACCTGATTAGAACATGAAGAGATCCCTGTATTATTGTTTTACGCGTTTACATGTCATTGAGTATGACATTTAGTTTTATTTAGTTTACTGTTTGAGGTTTTTTCTGTCTGGTTATCCGTACACCCCTAGGGAGGTGAAGGTTGGGGCCTCGGGGTGAACCCCTTTGGCTTAGTTCAGAACCCCTAGGGCAAGTATACATAAAGAAAAAGAAAACTACTTAATCTAGCGTACTAAACGTAGTGACATACTTGAAGACATTTTTTTAAAGTTTTAGTGTTAGTTAACAGTAAACTGATTGAAGAATGACGCACTGAATGACATGTAAACGCGCGATCTGTCAACCAACTAACATGTACATACGTGTAGTGCGTTGACACGTTTTTTTGCCGACGCTACAAGCACACACGGCCTGCTCGCCGCGTATCGTGCCATCTAATATTATTCTGGGAACGACCTTAATAAGTCACTACAGAATGTTATCTATTCCATTTTATCGCCTGCTCTGATAAGCATCTCTATCCAATTAGCTCGACAATGCAATATGGACCGTCTCAGGCACAGTTATGACGGAATTCTGAGTTCACTGCGAGTTTTATACAAGATATGTGATTTAGTGGCTTGTGATTTTTTTTTAAACGCGCAATCAGGTTGCTTGCGTATTTTGCTGTGTACGTAAGAGGTTATAATCTGTACTTTGTCATAGTCTATATTAGAATTATTAAGAACAAAAAAAATGTACTATGTGACATATCTAAATGTATATATGATACGCGCGCAAGTTAGTCTGCTTCAAATTTTACCCGTTTCTGAAATATTTTTCATTGCAGATCCACTCCTATTAGTCATAGCGTTATGTTATATAGCTTAAAGCCTTCCTCGTCAAATGGACTATCCAACACAAAAATAATTTTTCAATTCGAACCAGGAGTTCCTGAGATTAGCGCGTTCAAACAAACAATCAAACTCTTCAGATTTATAATATTACTGGCTACTCGCCCCGCCTTTGCATGGGTGTACATGTATTTTATATATAAACCTTCCTCTTGAAACACTCTATCTATTAAAAAAAAACCGCTCCAAAATCCGTTGCGTAGTTGTAAAGATTTAAGCATACATAGGGACGGACACACAGCGACAGCTACTTTGTTTTATACTATGTAATGATTATAAGTATAGATAAGTGTAAAAAGGCTTAATTCCATAATTAACATATGAAATGATGTTAATAAAATTATTGCTAATTAAATAATAAATAACATTTGGCTCCGTGATTAATACCGCTTTACGGACCTCAAATATATATGTCATGGTATTATGACAGTTATGGGACATTTATACATATCTTTTGGCAACTGGCTCATCGGTTTATTTATGTTTTATCTGCATATCTACATACTACTCTGGAAATCATCTTTTTATTGCTGATAAAAAGCTTCCGTTTCAATATCTAGACCACAAGACTTTTTGCTGCGCGTTGATAACTTTCTATGAAATAGAAATAATCTTTATTGAAATAAACTTGATATAAGCACTTTAGAATAGTCACATTTTTTTTATTCCACCGCTTATTCGGAATGCAGACTCACACAAGAAGAATGAGCAAGAAACTTGTGTGTTGATCTTTTAAATATTAATAATCTATCGGATGTTTTATCTACATACTACTCTGAAAATCATCTTTTTATTACTGATAAAAAGCGGATAGCTTTTAACAGTTTCAATATCTAGACCACAAGACTTTTTGCTGCGCGTTGATAACTTTCTATGAAATAGAAATAATCTTTATTTAAATAAACTTAATATAAGCACTTTTGAATAGTCGCATTTTTTTTATTCCACCGCTCGTTCAGAATGCAGACTCACACAAAAAGAATGAGCAAGAAACTTGTGTTTTGATCTTTTAAATATTAATAATCTATTGGATTATTAATAATTTTAATATTAATTATATTTATACTGATTATATTTATACTAATAATAATTATACTTACTTCTCCGGTTTCTGGTATACGCTATACCAGAAACCGGATTGAAACCAAGTAAGTATAATTATTATTAGGAGAAAAGGCGTAAAAAAGAAAAAAATCATATAAATTAAAGTAAAATACCAATAATATCCCTGGACAATTTACACCAACAAGTCTCAAGATAGGTAAAGCTTGTGTTGTGGGTACTAGACAACTGATATAAATAAATATATACCTTTATTTTTGAAAATACATACATAATATACATATAAAAACACATCGGTCTAGGTGTTTTTTATATGTATATTACGTATATTAGTATTATAAGTATATTATTAGTATGACAAACAGACATACTCAGGTACTAATGTTTGCACCGTGCGAGGATATGAACCCGCGACCATTGAAAGCTGCTGTTACCCACTACTTCGACTGCGTAGAATTTATTTTTTAAATAAAATATGTTTTTAAATTAAAATTAGCCTAAGTTACTCCTTATAACGTTAGCTATCTGCGGGTAAAAGTAGCGGCACAGTTAGTCCCGCCGTTTCAGAGATTAGCTAAAACATACGAATAAACAGACAAATAATTATAGTTTCTAGGTAAGTACCGTATATACTGTGCATTTTATTTATTAATACAAATAAATGGTAATATTAATTTCGTGTGTGTTATATAGCTACGTAGAACAACTTATCTACATCTAAATGTACATATATAACTCAAAGGTGACTGACATAGTGATCTATCAACGCACCGCCCAAACCACTGGACCACTGGACGGATCGGGCTGAAATTTGGCATGCAGGTAGATGTTATGACGTAGGCATCCGCTAAGAAAGGATTTTGATCAATTCTATCCCCAAGGGGATAAAATAGGGGATGAAAGTTTGTATGAAACTTTGTCAATTTTAAATCGATTGGGCTATCTTTGCATGCATAAAGCTACTATGACGTAGGCATCTCTTAAGAAAGTATTTTGATAAATTCCACCCCTAAGGGTATAAATTAATGCGAGCGAAACCGCGGGCAAAAGCTAGTGCATTATGTATGTTGGTAGTTAATATAGATGGATAATGAATTATAGAACACTCAATATTTATAGTATACTTCATACTCCATTCATAATTGGAAGCGTTATACGTAAAACAATTTCTTGTCATACCACAAATGCAATCTACAATCTGATACGCGTTCAAAAAGACGGGCCGGGTGGCAGTGTTGCCATCAAATTTTGAGTATAAATACCCAAATTAAAAATGTGTGAATACATATAAACATATAAACTACTAAAATATTGACTTATTTTTATATATATGTATATATATTTTATTATAATCTTTATTGCACCAATTACAGAACAAAAAAATATAAAATTTGTAAAAATAGATAAACTGGCAAAAGGCAGTGTTATCGCTATATAATATATTATATAGTAATGATTTATTTGATGACCGCTTTACGTCCGATAGTCGTGGGTTCGATTCCTCGCACGCCACAAACATTTGTATTCATAAATATAATTGTTTTTATCGGTCTGGGTGTTTTCTATGTATAATATGTATGTATTTACGAAAAAAATCTATATATTTATGTCAGTTGTGTAGTACCCATAACACAAGCTTTAGCTAGCTTTACTTGGGACTAGATGGCACTGTGTGAATTGTCCTGAGATTATTATTATTATTATAATGATTAGCTGTATCCTCAGTCGCTGATAAATAGAATACATCCGCCTCCTCTAACGATGTACGCTGGTGGGGAATCAGGTAATAAGATGAGCATGAGTTCAGGTCAGTTAGCCCATCGTGGCAATTGTACCAGGAACTAATGACGATGGTTTTTGGAGGGACCGCGTGGAGTGCATGGTACGTTGCTAGTAATGGGATCATCAGCCTACATTACTAACAATTTCCTTTGGGGCCGTTCAAGTATTACGTAAGCACTATAGGGGGGGCGGGGGCTCTTTTCTTTGCTTATTTTGGATGACATGGGGGTGGGGGAGTCTGTATGATGATTACGTCATCGTTCGTAATTTACTTTTTTACACGAATGGCAACCCTCACATTGTCTTTGCTAAAAAAACAATACATTAATTTAGAAATGTTTACATAAGCATGGGGGGAGGGGGTAAGAGCTTTGCTTACTTTTGCTGACAAGGGGGATGGGGGGTAAATAATTGTGATAAATCTGCTTACGTAATACTTGAACAGCCCCTTTCCCCTATATGAGACGGTTACCGCTCACCACTAGGTGGGCTGTCAGCTTGTTTACCACTTACATAAAAAACTCCTGGTAAATTCCACGTGATGGGTTTACTGACTACCTGAGCTGACTCCCTATAATACTCCACATGATGCCCCGGCCGGATATAACGTTAGTGTAAACGTATGCACCATTCTTTAATCATTCATTTCGGGGTGGAAGGGGATAGTAATGTGGACCAATGAGCCCATTGCTAGCAATGTACCATGTCATGTCAATAAATTATTTTCTATCTTTCTCTCTTTCGTTCTTTCTTTCCTTCTTTCATGTCTCCCTGGAAACCATCGTGATAAATTCCCGCTGAATTTGTCACGATGGGGTAACTCACTTGACTTCATGTTCATCTTATAATCCTCCACTGGTTCCCCTCCAGCGTAAACCGTTAGCGCAGGCGGAGGCACCATTCCATTATCCACAAAAAAAATCATTCATACCTAAATCACCAGTAATCTCAGGTAAATCTACTAGTATGGCAACACTTCCAGGCTGGGAGTACCTGTTGTTCTGACTGTACCAGTTACCTGGGGGCCAGGGTGGAGCGTGGGGGTGACTGATAACGTATCGATTGAGTCCTATCGTCGATCAACAATGAACGGAACGTATCAAAAGTTATTTCGTTTGATTGTTGCGTTCGAGCGCCATTTCGTTGTTTTATGTGTATATATATTCTCAATATGGAAACATATTTCATATGTTATAGTGGCACCCCGGCTTCCCCCGGGTGCTGATAACTTTGTGAATTGTATATATTAATACATATATATATATTTATAATAAGCTCCATCCAATTTTCAAACTAAGCAGAATTCTTGAAAATTATAATATATAATTTAATATAATTGTATTAAAAGAAACCCCTCTTTCCAGATCTATTTAAAAAAAATCTGTCTGGTCGTTTGCTCTTGACGATCTCTGAAACGGCTGTACCTATTTTATACGTTGAAGTTTTAATAAATAAATGCATATTTTGATTAAATACTTGTAATTTCAGATATATTTGCTAAGTTCAAAATTTCTCCGTACGATGATTCTAATTCTTATTATTTCTAAACCTTTGTAGAGTGATGGCAAGTAAAAATTCTTATGTACACTTATCTCCCTAAAATCTAATTGAACAACTACCCGACAACGACATTAATGTAACCATAAAAATAATTAGTGTTAATTGCCTGCACGACATTGGTTTTATAGCTTTTAACCTAATTTAACATTCAAATTGTTGAGGTACAGTCGGCTTCATATTAGTCAGGTTATATTGTATGATAATGGAATGGTGCACCCGCCTGCGCTAACGGTTTCCACTCGCGGGGCACCAGTGGAGGATGATAAGATGAATATGAGATCAGGTAAGCACTTCGTGACAGTTCATCAGGAACTCATCACGATGGTTTCTTGGGGGGCCGTGTGGAGGTCAACCTGGCATGGTACATTGCTAGTAATGGCTCATTAGACTATATAACTAACTAATTAGTGAGGTTGATCGACAATATGGAGGCAGTAAAGCAATACTTATTAACTAATTGTTGACCGCGACGTTGCTTGTGTGAAATATAGCTCACAATTTAACTTTCTATAGGTATATATTGAATATTAAATTGAATATTGGTTAATTATTTTTATACTTTATCGATTATAAACAAAAAAACAATCATAATTCTCTTTAAAATATTAATTAAAAGAATAATAAACTTTGTACATCTTTTTACCAACATTACGCAAACAGAGAAGTGTGAAATGACACATTTTTATCTTATAAAGAGAAGGAGTGAAAAACGCTATATTTTTTTAAAATTATGCATAATAAAATATTAAATCATATAAAGAAACATCACAGAGACACGCACGCATATGTCAAAATAGAGTAATATTGTTGGTCTATAGTCATACAACATTAATTTAAATTAAATATGGTCAAATGTTTACCATTGAGTGACTACTCATATCCGGACGGGTGTGGACGGTCATATGGATGGGTTTGTGTATAGTCTTACTGAATGTGAAACAGGGGCGTAGCTACCGCGGTATCTGCCGTATCAATTACACAGGGCCCCAGGCCACAGGAGCCCTCAACGTGCGTAAGCAAAAATTTACTTCCCAATTTTTTTTTATTCCACAAATGACAAAAGTAAAAATAGGCAATTTTTTTTCCCGTATCAGCTATGATTTCATAAATCAGTTTGTCAAAAAAAGGCAAGTGTATATTGAATTTGAATTGTTTCTAATTATTTTGGAAAAAGTGACAGACAGATGAGAGATTGAGAGAATGGATGAGATAATTATGATGAACAAATATTTAAATTTTTGTTTTTCTTTTGTGAGAAATCTTTACCTTTCCGAACAATATTTGAAACGAGGCCCTTCTGATGTGAAACAACAATAATTTAAATTAATTATGGTCGAATTTCGACCACTGGGCGACCACTACAATGGCTAATTGTGGTAATATGTGGTAAATGGCATAACGTCACGGCTCCGCCTCTTCTCAGCGTTTGACGTCTCAGGGTGTCTGTCGCATTAGGAATCCATTAAGTGGAAACGAAATTGTACTGATTAATACGTTTTATCGCTTCATGCTATCAGCGCTGGGCTCTGATTTATACCACTGTTATCTCCTGGATATTGGAGAAGGCGCCACTCACTATCTTCGGACGCTAGACCCACTTTTATGAATTTGAAGTATGTAGGAGATAGGATGGTAGCTTTTACGGCGGCTTCCGTTTGTGTAGTCCGATATTATGTTTTATAGCACCTACTTGTAGTTATACGTAGGTATGTATATGTAGATATAGCATACTCAATACAATAATACATTAACTAAAAATATTCGGTTTTTAGAATTAGACTTTAATATTACATTTTTAGAGTTGATTTCACCATATTTGGACTTTTTGAGTTATTGCAGTATTTTGTATATAAATTTTTACAGTAAATCATAATTTACATACTTTGGAAATTAACATTTTTTTGTACGCTGTAGATATGTTTTGGTAAATCTTAATTTAATTTCTTATTTTACTTTTTTGTAGGTATATGTAAGTATATACATTACAAAAATTGTATATAGGTAGAATTTTTTAAATGTCGTTGCTTATGATTAGTATTATGCTAATCTTAATTTGTTCATACGTTTTTATATATTTTTTTATTCTTAAGTTGATTTTTCTTGTCGACATTATTACTTTTCATAAGTTAATAGTTATGTGGAATAATAATTAGGTTTATTATTTTTAATTCAAACAATTTTTTTGTATAATTCAAATTAAATAAATATTTATATATTTGAATTATATTTTTTTTTATATATATGAATTATATTTTAATTATATTATATTCATACTTAGTTATTTTAATCACATTTTTTAATCATAACAAACCTGCTGTGGACCTCAAATTATATTCATGTAACTAGTTGGAAGAGGTACCTACTAAATACCAATTGCTTTTTTTATGCAGATCGTCATATATTTATTTATTATCAAATATTAATTTAGAAATGGTAATTTCATAACCACAGTACATTTTATACCTCCATCACACATGGAAGCCATTCGACTGCTGTACGCAGTACAAAGTATACTAAAAAAATGTAATTGATGATATAAGATAAGACAAATGCTCGAAAAAAAATAATAGTTTTATGTAAATGAGCGTTGCATGTGCTTGATGTTCAGATAAGGTATCACAGCTGAGATCTGAGCATGCTCAGTTGGCCTTCGGTGAGCACCTGCGCCGTATCTGGTAATCATAACCTTGCCAACATATCTGGAGATCTCAACAGAATCTCCGTTGCAAACATATCCGTTGCTTGATTATAATGGAATTAATATACCTTCAAGGCTTTTATCCCAGATGAGGTTGACAGAGGCATCGGCTCTTTATGTCGTGTTAAACGTAATACTTAATGTTGAATGTAATTACTCTCTGGGTATATTAAACAAAACGTGACAAATTTAACAACTTATAAAAGTAAAAAATAATTTATTCATGTAGGATATTTTAGCTGCTTATGAATGTCAAGTTTTTTGTATTAATATTTTTTTTCCTACCGTCCAGTTCAGTATATAAATCCAATTGATTCAACTGGCAAGAAACTCAATTGAATTACTTTTTTTGCTTATTTATTTGCAATGTATTTATACATTGGTGTCCATATTTAACATTAAATGAAAATCCCGTGCATAAACAACTATTGCCATGCACGCTCGTCATTCAAGATGATGGTTTTTAGGGGAAACCGCATGGAGATCAACCTGAAATGGTACATTGCAATGTGATCATCAGTCCACATTACTGATCTTACATACCCTTTTTACGGTGGACCATCCCATCACATACGGATATAAAAAGATGATTCTAACCTATTACGTAGACGTAAAACGTATGCGAAATTTCATCAAAATCGGTTAAATCGTTTCGGAGTAGTATGGCAACAAACACTGTAACACAAATGTTTTCAGTGGCGGCCACATTCGAACTCTTTAAATTATTTATTAAGGTACATTTTTACATGGATTATTTAATAGTTTTCTTTTTATTCCAGGTAAGTTGCAGAAGTTACACGCTGCCGTACACCTACCTTTTACCATCGCATCGCTCGCCATCGATAGAGAATTCATCACCACTCGCTGGAACATAAGTGGTCTTGGACAGTGCGGATTTAGAGGAGCTTCCTCCCGCATACTCTAAGATTGTGGAATTGCCTGCTGAGGTTTAGCATAGGGTGCTATAGTATGACAGCAAAGGGTTTTTGAAAAAGGGTATATTAAGGTTTCTTATGGATTGGCATGACCACACCCTGAACAGAAATGGTCTCAGACAATGCGGTTTTAGAGGAGCTTTCTCCCGTGTACACTTAGATTGTGGAATGAATTGCCTGCCAAGGTTCTCCCGAGAGTAGTCTCTCGGGGGTATCAACATGGGTTTTTCAAGAAGGGTTATTATATTAAGGTTTCTTAGGGGTCGGCTACGCGCACCTGATACCCCTGTGTTTCATCCGTCCATATAAAGACTACGATAATCCTTTACCACCAATAGCTTGATTGCCATCTCCGTGGTACAAAAACATCTTAATTTTACTATATACATACGAAATATATATATTTATTTAAACTTTAATGCACAAATACAATATATAAATGTATATTTGGCAAACTTAACATCTAAGGGCATTCTCTACTAGTCAATCATAAGGCACTGAGAAATTAGTAATCGGCTTATTACATTTTAGAAAAATTCCTACGTACCTAGTAATTTTACATCATGATTTAAGTTATATATATATATATATTACACATAGGTATATCATTGTTTTGACGTCATAGTGATAAATAAACTAAAATAGTAGTAGTAGGTATGTATATGCAAAGATTACAAAATAACATATGAACTACTTAAAAACCTCAATAATGATTATGTCACTCTTGATATATGTATATATAATATTTTACGTACCTCCTAGATATAAAAAAGCATTATCAGTCATTGTATTGGCTATCAGTACAGTTATCTCATAAGATTATTATCAGTAGATAATATTTATTTATCAAAGTAACTACCTCGTTTGGGTAAAAATGTTATCGCGTTCGTCTGGATTAGTTATAATTATAATATATTTGGCGATAATTATTTAAAGACATCATGCTTCATAGTTTATTAATAACTTCGTGAATTACAGCTGTATCTCTTAGTATTACTATATTTCTAGTAATTTGTGTCATGTCTGTTGTAGGAAGTAGTAATATAACACCTTGTCAGTAACACAAAATAGAGTTGTTTTAGAATATCAACAAATTTGTCTTTAAAAATCCGGCTCGAAGGACTAATGAATTATATTCTTATTATTTACTAAAAACTTTGAGATATGTATCATGTCTGTTGTAAAAAGTAAAAATTTAACACCCTTACTGTAACACAAAATAGAGTTGTTTCAGAATAACAACAAATTTGTCGTTAAAAATCCGGCTCGAAGGACCAATAAATTACATTCTTATTATTTACTAAAAACTTTGTTATATAAATATCGAATATCGATATAAGTACCTATTTTCAAAAACAAGTAGATAAGTACTTGTTTTTGAAACTAGGTACTCGCGTATCACTGAAAGCTGTTTACGTCACACAAACTCAAAACAGTATAATTTTCATAAACATCAAAGCGAGACTAGAGACCTCGCGATTGGTTATCAGAGAAAAAAATCGCCCAGATACGACGTTTATGGCAGCAGCTTTTTTATTTGACATTTTATACAAGTTTATTCAAACAGCGCGATAGCATCGCAGACGTTATCTTTCAATGCAGCGTTACCGCGAGCTCCGCTTGATAACATCTGGGGCCAGCCATTGCTAGTTAAACCAACCTGATAAGGGATCGAGCGGCTCTGTGTGAGTGTCTGTACAGCGGGCGAGTGGTATGTGTGGGAGAGGGGCGCGCGACCGCCAACCGACAGTCACTGAGTTAGCGCGGCTAAAGTATGACGAATCGACGTTCTTTCGACGAAATAATGACATATTCGTGATTAATACAGTGCAAATTTGGATGTATTGTCATGTTATTGTGGTTGAGTTATCTGAAACAGTTGGAGTTGGCGAGTAGTGGCGCGGAAATGCCGCCAGGTGGCGTTGCAAACGTCAAAACAATGTGTAAGTTGGATATTGTTTACATTTCATTGTAGAGAGGTTACATGGTTATTTATTTTTTTGTTAATGATATTGTTAAGTGTAATAATAGTTATTTAAGTATATTTAATTAATTTACTATAATATTATTTAGTTTACTATTGATAAGAATAAACAACCGCAACGGTACATAACCTCTTAAATTGTGTTAACATACGAAATGTCTCCTCTAAAATAATCAACAAATAAAGTTAATAGAGCAAACACTCATAATACAATACATTCATTCAAATCATTATATTTTCTTGATAATATTTGTAACTAAAAAGTTAGTTTCAGTATGCATTACCAACTTGTCTTAATCTTTAAATAGTATAAAATATATTTGCTTCCGCTGTCTGTTTGTTTATATCTTTTAAATTATGCAACGGATTTTAATGCAGTTTTTAACAATAGATACAGCGATTCTAGAGGAATGTTTATATGTATAATGCATGTACATCCGTGGCGGGTGACTAGTAATATTATAAATGTAAAGTTTTGATATTTTAATATTTGTTACTTAATTACACTTGGCTGGACGGATCGGAATGACATTTGGTACACTGATAGATATAGAAATAATCTTTATTCAAATAAACTTAATATAAGCATTTTTGAGATTCTTGCTCATATCGGATATGAGCAAGAAACTTAGATACGTGTTGCTCTTTTAAGTAAATGTTAATGTATAAGCATATAAATATATATAATTTTAAAGCTACAATGAGAATCACGGGCAGTTTTATATATCACTAGCTGTACTCGCGACTTCATCCGCGTGGAATTTAACTTTATTTTTCTATATTCTAATTAATTGAATTTAACTATATTCTAAATTAAAAGTAGCCTAAGTTACTCTTATTACATCAGCTACCTGCCAAAAAAAAGTCTTGTCAAACTTGGTCTCGCCATTTCAGATATTAGCCGGAACAAACAGTCAGACATACATAGAGACAAAATTTTTGAAAATGTTATTTTGGTGTATATCTCGTATTTATATTCATATGCAATAAAAAACTACATATATGCAGTAAAAAACGGTTATTTCAATATTACAAACAGACACTCCAATTATAATTATATGTATTGATTTGTTTTAATACACTTCTGTCACTGCGCTCCGCTATAATAAACGTCTATAAGCATCTCTCTTATTTTGATTTATTATTACTCACAAACCTAAATATATAATATGTTGATGTTTACCTTAAAATCGAGTTTTAGCTACAAATGATAAAAATGTCGTTATACCTACGTTAGTTAGTTAGTTTTTTATCTTGTTTGTGTGCGATAGTAACATTGGTTTGAAAGTAAACCGAAGTTTTACTGCACTGGGTATGTTTTATCTCGTAAATGATAAATTGATGATAATTTCACTATGTTTTCTTTACACAAGTAGGTAAATAAGTACCTATGTGCTTATTTTAAGTGTGATAAGGTTTATGTACGCATTTCTCTTTTGTTTACATATGCTAAGTTCCTTACCTATATACTATAGGTACCTATATTAATTGGTACAGACATGCATCTTGATATTTGATACTAGTGGCTCGTCCCGGCTTCGCACGGGTGGACAATTCCGCACACGCGATTTAAAACATTTCATAGCATTTTTTTTCACCTTGTGTTATTGAAGTTTTAGCAGCGATCCCTAATCTTTTGTACCATTCTAATAAAACCTCGCAAAGCAATAATCTTAAGATTACTTTTAATAATCCATCATTAATTTCAAACATGACAAGAAGGGCACACTGAGTCATAGACACACCATAGACTATTAAACTTGGAGCACAGAGTAATAATCTCAACAATCCTTAACTTTTTAAAATAATAAAATAGCTTATATTACTTGGGATAATGCAGTTTTCTAATGGTTATTAATATGGTAATTAATATCCGGCCATTACTTTCTGAATTTATTCGTTAAATGTTTGTATAGTATACTTTTATATAAAAATACATAACTTTCCTCTTTATAATATTAGTGTATATATCAAATACCTTATGTGTATTACATTAGATCAACCTTCACACAGTTCCCTCTAGAGACCCCGTGGTTAACTTCTGAAAAACTCTTCACGTTTGTTCTTACTCACTTCTTTCTTCTTCTTTATCCTCCTATGTCCTAATACCATCATCTTCCACTGGTGCCCCGCCACCGTTGTTCCAAAATGTAAATAGCGCTATTAAGATATTTTCTCTTTTAAACACCTGTCCATCGTTTAAATATCTATCGTCCGTATTGAATGGTAGTTTAAATTAAATCCCTCAATAACAGCTGTTTGAACCTACACAGTACCTATTTCAGCCTTAGTAAAATATAAATAATAATAATAACAATCTCAGGACAATTCACACAGCACCATCTAGACCCAAGTTAAGCTAGCTAAAGCTTGTGTTATGGGTACTAGATAACATTATATTATGATACATATACATAGATTTTTTTTTATACATATTTAATACATATTATATATAGAAAACACCCAGACCGATACAAACAATCATACTCATGAATACAAATGTTTGTGCCGTGCGAGGAATCGAACCCGCGACTATCGGTCGTAAAGCGGTGTGCTAGATCGCTGGACCACCGAGGTCGTCAAATAAATATTTATATAACAATAAATATTTTACTAAGGCTGAACTAGGTACTGTTACTAATTGTTACTATTTTTTTCTTATTGTTCCTTAAATTATTAATACCTATAACATTAAAAAAGTAATTATTAATGTTGAAAGCGAGCCATGATGTCGTAAATGAATATTTTTAATGACAGACACCATGATACGGGATGCCCCGAGCGTGTGGTTTGTCCATATTTTGACAGCGGCTGTCACTGTCAAAATGTCAAATTCTCGTGCGCATGTCGTGTTGTATCGCATAGTGTGATCTCACTGAGAATCATTGGATCTATCAAACTGCATATAGCAGGCTCAAGTCAATTAGGACAAAATAATTTTTATATGAACGTTTGTAGCTATTTAATTTTTTAGTTCAACAGTTTTTAGTGTCACTCTTTTTTTTATTTTTTTTATGCCAAGTGTTTACACAATGTCTGTTGTTTCTGAGAAAAAAGACAGACCGACTGCTTCATTTTAAGTGCGCCAAATATTAAATAGATACTTCTTCCCCGCGCTGGATTCGCTCGTGCTCATGAGTTGTAATACAATGTTTTGCCTTTTCAAACAGTGAAAGTATTTTTGTCTAAATTCGCTCTATCTCTTTATAATATAGAGTTTAAAGGTTTCGTGAATCATGAAAAACGATGTCGCTAACGGTGAAAATTTACATCGTTCTTAAGATGTAATTTTTTTTGTTTGAAACAATCCATTAGAACTTCTACACGTGATCCAATGATTGCAGGTTTAATTCTTGTAATATTCATTATTATTAATTTATTTTTGTCCACAAAGCATCGACACGTTTCACGGTAACAGAGCCATTTGGGCATATAAAGTTAATGAATTAAAATAACAATAATAAAATGCAATTATGTGGAGAAATGATGCCTGAATTAATATTACTACTACTAGTATCTGTCACTTTTCGACCTTTGTAACTGGTCATTAGGTCTCTTCTCCAGTGCTCCCTTATAAGGGTGAGTTTTTTTCATATATTAAGGCATTTCGTCTTGTTTGCATGTACGGAACTTTATATATATATATGTATGTATGTTGGTAGCAGAAACGAATATTTTCAAGGTTGGCAACCCTGGCACGAACCCACAAGTGAGTGACGCGGGTGAGTTTGAATGAGGCCTGCGCGCAGTCGACCGACTCGATGTACTGATAACAAAAGAGAAAAAACGCCTTATCTCCGGCCAGATTTCACGTTCATTATCAACAGCCATCTGCGTGCGTGGGTTATTATTATTTTGTTATTATTATTCATTAGGAGAGCGTTATGAATGTAATTTATAGGTGTTTTTATTCAACTGGAGTAGTGAACAAAATGGAAGTCCAACTAATGTAACGAAAATGGTAAAGATCTTATATAAACGCATCAATGGGAAGCATCATATCATATGACGAAGGTTTTAAAGGGTTTAGGAAGAAAGAACCACTTCATGGTTGCCATTTCTGAAGACTATGTGAAAATTTCTCTATATACAGTCATTTAGCTTAATATTAGAATCATCAAATACAGTTTTATCAAATGCATAAAAAAATTATTCTATTTCAACGAGCGAGTTCTATTCCAACACCTGCACTTATGTAGGACTGTTTATATTTATCTGCATGGACATATAGGGGAAGGTGAGGTATAATGATCTCCTTAAGGGAAAAACTTAACTGTGGCTAAAGTAGGAGTCAAAATAGCAAGATTTCTATTGTTAGAGGTAGTGTATTTATTAAACTTTGTAACTGCATACTTATTTTTCATGACATGTATGTAGCTTTTTTGTATTAGAGATTTTTGTTAATGCACAATGTACAAATTAACAGAAAAAAGTGCTACTTATTAATTAAAATAAATGTTTATTTCTTATACTAAACTACGGAAATAAGCCGGTGAGCTAAACCGCTAGACTACCGAGGTCGTCAAGAGAAAAATATACATACTTATATTTGTGAAAATACTTTATTTGGCCTCTTAATTAATACAGTATCATGTTTGATACAGATTTTTAAACATCTCACATTATTGTTGTTATCAATTTATCTGCGGCAACTTCTTCGAGATAATATTGAGTGGCAGATGTTTGTTAGTTTTAATTAGGAATAACATGTACCTACGTACCTACTTTTATCGAACCCGGATAAGAGATTCTGTACGTAAACAGTGAACGCACTTGTAAATGTAAACATGAATAAAAATATAGGAAATTAGGTATGTTTAATAAAGTACTGTTTTCGCCGCGATCCCCTGTTTGGTTCACATGGGGATCGATATTATGACGCCTGAGTAGAGTTTCGGACCCCCTAGTAGTGCTTTCAGACTAAAGTCGTATTCGTCAGGCAGGAGTTGCCCTTGAGCCGCTCCATAAGTCCTACAGCGGGGAGTACCATCTGCACTGGCCCTTTATCTATGAAGCTAAACTATTCTAGTTCTTGACGTGGAGTACTTTTGTCTAGCCTATTTTTGCCGCTAACCAATTTTAGGAAGGAGAAAGGTAATTGCGTTAATGGTCATATAGACCTGAAGGACTCCTAGAAACCATCGTTAGTTCTAATTAAGTGCGCCACAGATGTCTAAGTCTGACCTGACTTTACCATTATATATTCATCCATTAAAATACCTTAGCCATCTGGAATTGGAACTCATGACCCTATTATAATATCGTGATCATTCTGTTTATGATGTAGTACGGAACGATAGCCACTTACCATCAGGTTGATCGTCAGCACATTTGCCATTACAGTTTCATATAAAAATTTAAATAATTGACTACGATAAGATATGCATAAGTTCTGTCCTTTTTTAACGCATACGATAAAAACGGGTGTACAAAAAGTCCCACTTTTTTTTCTATTATAATATATTTATAGCATAACTACAAATTCTATTGTCTCATACGAAAGAACTTTTCCCAAACGCGTTGTTATCTAAAGGAAACATCGCTCGGGTGGGGAATCGAACTCGTTATCAGTAGTTCATATCGGCCGGCTGATGCCGCTATCATTGATCTCGCTTTTTCATACGCACCTTATAAAGATGGTAACCTAAAATATTACTAAACATTGAATATTATTAATAATAGCGAATTACAGAGGTCGTGGCCTAGTTGTTTACTACCACGTCTCAGAATGAAAGGTCGTAAGTTCGAATTTTGGCGATACCAAAAAGTTTATATACCTATCAATCAGTACAATAACGACACGCAACTTTCCTGCTTATTCTTCTTTTGAAGAGTCTGCGTTACGAATGAGTAGAAGAAAAAAAAAGACTAAAAAGCGCCTGTTAAAGTTATTTTATTAAAGATTATTTATATTCTACAATATTTGTAATTCTAATTTATAACTGCACGTAAATTGTAATAACTGCACGATAGACATCACGTTATCATATGGCGCCTGTGGAATCCCTCATGCGTTGCTGTTCCGGATAACGTACATTTCATGCCTTCCTTCATATCCTGTAATTTCTTGCTGTTTAATCTAAACACAATTATCAACTTGAATGCAAGTTGCTTGACCACTGAATGATGAGACAGGAGACCGTCGGAGCTGTAAAACAATGCTCGCAAACACCCGTAGCTCCGGCAAAAAGCGGTAGAGACCTTGGGGTTTTAGCTTGTAGGAGTCTGGCAGTATCCACTCATTCCCCCTGGAATGGGCGGGTCTACATCGCGGATAAAATAAAAAAGTAAAAAAGGGAGTACCCCTTCTTACAACGACTTCTTACATAAATTTTACACAGTCTACCTATTTTAGTATCAGCGATTCCACATTTTGTTATAATACATTAGGACTTACTTCTTCGTTCGTATGATTCATCAAGATTACTTATGATGCTAATTATGATGCTAACCATATGTGAGCAACATCTTACAAATATAAGATTCAAGGCCTTCAGTACGAATTTTCGTCCACGTCCAAGTTTGTAAGCATTTTTGACATACGAAAATCTGTTAAAATAATATGATGTAAGAAGTTAGTGAGCCAAATCCATCTGATGTGCAAGATATTATTACTTTTTTGATATCTTTGTACGACGTTTCTAAGTGCTTTAGGATTGGCATCTTTTTTTTGCGTCAGGAAAATCTTCATAGAAGCTCATAGACTTAGGGGCCGATGGGGACTAACGACTGTCCCTCCAGTTCGCAGTATCCAGGCTTGAGAATTTATTTCGCATTTCTCTAAAACCAGACCAACTAACCCCAAACTTCAAAAAAAGAGCTCGTCCTTCTTAAAAGGCCGCCAACGCACTTGCAATTCCCCTGGTGTTGAGCCGCAAACTCGTTTGTTCCCTATGCTATTAAAAAATGAAGGGAACTTCCATCTAGACGGGTAGAGAATAGCCTCTGACATCTGACCACCTGCCTTTCCCCTAAGGGGGGTTGGTTGCATGGAATGGAAGGTTGGCAACCCTGATAGAAATAGAAAAGATCGCAGCGTATTCAAGCGGGTGATGTTTAAACCTTGTTTCGGTACATTCTCGTTTGGTAACGATTTATGCGCGCAGTGGGCTGTTCCACTCACGCGCACGTTAATTGATTCGAGATCAACGCGGGGCGTGGCCGATTGAAAGGTCGCGGGTTCGATGCCTGCGACGGGGTGCCGATGATGAAATAAGTGATTGGCAACTTTTGCGCCACTGCTAGTCTGATGGTGATAATTTTAGATTGTAGATGTATTTGTTTTTTTTTACTATAAAGACAAGGAAAAGATAGGTGTTATTAAACAGCTTTTGAGAGCTCTAATCCTGTTTAGTATATCGTCCATACAACCATACTTTGAATAATAATATAAATGAGTAAAAGTGCCTTTCTATCTGTATGTTTGTCAATTTCACGACGAAACGACTGAACAGATCTAAATGAATTTTGACAAGATGATAGATCAAGTCATGATGACGAATATAGACTATCTTTTATCTCAAAAAAGAAAACGAAGTTGCTGGATTTAGTTAGTATATTTATATGGTGGTAAATAAGTATATATTATCATTTCCCGACATGTTCAGGGCTTGATAGGAAATTGGAGAGTTGGAGTAGTCGAGAATGCGTATCTAAATTGTTAATCTAAACGTACACAGCATTATCTGAGCATCACGCCGATAATCGGCTGAACCATCTCTGATGCATATCTATCCAATAATAGCTTATCAGATCATAAAAATATATTAATATACCGCCATTGCCTTATGCGAAGTTCGTAATTGCAGTACTTATCATTTACCGTAGTGGTGCAGTGGTCTAACCGATCACTGCCGAATCGAGGTCGAGGCTACTATCCCTATAAACATTCATTAACATAATAATGAGTTTGTAGTTGTACTATATATATGTATTTATATTACACATAGAAAATTCATAATATACATAGAAAATACCCAGACTGATACAAACAATAATACTCATGAATACAAATGTTTGCACCGTGCGAGGAATTGAACCTGCAACCATCGGAAGTAAATCGTGTTGTAATCCGCTAGACCACTGAGACCCTCAATAAATGTGAAGAATAAGAGATAGTTTATGTCCCTCATCATTATACTTTACATTTCTATATTCAAATCTTTTGATTAAGATCCATTTCATCTATCTATCTAAATATATATAACTCAAAGGTGACTGACTGACTGATATAGTGATCTATCAACGCACAGCCCAAACGACGGACGGGCTGAAATTTGGCATGCTGATAGATGTTATGACGTAGGCATCCGCTAAGAAAGGATTTTGATTAATTCTACCCCCAAGGGGATAAAATAGGGGATGAGAGTTAGTATAAATCTTCTTAGATTTTAGACTAATTGATCTGAAATTAAAGATTGGAGCTACTATGATGAAGACGTTCGCTTGAATAGGATTTTGATAAATTTAACCCCCATGGGGAAAAAAAGGAATGATGCAGGACGTAAATGTACTTATTTCAACCTATCAGTACCTAATGGAACGAATAAATTAAGACGAACAAAATATTTTTTAGTTCTTTAGGCTATTTTTATTTTAGAAAAATAAAGTTCAATTCCACGCGGACGAAGACGCGGGAGTAGTAGAAGTTTTTTCATAAAAATACAGTACAATTCAAAACATTTAGCCCTGGCTTTCGATATAGGTAAACCTATGCCACGAAAGTCAGTCCCCTCCTAAAAAGATCAGATATATATTTTGAATACAAAATAAAAAATATAAATGTTAAGCAACAAACAGATGGAGAGACAGCAAGTAAGTGGTAACGATAATATATATATATATATATATATTTATCCACACAAGCGTTGGTCCATTGATTTATATAAATACTGATATCGGATTACATTAGCATCGATACAGTTAATCTGCGCATTCTATAACGACTTTGATATCTAATGTTTTCTATATATATGTAACTATTTAGATATTGCAGGCAATCTCATTTCGTCAGCATATCACACCGTCACGCCCGCACCTTCCATTTATTTTAGCGGATTGTAATCTGAGATGGAGAGCGGGCGCGCGATAACAGCGCCCGCTACCATCGTGATAACGACCCGAAACAGGGCTGCCACAGAATCAGCGGGAACGACATTTCGGTACAAGATAGTGTGGACTAATCACCCCACCCCAGTTCTAGCAATGTATGGTACATCAGTCAGGTCGACCACGCGGTCAAATACTTGTTAATCACATTTTCCTATGTGTATCATATTATATTATATTCTACCCGTTCTAATCCATACTAATCCATATAAATGCGAAAGATTGTTTATCTCTCTCTTTTCTTTGACAAACCTATCTATTTTGTTCTCTTTTCACGACTTACTGGCTGATCGGATCTTAATGAAATTTTATGTGCAGATCTCAAAAAAGCAGAACAAGTTGCCGGTAACATCTAGATAAAAAATAAACATAAGTAACCATCTCTACTCTACTCTCTAGATTTATGAGAATAGGCTAATTTACATGATTCCTTTACACGCGGGAAAACGTTTTAAAGGGTAGCAACACTGTCTGTCTTCCTTCTAGTAGACAAGTTGAATACGCTAATATTCCCGATTCCTGTAGACGCGGCAAAAAGTTCTGAATGGTGCCAACCCTGCCCCGCCCGTAGACGCGAACGTCGCTCGCTCGATGCGGTGTGAGAGCGTGATTATAATTACACGCGCGAACAGATATCTATGATCTAATAGATCAATGTCTAATATTGTTTGCGCACGAGTTTGCAAGTGTCTAGCTTTATTTATTTATAGTTCATGTATCTTTTGTTTTCAGTGTAAATTGTGTAGTAACAGTGCAAATATTTGATAGTAATAATCCGTACTAATAAATGTTTTTCTTTCTTTCTTTTTTCTTACTAATATTGTAAATGCAAATGTCTAACTGTCTGTCGCTCTTTCAGGTAAAAACTACTAAACCGATTTAAATGATATTTGGTATACATGTAGTTTAGACCCCAAGAAAGGCTTCTTTTTAATGGGAAAAAGTGTTGAAAGGGGCGATGTAATGTTGTATGGAAGTATCGTCACTTAAAGCTAGAAGGTTGAAACTTATTTTTTAGGCTGTTGATTAAATATCAATTATTATTACATTCAAAGTTTGTACAAATTTTATTCTTTCAATATGTTATTTTTGAAGCAGGAACAATGAACATTTTTCCTTTGGTTTTTTTATTAGTATAAATTTCTGATGTAGTCGCGAGTACAGCTAGTATATACATTGCTTTTTCGATCTTTTGGCCGTAGTCTTCATTAGCTTTACAAAAATAAGGGGGAGTGTTCAGGACATTTTAAGTGGACTTATAGAGTGATTGAAGGCCAACTACTTACTGATACAGCTTAGAGGACCTCACACCTCAAACCATCGTAATTTTGATTCCCGTTGAAACTAGACATAGATTAGATCAGATGCAAACGAATATAATAATTGGTTTACTAGCGACTCTTCCCGCATTCGCACCTATGTTATTCTCTAATAAACCTTTCTATACCTACGTGAAAGAATTTTAAATCTCTCCATTATTAAATATAGTAGCAATAAGTAAAATATATTTTTAATAGAATGAAACGCACAACTTTACGTTCTATAACCGTTCAGTGAGGGAGAGAGATGGGAGATAGGGAGAGGGGCTGTTATCAGTTTATCTCCCAAAACGCTCTAGATCGGCGCGCGAGATTGGAGCGATCGACCGCCGAGATACACGCGTCTCTAGGATATAGCTTTTCAAAATCGCTCCTCATAATCTAGACTTTAACGTTATATCGTAACTTGTCAACGTTGAAATGGGCTCCGTATCATGTGACGTCATCTATAAGTATATCAGTACTATCTTTGCGCAGGTACTATTTTTGACTTTAAAAATGTATTTTTATATAGAAGCTGTACCGGCAAACGTTGTTTTGATATATAAATAAATATTGCTATTAAAAAATAGGGGTTGGTGGTAGAAGGGTGAAAATTTAAGGCTGTATGAATTTTTATTGCCATATAACATAAAAAAATATAAAAAAATTGGTAAAAAAATCAGAAATCGGTGATGCCGTTTCGGAGGGGACGCGTAACCTATGACACGAGAATTTTATATATTAGATATATTAGTACTATCTTTGCACAGTTATAAACTCAAAAATGTATTTTTATATAGATCTATATACAGATTAGCTTTTTAACATAGATAAAATTAGGGCATAGATTTTTTTTAAATGGATGATAATGGTATGGTGCAACCGCCTGCGCTATCGGTATACGCTGGCGAGGCATCATTGGAGAATGACAAGATGAGCATAGGTTTAGATTAGTTAGCCCATCGTGGCAAATTCACCAGGAATTTATCATGGTTTCTAGGGGGAACCGCGTGGAGGTCAACCTGACATAGCACATTGCGAGCAATGGGGTCATCAGTTTACATTACTGATATTCTTCTCTTCCCTCTATAAGTATATCCGCCCTATTTGGACACAGTTATTAAATCAGAAGAATGTATTTTCACGTAAATATATATATCAAGTCAAGATCGCTGGAAGGCATTGGATGCGAGCAGCGCAGGACCGATCGTCGTGGAGATATTTGGGGGAGGCCTATGTCCAGCAGTGGACGTCTTCCGGGCTGCGATGATGGTGATGATATATATAAGGATTATCATATTGACGTTCGGAAAAAATTAGGGCACAGGTTGTTAAGCTACAATGGTTTTAAGACAAACAAGCCAGAATCATATATATTTATTATATATGTTTCTATCTTGGTACTATATTTAGGTAACTGTCAAAAAATACAACTTAAAATATTTATCTCTATAATGGGTTTTAACAAAAGCTACTTTAAGAACAGTTGATTGAATGAAATAGCTTGTCAAATAAAGAGAGTATTTTTTTAAAATATTTGTAGTATCTATCAAATCGCCTTCTTTCACTTATACTGGCATATTATTATCAGCTAGGTATATTTTTTATAATAAATAAGGATGTTTATATAAGTCTGTAGACACAGATTTCTAAGTTCGTGAGAATAATGCAACAAAGTAAGCGTGTGTCGACCACACCACGATTAGCTATATTTATAGCTCCTCACTATTGATTTACACATTTTATGGCGGAAAATAGAAAGTCAGTAAGTTTTCACTAAAGACTAAGTCATAATAATAAACATACAGGTAAATATCGTCATCAAAAATAATATATAAATAAGTTTTCACTACAGACTTGAAATATAAGTCATAATAATAACACACAGCCAAATATCAACAAAAATCATTTATAAAAACGGATTAAAGATACTCTATAACTGTTATGTGCTCTAAAATTATGATAGTTTTCTGCCGCAACCATACTCTTGATGTGACTAGCCTAAATCTGTCGCCATTTTAAAAATTATATATTTTTTAATTAACGGGAACGGCCATTTTAAAAAACTATATATTTTTATGAACTGGAATAATAAACAAGGTAATCGCTTTACCGATGGTAAGTGGTAACAGTCGCGTATATACTATATGCACTATGGACATCACGTCATCATGTAACTCGTGATACTACTCTTAATCATATGACTTTGGACAAACTCTCTCACTTCTGATTACACATTTTTTCATGTAGTCAACACGGATTCAGACAACAATGAAGAGCAAGAAACTTGTTGCTCTTTAAAACAATATTTAAATGTAGTTCTCTTATTGCTCGTTCAGTCAAGAAGATGCGTAAGAAACTTGCCTGTTGCTTTTTTAAACAAATGTTGAACACGTTTACATTTTTTATTGAAAACTTCTTTAAATATTTACGCATGAGTGGCAAGTAGTAATTAAGTCAACATTATATACAAGGTTCTTGTCTTGTTGGTTGTTCAAAAAAATAAATAAAAAATAATTCTAAATTTGTATTTTACTTTTGTACTTTTGTAGTAAACGGAGTTTTTTTTTAGTGGATAATGGAATGGTGCACCCGCCTACGCTACCGGTTTACGCTGGCGGGGCACCAGTGGAGGATGATAAGATGAACATGAGGGCAGGTCAGTTAGCCCATCGTGACAAATTCAACGGGAATTTATCACAATGGTTTCCAAGGGTAACCGCGTGGAGGTCAACCTGACAGATTATATGTTATATTACTAGTTGTTCCCGCGTTAAGTTACTCTACTTAGTTAAGTAGCCGAAGTTACTCCTTGTTACATCAGCTACCTACCATAAAAAGTCCCGTCAAAATCGGTCCAGCCATTTCAGAGATTATCCGGAACAAACAGACAAAAATTGTAAAAAATGTTATTTTGGTGTATGTACCGTATTCATATTCATATACATGTAGCAAAAACGGATATTTCAATATTACAAACAGACACACCAATTTTATTTATATGTGTAGATGAATTCATGAGTGAAAACTTAAACATTTTCGGTATCTGTAGTAAGTACATCCTTTTATATTATATCTATGTTTGTAAAAATATAATGTCATAGTTATAACACACCGTAACCATTCGTAGGGTGACGAGGGTGAAGGGAGATGGGGGGTTGTGCCTCTTTATCGCCCAAAACGCTCCCGATCGAGGCGCGAGATAGGCGCGATCGCCCGCGCGATACCGCCCTGCTTTCATACTATAGTGTCTATATCTTTTCAAAATCGTTCCTCGGAATCGACATGGTCTAGTTACTCGTAGCTATATGTGTGTGGTTTGAAATTTTATCAACTACAAACTTAAAAACTGGTTGTATATTTAATATTTTCTCTATTTGAGTATTTTATTGAATTAGTGCTAATTGATAGTTTGTATTAACACACTTCAACTTAACAATAAAATTATTTAAAAGAGCAACACGCAAGTTTCTTGCTCGTTCTTCTTGTGATGCTTTCCGAATGAGCGGTAGATTAAAAAAAATGTGATGACTATTCAAAAGTGCTTCAATGTAAGTTTATTTGAATAAATTATCTATTCTATTACAAACAGGGATGGCAACTGTAAATTGCAATAGCATATGCTGGTGATCAATGTATTCTCCCAAATTTGGTTTAAAAATTAATCTGTATTATTGTAAATAAATGTACATACTTATTCGAAAAGAATAAGAGCTGAGTCAGCTCACAAGCACTCTGAACTGACCTTAGAACTCCTCGGATAGAGTGTAAACTATCCAAAGGTGATATTACGTTTGTTGTTTTTTGTTATGCATGAGTGGGCTGCAACCACATAGGATATGTAGTGGCGTTTCCTCATAAGTTTGGCATAATTTACAGATTTTTGTTGTCCACATGTCTATAGCACTTAGGTATCATTTTGTACCTTATTTTATTGGTTAATAAGGCTGAAATAAAAACTTATATTGAGAAACCTTCTTCTTAAAAATCGGTTTATAAATCGGTATCGTACATGAACAATAATGTGAATGAGACTTAAGATAAGTAATATTAAAAAAAAATAAGACAGATGCTTGTGGAGACGTATATTATAGAAGAGTATAGTGACAGAAGTGATATAAAAAAAATTGTATATATAGTAAAATAGTTGTTCCCGCGACTTAGTCCGCGTGGAAATTAAATTTATTTTTATAAAATAAAAGTTACTCCTAATAAGATTGGATGGATGATGGCTGATGATGATGTACTAACATCAGCTACCAAAAGCCAATCAGCTATCAGTCAAAAAAAATTCCGTCAAAATCAGTCCAGCCATTTCAGAGATTAGCCGGAACAAACAGACAGATAGACATACAGACAAAAATTGTAAAAAATGATATTTTGGTGTATGTACCGTATTTATATTCATATGCATGTAATAAAAAACGGTTATTTCAATATTACAAACAGACGCTCCAATTTTATTTATATATATAGATTTGGACAAAATAATATATAAAACTGCCAGTGAGTCTCATTGTAGGTTTAATCTTGTAAAATCTTTTTATACCTTATTATATTAGTCAATAAGGCTTAAATAACTAAATCAAATTTATATTCAGAAACCTTCTTCAAAGTCGGTTGGAACTGTAGTCTTATCATATCGTACAACAATAATGTGAATGAGACGTTATCAGGTAAACAACTCCCATACGGGCGATATCACTAACGGCATGATAATTCTTCTACCCCTATTTAGTGTTAATGTCGCCGTCATACGAAATTAGGATACCTAGATAACTCCTCTGCTGTTTAACACTCAACAATGTTAGATATCTATATATATATAACTCAAAGGTGACTGACTGACTGATATAGTGATCTATCAACGCACAGCCCAAACCACTGGACGGATCGGGCTGAAATTTGGCATGCAGGTAGGTAATATGACGTAGGCATCCGCTAAGAAAGGATTTTGATTAATTCTACCCCCAAGGGGATAAAATAGGGGATGAAAATTTGTCAATTTTAAACCGATCGGGCTGAGACTTTGCATGCATAAATCTACTATGACGTAGGCATCCCCTAAGAAAGGATTTTGATAAATTCCACCCCTAAGGGGATAAATTAACGCGAGCGAAGCCGCGGGCAAAAGCTAGTCTTCGATAATTTCTGTCTGTTTAGTAGAAAAACGTACTAAATTCAAAATTGAATAATCATTTATTCATGTTAGATAAAATGTTTTTAATTTATTTAAGGGTAATTCCAATATATCGTGTGGTATCTTATTGTAAATTTTTATACCTATTCCTATAAAAGACCTATTGACTTATTCTAAATGATACTTGGAGACTTTTCTATTTACTACTTTATTTAATTTATTTACAAAATAAATTAATTTGAACTGAAAATGAAATGAATTCATGTGAATACTAGTTGACCCGCGAAACTCCATCTAATGCAGATGATTATCATTAGGCGAATTATCATCTAATACATGATATTTCGCCCAATTTACATAATATCTTTTAAAATTATAACCTATGTGCTATTCTGATGTATTATCTGTATTACTGTAATGTTTCATCAAGTAGTTTAGCGTGAAGGAGTAACAAACATCCATCCATACTCACAAACTTTTGCATTTATAATATTAGTAAAATGAATTCATATGACGTTCGTGAATTCATGACATTTAAGAAATAATATAATTTTCTATTTTGTTGATATTTGTTATAATTTTTTTTATTGCTATTTAATTATTATTAATTTTATTTAATTTTTTAATCCTTTGAAAATTTTTGCATGCGGATTCTGGTGCATGAAGAGGGCCTTTTGTGTAACCAAATATTTACCGTGTTTGCCTGCAAAAAAATCAAATAACTCGGATAATTCTAATTCAAATTAAAATATTGCACTTCGTTATTTATTTTGGCTTACTTTAATTAATTAATTATAGTTAATTGAATTGGATAATAAATATTCACTATTTTAATTAAAAGAATAATAAATTTAGTTGGTATCGCTGTTGCATCGCGGAAGCCTCGCGAACCCTTACCACATCCTCCTATCTACGTTTATACTCAACTACATCAATTTCGAAACAACAATAGGGATTCATTCATATGATAGAGACAAATATCTAGATCTTGTTTTTAAATTTACTTAAATAATTATGTTTATATTTTATGTACATACTAGCTGTGCCCGCGTGAAATTTATAGCCTATGTGTTATTCTGAAGTATAAGCTGTATTATTGCAAAGTTTATTTAAAATTCATTTAGTAGTTTTTGCGTGAAAGAGTAACAAATATCCATCCATCCGTGAATGTAGATGAACTTTCACGTTTATAATATCAGTTAGATTAAATACGATACCTTTATAAGAATGGATAAATTACTGATATTTTTATGCTTTCAAAATTTCTCTAGTAATACCAAAGCAAGATTTTTGAAACAGATTTATTTATTCGAAATTTTATTTTAAATCGAATTATTGGAATAAAATCAGTCAATTTAAGATATAATATCGCTGGATATCGTCTTATTATAAACTCTTTATATTTTCATAAATTAGAAAGAACTGCAATGTATGTTGTCTAGACAGACATAAATACAGGAGGTAATTTATCTTATGCTATGTTTAACTTTGAAAATATGAAAGAAATTGTTGTAATTAAACTTTAACGTTAGGAATGGCAAAGGCTGACACCACAGATATCATATATTGTGACCTATTCATAGACTGTGTGAGGTTACCAGTATCCGTCAGTATTTATATCATTCTAGTTACATTAAAAAAATATCTATACCTGCTCATCGTATCGTAACTTGCTATAACGTATCCCACACAAGCAAATCCCATCATTATTTCCATAAACAACAGCACACGACGTCGCGGAACGAAGCAATAACTCGACGATTTATTCATCGCACCGTGGGCGTACTCACGAGCGTTGCGACAATAAAATCGCTTGCGATCTTTCACAAGCGTTAACAAGCGGAGCGGCGACGAGTCGTTGTCGCGATCGCATCGCGCCAATTTGTACGCACGTCCGCGGTACGATTTATTGGGCACGCGAGCGACGCTGCCTAGATATGGCGGGAAGCGCATAGGTGGCCACGTCTGGATTACCACAGTTGCCAGTCTGCCACAGATTAAATAATACGCTGCGTTCCAATTTCAAATTATGTTCCAACACGGGCCATTCGTTTTAAATACAATTGATAACAATAGGCAAATAAATAATATACTTGTCAGAACGAAACATAATTATATACTAGTAGAAATTTTATCTAAAAAGTGTTGTTATAAAAATATTGAGTTGTTCTAGGCGACATGTCTTTCGTTTGGATTTGCCTGCTGCACGTCTGTCAAAAATTAAATTAAATATAAACTACGTTCGAATTTCAAATTGTATTTTAACATTGGCCATTCGAACAATTTACTAGTTGTAGTTTGTAGATATAATCAGTCAAGAAAATATATTGAAGGAAATATAATATCAGAATATTACCTGAAGATTTTTTACCTGCCTCTGCTAAGGAAAAAATGAACCTTAAAACACTGGAAGAAAAGACATAGCTCTATTCTTAATTAAATAGAACCTAAAGAAGGATCTTAAATAGAACCTATACTATCACCTGTAGTGGAAAATGATATGTTATTCTAAAATAATTTTTAATACAAATTTGCAACCCTTGCAATGCCTACGTTTACCTGTTAAATTGAGGTAGGTGGACAGCCACTTACCTAAAATTTCTGACAAATTTTCAATCGCTCAGAACTATAAATTCTCACAAAAAGCCTTTGGTTCATCCAGATTTGATTGTGATAAGTTCCTTGTGAATTTATCACGATGAATTAATTGACATGTTCATTGCAGGCGGGTGCACCATTCCATTATCTTCACTGGTGGAGCACGAGAGTCGAGGATAATATATATATCAGAAGAGGAAAATAGAATGAGACTTAAAGACAGGTCATAAGATCTGTCCTTGTGTTCCTTATCATCCTCTATTGGTACCCAGCCAGCGTAAAACGTTAGCGCAGACGGCTGCACCATTCCTTTAAAAAACATCATCTATTAAAAAAAAACATTGTATTCTCTCGCCTTAACATTTAACTATACAATAGAGCGTTACAAACAAACGTATATCAGTTACATTTCTCTAACCACGACCATTCCCGCCAATTAAGCCCGCCAACTTTACAAGCGCAACACTCACGCCTCCCCGCGACTGAAATATAAATGTTAAGGTGCGCATGAGTCGATCTATCGACTGCCACTATCTGGGACTGCGATCGCGGCCAGCGCAATATCATTATTGTACCCCCCATCTCCCATTGGGTAGGGACAGCAAAACAAAGTAATTTTGAACTGTTCTATAATGTTTCTTGTTAGATCAATGAGCGTAGGTATTTTGATGTTGGTTATTATTTCACTAGCTGTGGCAGTTTTTCTATAATAAAGGGGAATCGAATTAGATACCCGGGCAACGATAAGAATTGAATTTTTTTAACGGACTTCTCTAATGCTGTTGGCCGTAGCTAGACTTTACAACTTCACCAAACGATAGGATGCGAGTGCAGATGGCACTCCAAACCAGCGGAAGGACTTATGGAGCGGCTGAAGGCCAACTCCCGCCAGATGGATACGACTTTCTGAGGGCATCGCTGGAGGTTCGAATTTCGAAATTCCCGTTTGATTTGGACCGAAGATCGCTTGGAGGGACGACCGAGGGCACCAGTGTAGAGTGTAGAGACAATTGTAGGTGTATTACTGGTCTTTTAGGAAGAAATCGATATATTTGGAAAGGAGACAAGAGTTAGTAAAGAATTATCTCCTTAATATGATAAACATATTTTTATAAAGTATGAATAATACTTTAATCACCATCGAAAATATAAATGTTCTTTCACATATTCTGTGTGCGTCTGGTATTTCAGATCAATCAGGGTTACAATTTATATGATCTGTCCATATGCCACATTTTATTCAAACGCTTCCAGCAAGTGATAATATTCATTAGCGGCACCTATTTTTACCATGTCAAATTGACACACGGCATGTAAACTATTACGGTTAAATCTGATTCTGAGTCTAACTGACCTGACTTCTCATTCTACTCTCTACTGCTCTACTGGTTTCGTACCATCCTCTGTAAAGGCCAGCGGCTAAGTATTAGAATAAAAAAAATGTATACCGTTAGCCCAAGCCAGATCATCATTCTATGCATCAATTTAAAAACGAACCCGTTTGTGCTAATACATTTCTACATCTTAATTTATATCTTCTGCAGTATATTTTGTCTCAACAGTACCTAGCTATTGTATATCATCTTGTATATCTTAAACGGTTGAGTGTTGAACTAGATCATTATCTCACATTACATTTATTACACGTTTGCTAAGATGTCTCGTAAAGCTTAAAAGTTTTAACAAATTAAGAGTTTCAACTTGAATGAGAATAAATAATACATCTTAGCAACAAGATTTATAAGAAATTAGAGGTAATCTTTATTCAAATAGTCTTGGGTAATATATAAAAACATATATAATAGTATTTTTTATATTCTTCGAATCATTCGGAACACAGATTCAGCATAAGAAGAATGAGCGAGAAACATGGATGTTGCTCTTTTAAAGAAATGTTAAGAACAAATTAGAAATAATCTTTATTCAAATAAATTTTGGTAATATATAAAAAAATTAAATAGTAATTTTTATATTCTAGCACTTATTCGGAACACAGATTCCGCACGAGAAGTCTGAGGAAGAGACATGTCTGTTGCTCTTTCCAATAAATGTCGTTAATAAGAAATTGGAAGTAATCTTTATTTAAACAAACTTGGGTAATATATAAGAAAGTTTAAATAGTAATATCTTTATTCTATCTATTTGGAACAGAATCAGTACATGCCTGTTGCTTTTGTAAAGAAATGTTGTTCAACTTCATTCCTAAGATTTTGTGTGAATACAAATAAAATTAAAATGTTACAGTAGTTTTGTTTTAAACGAAGTTTAATGACTTACAAACTTACATATAGTTAGTAGTCGGATTGATAAATAGTAATATCAGGACAATTCACACAGCGCCATCTAGACCCAAGTTAAGTTAGCTAAAGCTTGTGTTATGGGTACTAGATAACTGATACAAATACATATATATTTTTTTGTAACTATATAGATATTATACATAGAAAACACCCAGACCGATACAAACAATCATACTCATGAATACAAATGGTTGTACCGTGCGAGGAATCGAACCCGCGACTATCGGAAGTAAGGCGATGTGCTAAACCGCTAGACCACTGAGGCCATCAGATATATTTGGTCAATTAATTTGACAGCAAATCATTAAATATATTTTGAAATTTCAATTTATCAAATTATTGTAAACAAATGACTAATCGTATAGTTATTTGGCTTAACAATATTATTCATTAATACAGAACTGGACTAAAAGTGAATTAGTAGGCACTTAGGTAATATTGTTAATTTTTAGCACTACAAGATATATATGTATTACATATTGGACAGTGTTTTTCTCTAAAATGACACATTGGAGCGAGCCGAGAATCACAACGTATATGTATATATATGTTTTTTAAGTTTGTTCCAATGGGACAGGCTAAGGTCAGACACCATGCTGCCTAATATTCAATGAGCCCTACGAGATGTCAAATTTATTTTATAATCTGTTCGCTGTGTCGTGTGTTTAATCATTAATAGTAATTGAGCAACATGTTTAGATGTTAAACATTATTTAAAACGTCCCATTTATATGACCATATCCTTTTAATATAAACTATTTACTAATTAGAATATTCTAGAATCCACAATTCCACAAATGGTACTCGCGTATCTCAATCATTCAACATTCACGAATGCCATAAACGTCGCGAATAAAATAAATACCGACGCGGACGGTACACGGTGAGATAAAACTCTAAAATGTAAATGAGACGTGGGGAAAAGAATAAGATTATCTCGCTATTAGGTATAAATTAAGGGAGGTGGGATGAGGTATGCGGCACAATTATATTGTCACGAACGGACCGCGGCCGCACCTGTGCGGAATCGCGGCAGCGATCGCTGGCATTACACGCCAACTCCTTCGCCTCAGATTTTGATTTTTGATATTACGTTCCTTTTTATTTTTGTGAACGTTCTAAATTTAAATCGTTTGTTAATGTGCCATGTTTATTCTATAGATTAATAAATGTACAGTAAGCGAGTTATCACTACGTTTTTATAATTTTGACTTAAACAGATTCAATTTATTATATTAACGAAATTGTAATTCTGCGTAAATTAATAATAGTGCTGTTATGATCAAGGGGACCACTGATTGTTAAAACTGTAAATAAAATCAGGTCATTTTACCCACCATAGCGTATCTGCCTGGAATGAAATAGTTACCACGTGGAGGCCTACCTGACTAAAGTATTTTGTTAGCAATGGATCCATCAGTCTATTACTGTCAATTCCGTACATTAGCCTAATCACCTCAGTGGTTAGTATTTTTTAATCAATAAATACTGAAACTACTATTACCCAAAACCTTGAAGAAAAGAGTATTTATTCTTTTTGTATACTCTCCTAAAGGGCACTACACATGTATTTTCTTAGTTTTCTATACTCATGGAGGTCGCTAATCACTTAGGTGGTACGAATACTGATTTGCTCTTTGCTACAAAAAATATAACTTCTTCTATCAGGTATAAATAATACAATACTATTGGGTGGAAGGGTATTGTCAGTACTGTGGACTAATATCCCCATTGCTAGCAATATATGTCAGGTTGACATGCACGCGGGCCCCCTGGAAACCATAGTGGCATTTTCCTTTGCCAAAATGAGCTATCTGACCTGACTTCATCCTCATTTCATCCTACACTGGTGCTCAGCCAGCGTAAACCACAATTCTATAATAATCCATTAAAAAAATTACAATACTATTTAATGAATTAGGTATATACTGATATATACGAATATATAATTCTCTAGATTTTGCGATTAAAAATTAATGAGTTGACTTAACTTCGTGAATGCTTATCTTGAACCATAAATTAGATATGTTAATTTTTAGTTTTACGCATTATCTGCTACTTGGTTATCTTTCTGGGAAATGAATAAGAAATTATGTTATGTAGCCATTTTTAGGTTATCAATTTAATTAGCATCGTAGAAAAAATAACAAATTAACTAATATAGAAACTAATGTTTACATGTTAATTAGCTATGACTCACTTAATTTAGTTTCGTCTTGTATAGTAGGTCAATATTAGCAAGTTTTTATAGAAATCGGTCAAGCATTTTAATCGTAAGACGATCTTTCTACAATTAATCTATTTTTTAATAGCGATATTAATATGTTTATTATTTTCTACTCTCGTCGGTCGATAACAGATTAATTTATTAGCAAAAAAAGTTTGCCGGGTCAGGTAGCTAGCTCGCTATATATACATATTGGAAACATCATAAACACGAAAGTTTGTGAGTATGGATGGATGTATGGATGTTACTCTTTCCCGCAAAAACTACTACAACGAACACACTGGACATTATTTTGAATATTGTATATATATATATACCGACTAGCTTTTTCCCGCGGCTTCGCTCGCGTTAATTTATCCGCTTAGAAGTGGAATTTATCCAAATCCTTTCTATAGGGATGCCTACGTTATAGTAGCAGCATGCAAAATCTCAGCCCGTTCTGTTTAAAATTGACAAACTTTCATCCCCTATTTTATCCCCTTGGGGCTACAATTAATCGAAATCCTTTCTTAGCGGATGCTTACGTCATAACATTTACCTGCATGCCAAATTTCAGCCCGATCCGTCCAGTGATTTGGGCTGTGCGTTGATAGATCACTACGTCAGTCACCTTTGAGTTATATATATTTAGATAAACACTCTATTCTGCAAATAAACGACTTGAATTGTATAAACAATTTTGGTAGTCTTTGTAATATGTATAAAATACAACACTGTACTGCAAAGATCTAACAATAATTCCTTCCCAACTTTATGTAGACATTAGCATCCTTTCTTCGATAGGAGGATTTAAGATTAAATATAAAATTATAATTTACCAATTTCTTACATAATTAACAACACCTCCTCATCCCTTCTTCTATCCTTATCATTCTAGAATCGTTCTTATCTAGTAATCAATGATTTGACCAACAAAGACATTTCCATACTGGGTACTTACACAGCTAAGTTTTTCAACTGAAATTATGCTCGTATGTATTTGTGTTAATTGCCTTCAATTTCACGTTGGCATGTTCGTGGACTAATGACGGAGACGATAACGATGCGATAACGATGCGATAACAACTCCCTAACGGGTTCTGGGTAGTTTGTCGACGGCATTCGTTCACCCGTAATGTTACGGCCTAGACCGAGACTTGAGACTAGGGGCACTTTTAGACTTGTATGCTTACAAATGAACGAACAACGATGAAGGGAACATATGTAAATTGTAAGGGTTAATTTGACTGGGGTTAAAATGGTCCATTGTGGGATGGTGATTGTTAGTAATGTGGGGTAATAGTAGTATGGGGGTTAGTGGTGTGGGGTAACCCAGCTAGCAATGTTGTTAGCACGCGGTTCCCTCTGGAAACCATCGTGTTAAATTCCTGGTGAATTTGTCACGATGGGCTAACTGACCTGACCTTATGTTCATCTTATCATCCTCCACTGGTGCCCCGCCAGCGTAAACCGTTAGCGTAGGTGGGTGTACCATTCCATTATCATCCATAAAAAAATATGTAAGGAGTAACTTGACTGGAGTTGAACATGGTCCATTTTTTTATGTAAAACATTATGTGGTCCACCTAATGGTAGGTTAATGGGTATTTATACTCTCTGCCCTCCTTTTATACATTATGCGTTGCACTTCCGTTATTGAAATGTAATAGACAAGTGCTAGTTATGCAGATAATATTAATCTCAGCATAATTCACACCGCGCCATCTAGACCCAAGTGATGCTAACTAAAGCTTGTGTTATGGGTACTAAACAACTGATACAAATACATAGATATGTATATATTTTCGTAAATACATACATATTATATATAGAAAACACCCAGACCGATACAAATAATCATACTTATGAATATGGTTGTATTGTGCGAGGAATCGAACCAAAGTGTACATGTACTAAGCAGCTAGACCACCTAGACAGAAAATAAAGCTAATATAACGAGGCTTAATTTACCTAATGTTAAAAATATGAAACATTCTTTGCAATTGATAAATATCGCGCAAATACAAAACCCGCAAGTGAAATGGAAACCGCCATTGTTCTAACAGACTCGACGCTGAGGAAGTGAATATATTTAATTGGCGCACAATAAAATATATGTGTCTGTACGTCCGTGAGCCAACGTGTATTGATTACAATTGCGAACTTACGGCGATAAATCAGCATAGTCCAAGTCAGTTAGTGAGAGTCAATTCTCTTATCTCAGAAATGGAACAAATACTTAGATAATTTACGATTTAATAATTAAAATATAACAACAGTCCCTTCCCTTCAACGGCCCGTGGTCAAGTCACGCAAGACCAACCACTCCCAATAATGGACATTATTCACGACAGATGTACTGACGGCGTGATTGACTGGAGACTGACAGTGTCTATTGTAGAATGACACTATCAATGTACGTATGACATGACACAAGACTATAATCTTACAGTTATGCAACTCAATATAAAATAAAATGAATAATAATAAATAACCCTCTGGACAATTAACACAGCGCTCAATAATTACATAATATAAAATACAAGCAATAATTTACACACATTAAAAAAAAGAGTCAATGTGGACTCATCATAATGTTGGAAACATAGTTTCCAGCGATTTTCAATTGGTTCTACAGTACGATCGCACACAAATCACAAATTTTTGTGTTACGTAATAGACTTAAAATTAAAAAAATAAAACAAATGAAATAAAGGAAAAAAAACAACATAAAAATACCCACAGTGACGTGTACGGTATATCATCATTACTACATAGTATAAAACAAAGTCGCTGTCGCTCTCTGTCCCTAAGTATGCTTAAATCTTTAAAAATTACGCAACGGATTTTGTAGCGGTTATTTAATAGATAGAGTGATTCTAGAGGAAGGTTTATATGTATAATACAAGTACACCCGTGCGAAGCCGGGGCCAGTAGCTAGTTTTATATATTCTAATAGTAGTATTAACATAAAATAACTGTAATACTTGCTCTCTGGTAGCCAAAAAATAGTTTTAGCCAAGCACAATGTCGTCACCCGCCTTGCATGTAGTGAATCCTTTATTGTATTCACTACAACATCACCCTCTTTCTCTAGCAGTCGGGTAAAGTGCATGTCACGTCTGGATGTGTGTTTATCATGAATCAATTACTTTTTCCTTAAAATACCGATTCACACGACATGAATTCCGTTAGCAATCGATTTTAACTTACAAATCAATACACGTCCTAACTACCTTTTACAGCATGATTTTTTACAAACAAACGACATAACTGCCTTCGAAAGGGTATACTAATTTAGATCTTACGATTCATAGTAATAAAAACGAAATCAGCTTACATTTATGTCTTACAAAAAGTCTAGATCTTTTATATCTACTATGTCAGTTGCATACAAACAAAATTTTACAGTAAACTTTGCGAATGCATTTATAACTTGTACATATAAAATGAATCTTAGGTAACAGAGTTAAAATTCAATTTCGTAAGTTTAAGCGATAGTTTTAAGACGTAACGGTTTTGTATGTATTGGCATGAAGGCAGTCTGCGTATGCGCTGATAGCGTACGGCTAGACGGCTAGACAGTCTACAGACAATAGGTATGTCATAGAATATATTTTTTTTCTATTTATTATATCAGTATATATGTTTTCTGGTTGTTTAATCGAGGCTAACCGTAAAAGGTATACCATGTTGTCACTAAAAAAACAGAGTGACACGCAGATCTCCATTAAACAAATAGGCAAAACTGACTTTTTAAATTTTCATATGTAATTTCAGTGAAATAATAGTTTTTTTTATGATAAAGATTTCTTAGATTACCAATTAAGTATTTTATAATTAGAAAGATTAGAAGAGACTGATAAGCTTCTATCAGAGAGAAAGAGAGCGAATTTTGTTATGAAGAAAGTACTGCACCGATTTAAGAAATTCATTTAATATTTGAAAAATATTTTTTTAAAGTATATTATGTAGATATAAAGTAGATATATGCAAGTCATGGATACCAGGAGACGTCAAGGAGACGCACTAATAACTATTCCAAAAAAAACTTTATTTATTAAATTAAACAAAATTTTTACATGACATAAGCATCTATGATACATGGCATGACATACACTGATATTCCTGGATTTTTTTTTTCTACGATGGTGGCAAATAATCACACGCGCGGCCCATCTGATGGTGAACGGTTACTTTAGCCTCTGAACTCAGCAGCAGCTGGAAACAGCAGGGGTGTCTCGTGCGCGTTGCCGACTCTTAAGTAACCTTAATATACCCTTCTTGAGAAATCTCATGTTGTAATCTCTACAGAAAAGTTTATATGTATGTATTTCTTTTAGTTATCTAGTAACCATAACACAAACTATGTTTAGCTTGGGACTAGATGGCGCTATGTGAATAGTCCTGAAACATTATAATTTCTTCGAATTACACGTTGAAAATATTCATGTAAATTCAATTCATGGGACTTCCCCAGATTTGTATACTTACAGTAATTATTGTAACATGAAAAAAAAGTAGTCAAATGGTGTGTGAAAATATAACAAATCATTTTTGAGTGGCCACTGTATCCGGTTCTTCCACATATGTGGTTTAGAAATTTAAATGATTATTTATTATAAATTATTTAAAAGAGCAACACGCAAGTTTCCTGCTCGTTTTCTTGCGATGAGACAGTTTTCCGAATGAGTGGTAGATTAAAAAAAAATGTTATGACTATTCAAACGTGCTTTAATTAAGTTTACTTGAATAACTGATTTTCTATTCTATTCTAAATTTAAAGAATACCAAACATAATATAATCTATACAAATAAGTAAAATTAAAGTGTCAGTTTGTAATTTCAAATTCGTATTTAGCTAATGTTATAAGAACTAATTTAGGGTACTTTTATTTAAAAAAAAATTAAATTTCGGGCGCATGAAGACGCAGGTGTAAAATATATTTATGTTTATAAGTATAACTAATTTCGTCTTGAAATTAAATATTGCTTAAGTAATATTTTGTTATTTGCTTAGCTAATATTTTTAGGACATACTCATAAATATTGTCACCAATAGATCAATATATAATCATTGCATAGTAAAATGAAGTCACTTCCGCTGTCTGTTAGCTTATATCTTTTAAACTACGCAACGGATTTTAATGCTGTTTATAGCAGTAGATAGAGTGATTCAATATGAAAGTTTATATGTCATACATGTACATACATGCGAAGCCAGGGAGGGTAGCTAGTACATAATATATTTTTTAATAATAACTACTTAGTCTGTCAACAGACTTCTAAAAGGAAAAGGTCAAACAGAAACAATCCTATTATTTACATGTATGTATGTATGGTGCACGATATCTTGTCAACTTCTGAATCGATTGCAACGCTTGTTTTGGTAATCGATAACGTTTATTCTTATACTGGAATGCAAAGTGCAAAGATTATAGTTAACTTTAATATCGCTGTTTGCTTAAACTAAGTATACTCCGTTCATACTAACTTGTGGCGAACCGTTCAATGAGTGTGTTACACAATTGTGTGAACGCGGTAAGTTAAAATAGACAAAAAAAAGAGTTCTCAATATCTTAAATTTTATATAATCTTTTGTCCGTCATCGACCATCGAGAGTTAATGATTAAAATGCTAACATTGCAATTAAAAAATCAGAGTTGATGGTTAAAGAGAATATTATTATATGCATTTTTTTTATGACGTATCATATATTTTTTTAAATTGTCTAATAACAAAATACATTTTTTTTAATTTTTATTAATTAGAACACGCCGTTTTATCTAGGTACCTAGTATATTATACTAACTTCACTTCCGAGCAAAGGGGAGTGCCTACGTTGACACAAATTAAAAAAAAACGCAATAATAACTAAAATTGATAATATCTAGTTAATATGGTGCGTCATATTAAGATGCGCGGGGTATAGTTCAATATAAAATGCAGATAGCATTGTTTGTTTGTATGTATGGAGGTTTATCGATACATCGATGAGTCATAGTGCAGTCATCAGTACATGACTCATTTGTATTCATACTTAAGTAAGAATTAACACTTTTACAATGTCATTTGCAATATATTTTGCGTATATTAAGTTTTTAATGGATCATAGATAGGTAAATTTGTATTCATGAGTATGATTGTTTGTATCGGCCTGGGTGTTTTGTATGTACAATATATATGACTTTACGAAAAATACAAATCTATGTATTTGTATCAATTATCTAGTACCCATAACACAAGCTTTAGCTAGCTTAACTTGGGTCTAGATGGCGCTGTATGACTATTCCTGAGATTATTCTTATACAATGTATGTAAAATTAAGATTGTTTTTTCCGTGTAATTAGTTTGTATATATTAATAACTATTGTGTATATGTATGCAATCTTCCTAAGAGGGCATATTGGGAAACTGTAAAACTCGCTTAGTATGGCGTAAATAAATAAATAAAACTTTAATTTTTAATCATATAAATAAAAAAAATTTTCATTGACGACCTCGGTGCTCTAGCGGTCTAGTACACCGCTTTACGACCGATGGTCGCGGGTTCGATTCCTCGCACGGCACAAACATTTGTATTCATGAGTATGATTATTTGTATCGGTCTGGGTGTTTTCTATGTATAATATGTATATATTTACAAAAAAAAATCTATGTATATGTGTCAGTTATCTAGTACCCATAACACAAGCTTTAGCTAGCTTAACTTGGGTCTAGATGGCGCTGTGTGAATTATCCTGAGATTATTATTATTATTATTTACGTTAAATGCACACAAACAAGGCACAGTAATATAAAAAAAAACAAAATAAAAAGTACATACACAATTACAAACTACTGAACGGATTTTGATGAAACTTTACAGTAATATTCCTTAAAAATGAGACTAACACATAGGCTATATATAGTTTAAATAGATATTATGTAAATTGGGTTAAAAATAATGATAAATGTCAAGTAAGTGTTAGACAGCAGACGATTTTGCGCGATGGTTGCCATACGACGATGTCCGTAATAAAGTAAATGAATGTCCGTTATGCTGTTCCGTACTATATAATGCTAAAAAAGTATATGATTATTGTAAAAAGGTATATTTTTGTAATATACCTTTAAACAAGTTATCGAAGTAAAACTATTGGTATATAAGTGTGCATGTTTGCATAGCCGGGCGCGGTCCAAGGGACGAGAGTGGGCGGGGATAGGTCACAGATATTTCAATTCTCCATCGGATATTGGCGGGTGTCGTGACGACGCATACATCTTGCGATCGCCGCCTTTCCGCGTCTATGTCCGTCGCTTATCGTAATATTAAAATCTGTGTGTGCACCCTGAGTTATGTTAGGGTGCTTTTATGGTCGGATGTTGGCGGATTCACAACATACGCTACACTTTAATGAGATTTTGTTATGCTAGTTTAAATCCATCCACACTGTACAGTCAGATTTTGTTTATCATTATTTCAATATGTGAAGCAAAAACTAAATATCGTTTTTTAGGAAAATTGCGCGGACGGAGAAGTATGAGATTTCGCACAATTATAGTTTATACAGAGGAGTGCAGAATGCTACATTTCATGTTTTTTTTTATTATTTTGAATAAATACATTAAATCAATTAAAAAATAATTACACACACTTCCACGTATTTGACACACATACGCATGGAATTTCGCACACTTATATGTATTTATATACAGGAGATTTTTAATCATGCATAAAAATACATTAAATCCATAAAAACACATACATACTACCATGTATTTCACATACATTGTATTTATTTAATGTCAGTAAGTCAGTGATCAAATTAAAAATAAATTTATATTGTTTGTCTGGATTTTAATTTATCAAATTTCAAATATATATCTAATTCTAAAATCACTACCAATATAAATGTTAGGAACCATCGAAAGTCGAGCTGAACTGCTGAAGAGATAAGAAGCTGCTAATCTACGAGACCAAGGAGATCGTATTTTTTTTTAAATATAATAATATAATCTACAGTATGTTTATTTCTATTCTAACAAAAACGAAGTATGCTGAAAAATAACTTGAAAATGAATTCTCTAAATGAAATCTACGATCATAAATCTTCTGCTTTATCAGATAATTATTCTATATAATAGTAGTTATATATAATACTACATTTTGATGTTAGTCTTCATGTCACACTGTATTTTGTGATATTTGTGATGCTGTTTTTTTTTTCATTTAGGATCACCAACAATTGTTACAATTATTCAATTAATTTACATGTAATGGGTTTTTGGACTAATGCACAATTACTTATAGCATGCAAAATAATATACAAAAGTTATATAATAAAATTCTTAAATTTCCAATTTTTCTATGAATTATGCTTATTATCTATTACTGAATGCGTGTACATGTGGATGAATGCATGTGTATGTGTGTGTGCGTGTGTGTATGTGTGCGTGCGGGTGTGTATGTGTGCATGCGTATGTGTTTAGTATTAAAATAGTAAGAAAATGTTCATAAGTAATAAAACGAAAGAAAGTTATTTTGCCCGAACCATTCTTTCGCAGCATGTCAGTATCAGTGGAATCTGAATATTCAATAACATAGTGACGTGCCGGTCCCGCGGCGGTCTCCCAATTTCCTATTCCGTCTGTACGTCATGTCGATGTTTATTTCGCATTTTTGCCCCTTGTCGTCCTAGATCTGTATCTGTGAAATGTATCGGGGAACATTTGTTAGAAATCTATGTGACGTCATGTGAGATTATCAATTTGTATGACATGGATTCTATAACCATGTACTGGTATGCTTATTAGACATTTGCACCTTTTTTATATTCTCTTTGTTATATTGTCTTCCAGTATATATGAGTACTAGATGTGCCCGCGGTTTCTGATGCATATTATTGTATAATTTCATCTAAATCCGTTCAGTAGTTTTGGCGTGAAAGAGTAACAAAGTAATTAATACTCACAAATATATAGACGTAGTATACATTTCAACCCCTACTCACACATAACAGAACTATCTAAATGATCTATCGTTTCTCCGCTGGAAATAATTCCAACTCGAAACAAAGCAGCATCATTCATTCAAACGAGTCGAGTGAACGAATGAACGAATAGATCGAGTAAACAATATCTTATTTCGCTTATAATCCAGGGAGGAAGCATTGCTAATTTCCTGCAACTGATGGGAAACGCCGTTTACCGTTCGTTCTAACATCTGTTTACACTAAACGACCGTTTTATGAATCGTTAAATAGAAGCTGTGTGTCTTTATGTGTCTATTTACTATTATATTGATTCATTAGTATTTTACAAGTATTTTTTTAGATACATGTTCATAATCAACAATTAATTAATTAATGCAATGTTTTGTAATTTTTTTTTCAAATGAAGAAAACAGCTCGGAAGAAAAAGAGAAAACAGTTCAATGGAGATACTTAATAAATTTATTTGGTGGTTTTTTAATAGAAGCTAAATAAAATCTTATAGATTTCTACCGATTTTTTTATATTTGTTATTTACTAGCAGTGCCCGCGGAATTATTATTAGTCTACGTGTTAATCTGATGTATAAACTATATTATTGTAAAGTTTCATCCCAATGCGTTCAGTAGTTTTTGCGTAAATGATTAACAAATATCCATCCATACTCACATACTTTCGCGTTTATAATATTAAGAAGATAAACATAATAATTATTTTCTGTTTGCTTGAACTGTGAAAGTCAAGTAACAAACACTATTCAATTTAGTATATTTTTTTATTTACTAAAATTCATTTAAAAATTATTTAGTAACAAATATGACTTCCAAACAAAACGCCGCGCAAGTCACGTGTATCAAGTAATAACATTGTATTTATTAAATCAAAGATGTCAAACACGCTTGATTTGTTTTGATTTGCCTCACTGCTCTTTATTTATATTTCAATTGTAATACAGGAACCGTCGGGATCTTCTCCAGCCTCCATCTGTGTTTAGTTCGTATTCATGATAAATTATTTCATACAGTGCTTAATATTTAGAGCATTTTCACGTCTCACATTGTAAGATTCCTTGTAAGCAGTAAACTAAAGATTTTATTATTATAGTTATAATCATTGTTTTCTAGAACTCTGAAAATCTAACAAACATATAACTTAATTTATTTTTTCTTTATTGAATCCCACTTTTAAATTATCTAGTCGCTAAATAACTTGCAAACAAAACGCCGTGCAAGTAACATTGTATTGATTAATTAAAAGATGTCAAACACGCTTGATTTGTTTTGATTTGCCTCACTGCTCTTTATTTATCTTTCAATTTTAATACAGGAAGCGTCGGGATGAGCCCCCATCTGTGTTTAGTTCACTTACTTTGTATTCGTGATAAATGATTCAATACAGTGTCTAATATTTAGAGCATTTTCACTTCTTAGAATTAATGAATGTTCATTTATTCTACCAAGTCATAAGATTATCGTTTCAAGAAAATTAGCTTTGTGAAAGCATACTCCTTAAATGTAATTTAGCTAGAGACATGATTGAAATCGTTCTAGAACATTCTAGAGACGTTGTTATTAATATTGGAATTCTTTAATCATCTATTTTACCAAGTTATAAGATTGAGCTGTTGTCGTTTCAAGTAAATTTGCTTAAATATAATTTAGTCAGAGACATGGTTTAAATCGTTCTAGAACATTCTAGGGACGTTGTTATTAATATTGGCATTCTTTAATCATCTATTTTACCAAGTTATAAGATTGAGCTGTTGTCAAGAAAATTTGCTTAAATATAATTTAGTCGAAGACATTATTTAAATTGTTCTAGAAGATTCTAGACACGTTGTTATTGATATTGGTATTCTTTAATCAAGTATTTTACCAAATTATAAGATTGAGCTATTGTCGTTTCAAGACAATTTGCTTAAATATAATTTAGTCAGAGACATGGTTTAAATCGTTCTAGAACATTCTAGATACGTTGTTATTAATATTTTTGTTCTTTAATCAAGTATTTTATTTTGGTTGTTTGCCCTTGTATTCAAACTGTTTAGTTCTATAGGCAACAAAACGAACCAAAAGTATTTATGTCTACAATAATATTAATCAAATGAATCTTAAAGCTTATACAACCCAAACAAGTTTAGCAAAGGATTTCTCTCTACAATTTAATCAATATTAGAACTTGTGTACAATTCAATATGACTGAACAAAATGATATAATAACCCCAAATATATGTATATACTATAATGTATCTTATGGATGATAATGGAATGGTATACTTGCTTGCGCTAACGGTATACGGTGGTACGACAGTGGTGGAGGACGATAAAATGAGCAGAGTAAGGTCAGTTAGGCCATCGTGGTAAATTCACCATGAATTTATCACGATGATTTCCAGGGGGAACCACCTGACATGGTACATTGATACGATACTATATCAAAAACACAATCACGGTATCAGTTGTCAAAAATAGAATATCAAACGTTTAAAATATCGAATGGCACTATTCTGACGTGGGCTTACATCAATTTGTCACATCCAAGTTAATAAAGCTGCAAGAAGTGGCAACTTCTTTGTCTGGGCTGGTGGATTTATCGGCGGCTCCTCCGGGGCCGCTTCATTTCCTGAGCTCGCCTCTTGTCGAACTTGGAGATTGGCTCGAGTTACTTGCGCCAGCGGGGATGGTAGCGTGCAGAATAGCGGAGTAGAGGGTGCAGTTGTAAGGTTATCTTTGTGTTGGCGACCGACCGCCGAACTCTTTTGATATTTTTATTATTTTTAAATTTATATTTTTGAAGAGTTCTTTTTTATATGTCATGTTATTTGATATACTTCAATTTATTGTATCATTCTATTATTGTCTTTCGTATAGTTCGCAATTGCAGATATCAATATATTATATTATTGCAAACTACGTGTTTTCATCATTTAGACACCCATACAGTCCACCGATCCATTACACTTTGTTTAAAAGTAAACTTTATTCAATAGCAAGATGATCTAAAATCCTGTGTCGTCGTTTTAGTTGGATTGTTTTATGTAGAGCAAAAAACTGATTTTATTGAAGTTGATTAAAATATTTATTGACATGTGTAGTATATCTACATTTTTGGTTAATATTTTTAAAATAAATGAAACATGCTAAGGATTTACCTCAGATATTCTAGATGTGCTATATAATGATTACATGCAAATTTATTGTCAACAATTTTAAGTAGGGAATGTTACATTCGCTGCTTTTATTTCAAAAGAGTAATCCCGTTGGTATTTTTTTACTATATCAGAAGAAAACTCACTCATTTTACTTTCTACTATTTTTATTACACTTGTAATATTCTTTTAATATAATATTTCATTATACATAAATTTATATATGACACTTATAATAAAATTATGACCCAATATTATGACAGTATTACATATAGTTCTTTTTAAATTTGGTCCTAATAAGACTTAAACTTATTTTCTCACTGCTGTATATTACAGAAATATTAAGTTACCTTTTTACAATTCGCAGTAGGTATAATAAATCGCTTCCGCTTATCAACTGCACTGCAATCCAACACTAGAGTGCGAGTGGATAATCACATTGCTTTGTTTTTGATTCATTGCACTTTATATTCATAAAGTTTGTATTTACAATATTTCTTGGTCTGATTGGACGTTTGTATTGTAATGTTTTATCTCTGCTGAAGTTAACATTCCGCCGTTTAATGTTGAGTGAATATAAATGCGTTTAGTGTTCTGCTATTGTTTTAATTCTGTATATTTTATATTTAGTGCGGTGATGTAATTGAAATGTCACCATTTTGTTTGTTGGATATTCTGTAAATAATTATAATATTGTAATGTATGTTAACGAACCAAAACCTGTATCTGTTAATGATTACAGGATTATAACCCCATTGCTAGCCAAAATGCTGGCACATAATAAAAATAAATAAAGACAATATGAGAGCAAAGGAACGCTGTCATATTTTTTTAATGCATAATAGTGTTGTATGTAATCGTTTTAAGCACATATTAAAGAATATATAATAATGAAGTTACATTTTTATAGTGATGTATACTTTCATTTATTTATAATAATTTCATTGTTTTAAATGAACAAACCTTATTAAATATTTGTACCCAATTATGTTGCTGTTATATTAATATATTTTTTGTTTTATTTTCAGGTAAGTAAGATGAGAGGCGTAAAATGTAAAAGAACTAACATCGACAACTGAATTTAAACAAGAGAATATTTTCAAAACAATTGGTAATATTAATTATATTTATTTTAAAAACATATATTAATTTCAATGGGGGAAAATGTTCAACCCTAATGGTAATTTTAATCTTATTTATTTTAAATGTTTATCACATTTGAGCTAGAAACCTCGATGCGGGTTCGAATCCTGTCTAATTAAACTGTTTTAGGTTAGTTTATTTAAATTTTTACATTAAGATTCCCGAATACACAATAGATATGCATTTAAATGTTTTTAAATAATTACAATTATTCTAATTAACACGTTAATAATTTTAAACATAACTGTTATATCATTACATAGTATAAAACTAAGTTGCTGTCGCTGTCTGTCCGTCCCTATGTATGCTTAAATCTTTAAAACTACGTAACGGATTTTGAAGCGGTTTCTTTTAATAGATAGTATGATTCTAGAGGAAGGTTTATATGTATAATATATGTACACCTTGACGACCTCGGTGGTATAGCGGTCTAGCACACCGCTTTACGTCCGATGGTCGCGGGTTCGATTCCTCGCACGGCACAAACATTTGTATTCATGAGTATGATTGTTTGTATCGGTCTGGGTATTTTACATGTATAATATGTATGTATTTACGAAAAAAAAAATATCTATGTACTTGTATCAGTTATCTAGTACCCATAACACAAGCTTTAGGTAGCTTAACGTGGGTCTAGATGGCGCTGTGTGAATTGTCCTGAGATAAAAAAAAAAAAATAGTTGTATAGGTATATATGTACACCCGGGCGAAGCCGGGGCAAGTACCTAGTTATGAATATTACACAACAGTATTTCTGTGAGATATTTCCTTCTTAAATGGGTGACATAAACTGTGATTCCTCTGGTTCTGGCGACGATAATTACTTATCAACAGGTGAGCCGTATGCTTGTTTCACTAATACGTAACCTAGACTATAAAATTATGGTTGCTTATACTTATTATACTTTTATCTAAACAAAAAAAAACATACCATGACAACAGAATTGTATCTGCTCAACTGATGGATGATGGGTTTCTATAAAATGTTGTTTTACTGTACTACACACACTTTTTATACCACATTGTCGGCAATCAAAGTGGACGGTAAGGAAAAAATATAAATACGAAAAATTTGAGGTTCATTATTATTTCATAGGCGTCGGTTAAAAGGTCCTATAGTACATATCAGCCGCCGCTTATTAAATAATATATATCAATAATAGTTTTTTCACTGTATATAAATTAATTATAAATGATTTTTGATTAATTAAGCATATATTAGATTAACAACTGTCATAGCTTTTATCCTAATTCACGCGAGTAAAGACGCGGTTTACAGTTTGTAGTTAATAAAAAGCAATACAAACCGATTATATTAATCAATAGGTCATTATGTTCAGCGCACATAGATTCAGATTCGATTAGATTCCTGCGTCTGCGCAAGATATAACAAATGCTAGGATATTCCCACGCCGCGCCGATTCGCTATTAACTGTAGCTAAAACTAAATGTTATTTAAGGTAGGGTCTTTGATAATTAAAAATGCAATGAAACACTTGCTTATCTGTATTCGGTTTTAGAAATATGACAATAACTATATTTATTCATTTAATATATAAAATTCTCATGTCACAGGTTTCGAGTTTATACTCCTCTGAAGCGGCTTGACCGATTTACCTCTAAATATTAAGGGTGACTCACCCCATTTTTTTTTTTTCAAATTTTCGATTTTTTTTTATTATGTGGCATTAAAAATACATACAACCCTAAATTTTCACCTTTCTCCCATCAACCCCTATTTTTTAAATGCGATTTTAATTTATATGGCAAAAGAACGTTTGCAGGGTCAACTAGTTTCTTCTTTATATAACTTCAATACACGAAATACCAAGATAAAAGTACATATGGTGGACTTAACGCCTCACGGCATTTTCTGCCAGTCAACCACAGGTTCTGCAGAGAAAAATTGTAGGCGCTGCAAATATAATGAATAAGAAAAATATGTCCCCTATTTCCGTGAACCACTGGATTGATTTCGCTAATTCTTTTTTGTTCTGTTTGTTATTGTCAGGATAAGGTTCTTATGTAAGAAAAAAAAACAAGGTGCGTGGTTTTTTTTTTAATTATGCCAATGTAAATACAATACTCATAGTTAAGGCAGGACGTCTGTCGGGTCAGCTAGTTTATTATAAATGAAACAAATTAATTAACCAAATAGGCCTTTCCTCTTTATACTATGTGAATTTATACGTGGACAAACTCTATATATGTATGTATATAGATATATACGTGTATAGAGTATATAATATTGAAAAAAACTGTGAATGAACAGTCTAGCCGTAATGGCACTAAAACAAAATGAATACGCTCCACTCAGCACGATCTGAATGCTCCCACAATCCTAATAATTGTCCAATAACCTTTGTAGTGGGTTTGATCGGCTCGCGAACGCAGATTAGCCGCGCCCGCACCCTCCACGTACCGGCGTGATGGTGCTACACTGATACTATCGGATTCGCCTTTCCCAGCCGCGCTGAGGGGTTATTGATACGGTGCAAGTGGAAGAAATCTTTTAGTGCGAGGTTAAGTCATGTCTATAATTTAGATTTTTATTATTTCAGGCTATTTGATTAAAATCCCTGGTGTTTCAGGCGTCCATAGGCTACAGTAACCATTTACCATCAGATGGGCCGTATGCTTGTTTTCCACCATAGTAGTATAAAAAAAAAATACAATATTTTTGCAATTAACAATTAATTAAGAAACTTGAGTTTTTTTGAGCCCTCGGGCGAAGTCGGAACTAATCACTAGTCTCTAATTTTACATTGATTTTGTAAGAGTAAGGTCGGCTGTATGTGGAATAAATTCTAAATAAAGTACTATCTAATTTATTACTTATGTCTGCCGACTAAAAGTACAGAAACGAGCACATAGAGCTCATCGATAACAAACAAGCATCTCTCTTAGAGCTGCAATCTGAGTATTATCTATGCTACTCTGAGGCTACAACCAGTTGACAAAGTGCACTACGTGATATTGCAGCCATTACTCCTAGTGATTCATATCGGCCACCCCCCAAAACCACCCCAGCACCGGCCTTACCCCCATCCTTCGCAGATAACGGCTCCGCACGTTGTCCAGATATACCTATTAAGGATGCAACAGAGAGCGTCGAACGTAAATAACACCAAAGTTGTGCATTCGCGAGTCTATCAGATTGTATTATTTCCTTTGCCTTGTTCAATCGAGTGATAAAAATTAAAAAAAGAAAATTCGAAGTGACGTCGAAAAGCGCGCCAAAACTACCGCAACAAAGCACCGGTGAGCTAAAACAATCAACAAATTCGCATCGTACAAATGGATCGGACATTTATTGTCCGCTATCGTAACATTCCACCTCCGTTGTTTATAACAGAGACGCCCAATTTGCTCAGGGAGACTTTTTATCTCGTTTTTGCCTAGTTTTTTTTCTACACGCCAAACAAAGACTCGATATGACAGGTCTCGATGTACAACGGGGCCGGTATCGCCGGTCGACCAGGTTGAAAAACAAGAATTGAGCAATCGGGTAAAAACAAGGAGCAGCAGTCCAGCGGCCCGTGACAATTGCATCTGCACTTCTGCAGTCGAATTACAGACGCCATTTTGGATTATGGCGCCTCTATTTCGATTATGCGTCTCGACCACTTTGTTTTGCATGGCCGTTTAAATTTTCTATTCAAAAGTACAGCCACAAAATTGGAGATCTTGACATTTGTGTTTAATACTTAGATAACTATAAATTAATCGTAATTTTATTCCCTTAGTATATTTATTTACTTAGTGTTTGATATCTGGGGAACAGGCGCTTAGTAATAGAATTAACAAATGTATTTCCTGGCACGATACGTACTTTTACTGTTAAGTTAATTTTACTATCTCGCAAGTGTCAAAGATTCAGTTCAAAAAGTTTTATCGCAAAGTGGCGATCCATATACCAGCATATAAAATAAATAAACAATTATAGATTTTTATATTGATACTCTTATTGAAAAATATTTTTAGTTGAAATATAAAAACAAATAAATATTTAGCGATTGTAAAAATTCTTTCACCAATAGCGAATTACAAAATCTGCGAGTAACATGATCTGTATTTAGCGTCGCAGAATAAAGCATTATTATAGTCTGAGTTCCATATTTAAAATTTTATTTTTACTTTTTTGTTCTAAAATGTGTTCTACACGGCTATGCTTGCTGCCAGTTTCACGTATTATTTAAATCAATATAAAGTTAATTTTTCAGTTTTATAGCAAAGGACCTGAAATTATGAAATTATATTATACGATAAATGTACAAGTTGATGTCTTGTCAGTTCCCGATCCGGTCATTATCCGTATTGGACGGTAGGGACAAAAATACTTGCAATATGACAAAAAAAGGTCCTACATGAATGAATAATTCATTAACTTAACTGATTGTGGTAAATTTAAATTACATATTAAGTAATTAACTTATCGTGGTAAATTAAGTATCTACATATATGTAATGATGTACACGTTAAGCAAATACATTATTCTTTATTAAACTGTGTTTTGAATATTTAATACTGTGACATGTAAACACGTATTCAGTAAAGCCGATATCTAACCTTCTGGGAAGGTCCGCAGTCCACAATAGTGTTGAGCTCACTATTCTTATTTTAATCGAGTCAGTGTATCGTAGCCAGGGTTGCCATCCTTACCTTTTTTAATCCCTTAATAAGATATAAAAAAAACCCGTAATAAAATGTATACGTGATTTTTTTACTCAAAATGAAAAACACCATTCCAGTATCACCCAATAATGTACTGGAATGGTGTACCCGTCTGCGCTAACGGTATACGCTGGCGGGGCACCAGTGGAGGCAGATAAGTGAGTATAAGGTAATGACATGTCTGGCAAATTCACCATGATGGTTTCCAGGGGAAACTGCGTGGTGGTCAGGTACATTGGGGTTAAATCTAATAAATTTATTATGATGTGTTAACTGACCTTACTTCATCTTCACCCTATCAATCTCTATTAGAGCCCCGCTAGAGAAACCTTTAGCGGAGGAAAGACCACCACTTAAACATCATTCTTAAAAAAATATAACTAAAGAAGCCACCCTTACCTATCACATGATACGTACAAAAATGTGCTGAAGATATTGGCAACAGTACAAAACTTGACGACTTACAAACCATAGATTCAGACCATAGACTCGTACAAGATTGAAGATGGCCTCGTCTTTATTTTCGTACTTGTACATTAACACTGGTATGTTGGCATCCTTGATCGTAGCGAGTATCGGGGGCGCCCGTGCGGAACACAGATACTGACGGACTGTGGGCGGTCGCGCAAGTAGGAAATCTATTCATATTTATATAAAAAAATCACTCAATTTTTATTGTCGATGCTTTGCACCATAATGTCTTGTATTTTAATAAAATCTTGCACAGTTTCTTGTGTATCTATTCAATCGAAATCGACATCAAAGAAAACTTGGTGTGTTAGTGAAATACCAAGTTACACACCACAGAAAGTGACTCAATTTATACTAGTGGTCGTCCAGTAGTCGAAATTCGACTATAATTTATTTAAATTATAAATTTTTATTTAATTATGGTCGAATTTATTTCAAACATAATTTTGAACATTACTAAGGTTCTATTGTCAAAAAATATCACTTCTATAATCATAGATTTAGCCAAGGCTGCACTGTTAATTTGCCTATTAAAAATCAATCCGAGAGACAGCTATAAACGTGAGCCCAACCAGTCATCTCCTGCTATATTGGATTCGAAATATACTGAGTGAAATGTGGGCATGTTAAGTGTTGAGTTTAGCACAACCTCTACAGTTGACAATGCCTCTGGACCTACCTACCTGCCAAACCCTATCAGGGAGAACACTCATGACCGTATATTTTTGTACGGGCTCTTAAGTTGAAAATTTCAAAAATGCTTCGCAGATGTTTTAAAATAGGACTAGACATACTATTCATAGTTTTGGCTGTTTGTTCATAATTAGAACAAAAGCTTTTATATGTAGGTATATTAAGATTTCCCGGAACACAAAATCATAAACTACACTTATAGTCTTTTGAATAAAAGTTATTAAAAAATTTTTATTCAATAGACTACAAGTTTACTTTAGTTTTTATCGTGTTTATTTAAATACAGATTACATAGAGAAAAAAATAAAATTATTACCTCAGATAACCACAATATATAAAGATATATAAAAGGAAAGATCTTTACCCTTTCGAGTTAACTGGTGTGTAAAGAATAAAGTGCTGAAAGAAGCGAACAGTAAGCTGTCTGAACTTCAATTGGAATCAATCAATCCACAAATTCAGTATAAAAACCTATTCGCATAAAACCTGGCGCGATCACTCCACGTCAATCATCAACAAACTTCGACAGTTTAAAAAAGTAATAGGGTATTCTTGGCGCGCGGAGGAAGCAATCGAGATGTCGATTTGACGTTTGTAACAAAAACGCGGGAGGCGTACGCGTCAAGCGCGGGATGGATTCGAAAATTAAAATCTCGCGTTAGTTGGCAATGTTGGCACCAGTGACGGCTGTCGGGCGTGCAACACGCCGGTGTTGCCAGTTCGATTTCAGGCTTGTTCTAAATATGTCAACACTTCTTTGTTATCGAGCGACGTGCGCGCGGAAATGAATGTCCATCGAGTAGAGACTCCATTATCGAAGCATCGTATATAATATTGCTTGGTGTTATGGAAATTACTTAACGACCAATTTCATACACGATCAAAACAATATTTTTATATAGATTGACAAACAGGCTGACGGTGATAGATGAAGGGAACACCTTCGTTTATATACATGAATAAAACCATAGACAACACGTGGGAGATACCACAAGCGTCACAAAATAATTCGTGGTATTTTGTGACGCTTGTGGTATCTCCCACGTGTTGCCATACCTAAAATTTAAGGCTCTATACCTCGAAATCCTATAATATCGGTAAATTGGACGAAGTTAAATAACTCTATCAATTTGTACAAATTTTGAATACGTCCCTATTATATCCACTATTTTATGATCGCTTGCTGAAACGTTATCTAACACCATTCTTTTAATATGATGAATGGTCGCTCCAGCTTCACTGAATGACTCGTACGCTGACAATTTGAATATGACAATGATAGTGAGATAGTCGATGGTGATAAATTCATCATGACCATACTCAGGGGACCCCCATGTCCCTACTAACAATCCTCTCCTGTCCCTTCCCCCCGCAACTTGGAGTTCTTTTTTTTATTGATGATAATAAAATTGTGCACTCGCCTGTACTAACGGTATACGCTGGCCGGGCACCAGTGGAGGATGATAAGAAGAATATGAGGTCAGGTCAGTTAGCCCATCGTGACAAATTCACCAGGAATTTGTCATAATGGTTACCAGGGGTAACCGCCCGAAGGTCAACCTGCTATGGTACAATGCTAGCAATGGGGTCCACATTAGTAACTCCCCTTTCCCCCCCGCAAGTTGGAGTAAACGACATTAACTCAAGTGCAAACGGTGCGCTATCGCGCGCAGCACTCGAAAACTTTTTCAGCCATACACAGAGGGAACGGCTTAGCTCGGAGTGACGTCACGTCAGGTAACTCTCTATCTGAGCCGCCTGCTGCCGCGTGATACGTCACTCATGGAACTTCGTCCCCGTTCAATTTATGAATGAATGTATTTTTATACTTTTTTCTTATACTCACATCAATATCTGATTGTACCCAATAAACATTTTTTTTTATTTATTAAAACTTAATGCACAAATACAAAAAATAAAGGTACATATGGCGGAATTGACACCATAAGGCATTTTCTCCCAGTCGACCATAGGGCAAACGGAGATTAGTGGGCGGTGCATTTAAGCAGGTATGAATGACTCAAAATTATATCTTATTGTACCCATTAAAAATAATAATAAAAATTAGGTAAGTTTTTTTTTTATTTTGGAATTATGTAAATTTACCAAAGTAATTTAAGTTCATAAAGGCTTTACTTTTGAATTATTTCTAACTAGTTGACCCACGCAACTTCGTCTGCATCACACTTATTTGACATTTATCATTATATTTTGCCCAATTTACACAATTTTTACTTAAATTATTACTTTTTAAATTATAGTCCATGTTTTATTTCTATGTATAAGCTAGGCTATTGTAAAGTTTTACCAAAATCCGTTCAGTAAAAGAGCCACAAACATCCATTTACCCATACTCACAAACTTTCGCGTTTATAATATTAGTAAAATGAGATTTAACATTTATTCATTTCCTTAGAAAATACTAGGATTTATTGTTAGTTGCATTTCTTGTTATCTGAAATGTAGCGCACACTATACGCACATATGTCTTGCTGATTGTTATTGAATTATTGATAATCATGATTGCACCGCACCACTAAGTGTGTCACATATCTATGCGAAGGATACTCTTCATAAAAAATACTCAACCTCATTTTCGAAGCCGATTAAATAATATTTTCCGTTGAAATTATAATTTATTTTATATTTAATAATTTATTTAATTCAGGTTAATAATGGCCCATAGAATAAATTCGTTAAGAATAATTTAAACAATTTATTCCATTCTGTCTAATAATAGACTATAGTATAAATACCTTATAGACTAACATACATATAAAATGAATATATATAGAAAACAAAGCAGTTAATAAACAAGTTAAAACTATGGATTCAGAATAATAAATTACAAACTCAGGTTGAATTTGTATTTCTCGGAATCGGTTAAAAAGTATTTATTGTTGAAATACTGGCAGTTGTTAAAAAAATCATTTTTAAATTTCGAATGTTGTGCAAAAATGATATATTACATATCTATATTGATAGTGGATAAGAATATATTCACAAACTCAACATCATTTTACAATAACTTTTTTATTTTTTTACGTATTTGGAATATCGTGCAAATAATAAAGAACTAAGTCTTTTTATGTCAAACATTTCATTCAATATTGGCACTATCGGTTTATAGAGGATGGAAAAGACGCGTAGCGGGTCCCTGTGGTGCGTGGCTTATCTCATGGGGACAAAAGAATTTTTGACGATTGGGCAAACATAATGACACACAGATCATGATTGGGATCTTGCCTCGGACAGGTGACGTGCGAGCTCCGATACAACGCGTGCGAGAGGTCGACATGTGGATATATGTCATACATGTTTAACTGACTTCAAATAATATTAATCGCAAATATACTGCTACAACTGTTTTGCCCCACTTTATATTTATCAATGATCCTTAAGGCGTTTTCCTCCGCTAATTCAAATTCGTCCCGTCTAATTCAAACGGTGATCCGAGTCGAGGTTTTTTCTTGTATATGATAATGAAATGGTGCACCCGCCTGCGCAACGATTTACACTGGCGGGGCACCAGTGGAGGATGATAAGATGAACATGAGATGAAACATCAGTAGCCCATCGTGATAAATTCATTTGGAATTTATTTAATTTCAAGGGGAACCGCGTGGAGGTTAACCTGACATGGTACATTGCTAGCAATGGGGTCGAGAGTCCACATTACTAACAATCCTTTCCTCCGAGTCGAGGTTAGAACCACTAGCGGTGATTTCAGACTAAAGTCGTATCAGGCAGGAGTTGGCTTTCAGTCGCTCTGTAAGTCCTTCGGGTTTGGAGTGCCATCTGCCCCCGCTCTGTCCTCTATCGTTCGGTGAAGCTGTAAAGGCCAGCTGCGTTCTTAAAATAGTTCGAAAAAAATAAAGCTGTTATTCCTGATGGCGAAATCAGAGGCATTGTCAACACTTGACATGTCCATATTTCGGTAGGTAACTTCGAATTCAACGGGACATTGGGCGACCCTACCGCAGGTACTCGGATTTATTTTTGGTTTGAAATCGGCGTTTTCTTCACCGTGGAGCATTCGCTTCATAATTGTAAATTTATATTTCTAAAAAGATATTGGTATTTTAATAAATATCAATTTACACTTATATTAATAATAATATTATTGTTTTAGGGCGGATTTATTAAGTTAATTAGTGTGGTTTTAAATAAATAATATACCTTAAACAAGTAGTATAAGTTTGTCGTTGTCGTTTACGTGTGAGTTTATTTATGACACTTCACGCTTTAAGGGCTAAACTAATCAGCAGGAACTTTATTATGTTATATTTACTTTCTATGAAGGAAAGAAACAAAACACTATAAATAAATAAATAAAATGTATTTGTCGGTTTTTGTATTTAAAACTCAGGATTTTAAAGGCTAACTTAGCTATTTTTAATCTATGTCTGTATATTACTCTATGACAAAAATCCACAGACAAACCGATATCTTTTCATGAAAAAAAAAACAATGAGTAGTATCAATGTAAACATGAACATACTAACATGAAGTATGTGGGGTTATTAAAGGAGAAGACGCATCAATAGGATGAATGTGACATTTTTATTGCTTCATTGAACGTCAGTGCAAGTGACTTTAGCCGCATCTTTCGCATGTGAGAGCATATGTTGATTTTTTTTCGAAAATGTTGTTACATGCTAAGTTATTATCTTCACTTATTTAAATAATTAAGCACCGGGGGAGAAGAAATTTTTAGTAAGAGTTGTGGTGTTTTTTTTAATAATTATAAATAATAGAATGGTGGCCCATCGTGTTAAAATCATGACATGATGACATGCTGCATTACTGGCAATGGGGTTACTAGTAGCCATTCCTAATTATCTCCTTCCCCCAATAGGGGCTGGTACTCCAATTGCTACTAATAGGCTATCGCCAATAGCAAAGACCAACTGTTTAACAAAATTGTGCTATCCGGTAGTTTGTATTCACACACTTAAACTTAAATTGTAAGTAAGAATAAATTATTTAAAAGAGCAACACACAAGTTTCTTGCTTGTTCTTCTTGTGATGAGACAGCTTTCCGAATGAGCGGTAAATTAAAAAAAAAATGTGATGACTATTCAAAAGTGCTTCAATATAAGTTTATTTGAATAAATGATTTTCTATTCTTATTCTATTCTATTCTATTCTTATCCCTTAAACGTTTCACTATGGGCAAAATATAAGGAGGCCGACTCTTTATTTATTTGACCAATAGGACAAGACTTTGTTTACTAAAATCATCAACCCATATACAGTGACCTTGGATGAGATGGTAGGAAATCCCTATGAGGTTAAACTCTACGCGGCTGCTTCTAGAAACTATCGTAATTATTTCCTAGAAGCGATGGTCATCGTAATATCTACTGGTGTCCCGCTAGAATTTATTAATAACCGATTGACTAGTATATAATATAAGAGCAAACATTATTGATAAAAAATCCCAAAACTTCCTCAGAGTTATAAAGACATCGAATAAAATAGTACACAAAATGTACTATTTAAGAGCGTTCGCCCAATTGGAAAGAGACCGAAATATATATCTATACGCTATAGAAATATATCAGAAACAGTAGTAGATAAAATACAAACATTGTGTATCTATGAAAGTCCAATATAAATAGGTATTTCTTGATCTTTATCGCGCGTGTAATCCACCATGTCGCGCGATAACGGAAAATCGTAAAAATCGCGCTTGATTAAACGGTTATCGGTTTTGTGATAAGCAACCGTTGTGGTTACGATCAGTGTTGTACCTTGACTGCCGCGCGCACACGTTTGTTTGCACCTATATACTCTATTTGTTTTCATTTTGTGTTATATTCGTTTGTTTTCATATAAAAAAACGCGATGGGACTTATGTCTATTTAGGTAAGTATGTATATTAATAATTTATTGATTAAATTATATTTAATATTAATAATTTTGATGTGTTTACAATTTTATCTGCGTTTGGATAAAATATAACTATTATAGACTGTTTGAAATTTTCCGTGTTTGTAAATAAATACAGTATTAGGGAACGTTTGATTTTAATGTATAATGTTTAAAATATAAATTTAGATTATTTATATTTATGTTGATAACATTGTGTGATATTATTAGACCATTAGTGGTTTCTATATACAGAGTAAAAGTTTTCCAGCTAGCGGTCTTTCTAATAATATACATTATATAAAAAAGTCGATCATTTATATAATATATTTGTAAATAGTCGATTTTTCTTATAATATATAATTGTTAACATATAACAATAATAATACGATCGAGATTTAAAAGTGGAAATAATGCATTTGAAACTTACAGTAATTTTATAATTGTACCGTGACAGATATTCGAGCAATTCGAAATGCAACCCAGAAGAATTAAAAAGAAATTTACTTATTACCGTTTATATGCGGATTACTCTTATTTATTTGTTGTTTGTTTGGTATTTGTTTCTTTTGTTATACTGTTGTCTCTACCCAGTGATACGACTAAATCATAGAGAATGCAAACTTGAGTTCTATAATCAAATTTGCACTCTCTATGATTTACTCGCATATTCTAATTATGTGTTTCTTTTTAGTACAAAGATGGACTGACAGAAATTTATTTAAATATCATAAGAACATATTTTAAGTGTATTAATTTATTAGTTTAATATGTTCATATGACTTTACCTCACGTTCTCTTTGTCTCAGTTATAAAAAATAATTTAATATAACGTATATTTTATTCATAACATTGTGCACATATTTAAAAAATGTTAATAGAATGTATAATAACTATATTGAGATTGGCAAAATTTAAAACTTTCTGGAATCTACAAATGAAAACCCTAATAATACCCTATTGAGCATAGAATTCTGCACTCTAGCAGCTTTCTTTGAAAGCTGTATTTCGGTTGAAGCATGAGATATTTTAGTAAAATTATAGAGTACCAAGGCATGACATTTGAATTTTCTGAAACGACAACGATATACGACAACGTGTAATTTATATTCTGGGACACACTTATATTATATCTTATATATAAAATTCTCGTGTCACAGTTTTCGTTCCCATACTCCTCTGAGACGGCTTGACCGATTCTCATGAAATTTTGTGAGCGTATTGAGTAGGTCTGAGAATCGGCCAACATCTATTTTTCATCCCCCTAAATGTTAGGCGTAGTCCACCCCTAATTTTTTTTTTATTCTAAGGCAAAACAACGTTTGCCGGGACAGCTAGTTATATATATTATCATAATCTTTGTGTTATATATTCATTTATATAATTGTGACAGTTGACACACTAATTAAAGGGAACTCTGATGGCAAATGCACAAGATTTCCCGTTAGTTAGACAGTTTTACTTATTTGTATGTAACTGACATATAAAAAATTAAAAAATGCGCATTCTCAAACGTTATATTACGTATTCTCTTGTACTGTAATCTAATCTCAATAAAATCCAATCCCTAATAATCTCACGAAGATAATTTAGATAGCAAATTCACAGGTCATCAAGTTGAGTTAAAAAAAGAATGTTACTTACATAATAGATGTAGAGAGAGGCAGAAGGTATTATTGGTAATGTGTACCATTGCTATTTATGCACCATGTTAGTTCGACCTGCACGCGGTTGCCCCTGGGCACAATCGTGATTAATTCCTATTGAATTTGCCACGATGGGCTGACTGACCTGACTTTATTCTCATCTTATCATCATTCACTGGTGCCACGCCAATGTAAACCGTTAGCGCAGGCGCACGAACCATATCATTATCGTCTAATAAAAAAATAAATGCAGAGGGGGAATAATCATTACTAGTAATAGGGATAGTGCAATTACTAATGATGTACCCTAATGAGTCAACCTCCACGCGGTCTCCTGGAAGGGGTCTGTTTTTTTATGCATGATAATAGAAGGTTGCTCCCGTTTGCACTAACGGTTCGCGCTTTCGGAGCACCAGTGGAGGATGTTAAGATGAATATGAGGTCAGGTCGGTTAGTTCACCGTTGCAAATTCAACAGGAATTTATGACGATGGTTAGAGGGGTAATGATGTATCATTAAATATACAAAACATACACTCCTAAATTTTCACTCTTCTATCTTCAAACCCCATTTTTAGTAGAGAGATTAATTTACATTAAATGGCAAATGGGACAGCAGGTTTGTCAATAAATTTTGATACCAAATTACAAAGATGCGATAGAAAACAACAAAAATTACAACTGTAATCTACCAAAACGTCATCAACTTCATTGAGCGTTATCTGTATCGATTAAATGATTATCGCATATAAAATAGTTAATTCGTCCGTATCATTTGATATCTACTAAACAATAATAAAGATATTTCATTTATTTGATATTTTTAAAATTTTATATTTTACTATCGACTCTTCACCATTCTAAACCGTGTCACAATTAAAACAGAAGTTAAATTCCTTATTTGCCATCTAAATACTTTATAAATATTTATAAACTTTAAAAACCTTGACAATAATACTATCATAGATATGAAACTCAATAGATAACGTAAATTATATAACAAGATACAGAGAGAGAGAGAACATGTTACAACAATTATTTAAAAGAACAACACGTGTCTTAACCGTTCTTCTTGTGATGAGGCAGTTTTCCAAATTATGATTATTCCAAAGTGCTTAAATTTAAGGTTTTTTAATGAAGAATCTTCTATTCTATTCCATGTTTTATTTGCAGTATTTATAAAGGTAACAATTAAATTACTTAGACCTTGTACAAAGTTCTCTGCAAAGTATCTGTAGGCTTGACATTAGCCCTCCAAAATGGATAAGGCGTTACAAGCAGTCGTGATTATCTGTTGATTGTCATATTATAGTATAGGCAATTTAATTTATTTATTTATTTCAGGCTACTAATAGCCAAATTTATAATTCATTATACATACACTGACCACGACAACGGCAATCTGCCATGATAGCGACCACTTCAGCCAGTAGTCCTCCTTCAAGAAGGTGGCAGTCCGGTCACAGACGCCTTGAAACTTGCGTCGTGACTCGTCTCCAGCTGCGTTACCCTCAATGTTAGGTTTTTCCTGATCCTATAGTCCATGATGTCCTGTTCCTTGGTGGCGTAGTGTAGGTGGGACAGGTACATTGCCATGGTCGGTATTGCAGTACGCAGTAAGAGGTTGAGCCCAGTCAGTGCAGTGCTACAATGGTTTCGATTAACCCTTTTCATGCGCCTCTTCTAACATGACATGGTTGCTACTTCCCATCAGTTGGATTAACAGAATCTTTACCATTCATACTGATTTCTACAATGTCAAACCTTGATGGGTTACATACGAAGCATATGGAACATTATAGCTATTTAGTACATCTGTTAATCTTCGAGTTTTTTAATTTTAGACTTAATTGGTTACATATTAAGGAATTCTATCCACGCGAAGCCGCAGACTCGAACTAGTGTGCAATATACATACAACATCATGTAAAACCATGTAATTGGTCTTATCGCCAACTTATCAGTCTTCACATTAATGTCTGTAATATATATTTTTATCTACATGTAAAATTGTTTCAGTAGCTGCAGATAACACTTGTACGGGTCGTTATCTTTCTGTGAAGTCAATTGTTTCACAAATGTTGCCATATTTACTGCCAAGTTGACTAACAATTATATATTGACGACCTAGGTGGTCTAGCGAAGTCACGCTGCTTTAATTCTAATAGTCGCGGGTTTGAACTCTTAATAATACAAAATATATTCATGTTTCTGATCGTTTGTATTGTGCTGGGTGTTTTCTTATATATTTACTAGCTGTCCCGGCAAACGTTGTTTTGCCTTAAAATAAAAATAAAATTAGGGGTTGACTACCCCTAACATTTAGGGGGATGAAAAATAGATGTTGGCCGATTCTCAGACCTACTCAATACGCTCACAAAATTTCATGAGAATCGGTCAAGCCGTTTCGGGGAGTATGGGAACGAAAACTGTGACACGAGAATTTTATATATAAGATTTGTTTTATTGATCGTAGAAGGTACTACGGTAGTCTCATGATAACGTAATGACCGTGGAGCTGTCCATATATATATAGGCGTTGGTTACCATTTACCATCATCAGTTCATCACCGTCATCATCAGTTTGCTATTCCAATCTCATAAAAAAGTATTTCTAGTTGTATAAGTTAAGAATGAGTTTTTTCAAATAGGATATATTAGAATTTTTTCAAAGTTGCCAAAGTGCACGTGACAGCCCGGTCTTTTAAGCGTTGTGGTATCTATTTACCACCAGTTGGGCTTTAAGTTTGTTTATACAATTACACGAATGTGGTATAAATATATTAAGAACTAGTGAACATTATCATTTACACTCTTTTTATTTTATAATAAGGTTTTTTACAAATATAATTGTGTACGTTCTCTATCAAGCGATGAAATTCTTTATCAGTATATCTAAACTGATAAATTTGTTAAATAAAATAGATAACATAATGAATATGGATATTCGAAATCAACTAATAAGTATTCTTCTTAAAACACTTGCCCCTTTGTTTCCCTATATCCAATTAATATTTATTAAATACTAGCTACACGCCCCGGCTTTGCACGTGTATTATATATATAAACCTTCCTCTAGAATCACTCTATCAATTAAAAAAATCGCTTCAAAATCCGTCGCGTAGTTTTAAAGATTTAATAAGAGTACATAGGGACGGACAGACAGCGACAACGACTTTGTTTTATACTATGTAATGATTGACGGCCTTGTTGGTCTAGAGATTTAGCACACCACTTTACTTCCGATGGTCGCGGGTTCGTTTTCTATGTATATTATGTATTATATAAACGAATTTATATCAGTTGTCATAACAGAAGCTCTGCTTACCATGAGACTAGATGGCGCTGTGTTAATTGTCCAGAGTTATTTATTAGAAATTACTATATAATACTATTATACAGTGTGGCAAATGTTTGCGCAAACATTTGCATGGCTCCGCGCCCGCAGCGTGCATTTTTCCGATTTTCGCATGTTCTACAGCGATAACGGTGATTTCTTTCTTATCGCACCCCTCCGTTATCGAACGTTGCGTTACTGGCTACAGTTTGTTTTGTTTTCAAACGTGTACTTCCGTATCTACGAGTAGAAAGCAATGCTTCGATTATCGATTCCGTAATGTTTTGTAAGAGACCGGGAACGGACCAAGTAAAGCTAAAATACACGTGACCGGACACGTGTATGTCAAATCGACTAGTATCAATCAAATCTAAATCAGATAAGCGATTTTGTGTAGGTTTTGTGCAGATTGTAATAAGTTAGTTGCAGTCATTTTGTTTTAATGTTTGGTTCCATTTTCAAATGAATAATCTTTCAAAATATCGTATTAACCGCCAAATTTAAAATGTGTCAGTGACATTCCTGTTTTGATTAAGGTTTCTTTTTAAAATTAAAATAAAGACACTCAATATTTCATTACAATCGGCAAATTTTAAGAGTCGCATGTCAGTGACATTGTTGTTTTTAATAAGGTTCCATTTTCAAATGAAATAAAAATATTAAAAAAATTCGTATAAACCGGCAAATTTAAAGAGTCACACGTCAATGACATTATTGTTTTAAATAAAATTCCATATTCAAATAACAAAAAAAGAAACTTTTCGTATAATCCGGAAAATTTAAAGAGTCATGCTAATGTATGTATTACTACTAGTCATGCGCGCGGTTTCACTCGCATCATATTTATAGCCTACGTGTTATTCTAATATTACTGTAAAGTTTACCAAAATCCGTTCAGTAGTTGCTTAGAAGAGTAACAAACATGCATCAATCCATATTGACAAACTTTCGAGTTTATAATATTAGTACGATAAGATAGTAAGATTACGCCAAAACTACGCAATCTATGTACTTCTGTTTAAACTTCTGTCTATCGTCAGCTAGTATACAATATTTGTAAGGTAGTCATAACCTGAGCAAAACCAGGGCGGATCATTATTTATTTATATTTTCTTACACTTATAAAATTGTACAATTCGTGAGCTTAGTACCATATGGCATTCTTTACCTCTTTATTTATGTTCCGTTACAATATGATGACCTCGGTGGTCTAGCGGTTTAGCACACCGCTTTACTTCCGATGGACCCGGGTTCGATTCCTCGCACGGTGCAAACATTTGTACTAATGAGTATGATTGTTTGTATCGGTCTAGGTGTTACTATGTATATTACGTATGTATTTACAAAAAATATCAAAGTATTTATGTTAGTTGTCTAGTTCCCATAACACAAGCTCTGCTTACCGTGGGACTAGATGGCGCTGTGTCAATAGTCCAAAGTTATTTATTTATATTTCCCTACGGAACCCCAATAACGTAATATCCGCCACATTATCAGCAAAAATTGGTATATCCATCAGTGATAACAATCGGTCTGTAATAAATTATAAATCATTTATCAATAATTTATTATTTTGATGTCCAAGATAATCTTTATCAATGTCGATTGCTACCACAATAAGATAATTAATATTATGTTGATATGTTACCTCATTAGAGCTCGATAACTTGCTTCTTGACAGGTTAATTCAAATGTAATTAGGATTGATTGTTTAAAAAGAATTGTGTAAGATATAGTAGAGAAAGACCTTACACAAGGTCGTCTTTGTGGATAACTATATCAATTTTTTTATGGATGATAATGAAAGGATGCACCCGCCTGCGCTAACGGTTTACGCTGACGGAGCACCAATGGAGAATGATAGGATAAACATGAAGTCAAGTCAGATAGCGAATCTTAGTAAATGGCAATGGCAAATGGCAATTTACCACCATGATCACGAATCACATGACATGGTACATTGCTAGTAATGGTGTTACTAATCCACATTACTTAGAAGCCCCTTCAGTCCTATACTTACAATCCTATTCCCTCCTAAATTCGTCTTAAGTCTGCTGCCAAGCATGCAAGCTGTTCAGTTTGATAGTTGGGATATGACAAAGTAATTGATAAATAAGGCATTTATCTATCTATCTAAGTACTTGCAACTTCGTCCTCAGGAGAAGCGATTTTAGCACTGTGTTTGACCGTATTTCATCCTCATTTTACCATCCTTAATATAATTGGAGAAATGGGTGGTAGCGGGTAAGGTAAGTGGACTGTATGGAATTGAAATAAAGGGGGCGCACAGTACGTACCTGCGACTGTAGAGCGGGTTTATTCTTGCACAGCTGCTGCACTCGATGAATACTAAGTTTAACACAGGCACGCACACAAAGTTACTTATTGTTAATGTCAATATTATATTAATTAATTTAAAGCGGAGCGGTTGGGACGAGATGTCACCATTCACGTTAGTAGACGAGGTCGTCGGGCGACCTCAGTTGACATACTGTGCGCGGGAAAGGGATTAGGATATGGGAATAATACCATACCACTTGATATGTTTATAAATGGCGCGAACATCCTCCCCCGCCTTGAGAAACTAAGGGTTTCTCAAAGAAAATACAAAGAAGAGCAATATATGAAGCGGATGTACATTATAGTATATATTCCTAACATACTTATAATTAGTTATAGAGCGTAATATAATAAGAAAAACTTAATAGAATACACCTAGCGGTAAATAATAATTAAATGCGGTTTATAAGAAAAATAGAGTTTATTGAGAAGGTAAAGGGCTTAATTTAACGATTGGTCGCTTGAGCAAACCATTTTGAGTTTTAACAGATGCTACGCGAGCAATACCATCTGAGTCTGGATATATTTTCACAATGATACCCATTGGCCACCGCAGTGGTGAGACGTTATCATCATGTATAAGCACTACAGTACCAACCTTAACATTGTCTGTATTCTTAAACCACCTTTGGTGAATTAAAGAACGAAGAAGAATGGCACCTGTGTGACAGTTAACGCGGTGAAAATGATCTATTATTAAGTAAGTAATTTGGTCGCGCTTAGGCAATAAAACGGGATGTTTTGCCTGGAAAGGTAAGTTAGCATTTGATAATCTACCTCCGATCCTAATTATACCATCGTCATCAATAAAAAGATCTAATTTACGCAGAGTTCCAGTAGGTAAATTACCCTTTTTAAGATCTCTAATAACATGAGAAAAATGAGCGACCTGAATTGCTGTAAGTATATATTTTTCAGCGATATTTAAATGAGCGGTTTCAATATATTTAGAGCGGGGCAATACGCGTATAAATCGCAGTATATAAATAGTAATTCGTAATAATTTGTTCCAGGATGAAACTTTAGATGCAAGATCACAAAGCGGTGAGACTACAGTATTGTAAGCAGCTGTAACGAACGTCTTAGTATTATATTCAGGTAAGTTTTCATATTTTTCAGGTGTAAATGACTCTACCGGCCAAGAGCAGACGGGGCTACTCAGCCACGCGGGACCGTTCCACCACAACTCATGGGTAAGTAATTGTTTAGGCAGTAAACCTCTTGAAAGACAGTCGCTTGGATTATTGAATCCAGCCACGTGATAGAAATGTTTTGATTGTAAATTTTCCTGACATTTAGCCACACGATTGCTAACGAAGATATTCCACCGATGTGGTGAAGAATGAATCCATGAGAGTGCAATTTTCGAGTCAGAAAATGCATAGACGTTCTGTACAGACGTGCGTGAAGAGTAAGCATCGTAAACTAGTTTAGTTAGTTTAGACATTAAAACGGCGGCGCAAAGTTCTAGTCGCGCAAGTGAGACTACCTTAACGGGTGCGACTTTTGATTTCGCACAGACTAATCTCACGTATATATTGCCTGCGGGATCTGTCAAATGTAAGTAAATAACGCAGCCGTAAGCTTTTAAACTAGCATCCGAAAACGCAACGATATTTATTATACAGTCTTGCGTGACAGATAAATGACGCGGTATTTTTAAATTAGCAAGAAGTGGTAATTGTTGTTTAAATGTAGTAAAAATAGCGGTTATATTTGTCGGAGGTACATCATCCCAACCGACTTTCTGCAGCCAAAGATCTTTAATAAGTAGTTTAGCGGTAAGTACGACAGGCGCAGCAAAACCTAATACGTCCCATAATCGGGCAATTAGGGAAAGTATGGTACGTTTTGTACACAAGCGGTCATCACAATTGATTTTAAAAACGAAAATATCATCTTGCGGGTTCCATTCGAGCCCTAATATCTTAAGGGACTCACGTCTATCAAACTCAACTTGCTGTGCAAGTTTCAGCGGTATATAGTCTTTCATGATGGCATTATAATCAGCGCGCAAACCTGAACTTTCTAGTTTGCGTTCTAGCGATAGCAAGCGACGAAAAGCGGTGATACGGGAATTACCTAACTCGCTAGGATCCTTATAAAACGGTAAAACAGTACAATAACGACCTGACGAGTCGCGGGACACGGTAGAAGAGTACATTTGCTCGCATTCCTTTTCTGCGGGACTTAAATATTTATTTATAGGAACCTCCTCTAATTCCCAGAATTTAGAGAGAGAATCATTAAGATTATTTTCAATACATGTTAAGAAAGCAGAGGAAGATGAGTCTTGTTGAGGCGCGGTATGATCACGATCAGATGTGGCCGCATTATTACAGGGAACGTCACCAATAAAAACATAACCAAAAATAGTTTCTATGGCTGGCGGTGCGGGTGGACTTATTATTTTTCCACTTAAAAGAATATAAGGGAACAAATTTGCTCCTAATACAAGTTCGATCTCACCTGGCATATGCCAGTGAGGATCTGCAAGCGGTAAGTCGACTAAATGACTTATAACAGACGTATCTATATATTCAATAGGTAGCCGATCGGTAATACAATCGACAACTAACGCGGTTATAGTGAAGCTTTGTTCGTTATGTTTATCGGAAATCATTATTTTAACATAGCCCTTTATAGGCCTCGTTGTTAATCCGACACCTTTTAAAAATGAATTCGTAAGCGGAATAATGTTTAAGTTTAATTGTTTACAACAATCAATCGTAATAAGGTTATGTTGCGAAGCATTGTCTAAAAGGCAACGAACAGTACGTATTATATTTTTGTTATAGTTACGAACAATAACAGACGCTGTAGACAGAAGTACCTCTGTACGCACTTTACCCGTTGGACATACAACACCAGGCATGGCTGCTGTAGTGGTAGGTACTCGAGTGCACAACGACAAAGGTGCGGGCATCGCGATTTCAATGGGCGCTTTTGAGTCCCCGTCAGGAGTCAAATTACATTGCGTTGCATTACGACAGGGGACTGGCGGGAGTGCGGGAGCGGCGATCGTAGATCGATCACTCATCACATTAGATCGATGAGTGCAGAGCGGTGTATTATTATTTTGTGCCTTATCTAAATGTAATAAGGAATGATGTCGCTTATTACAAGTTCTACATTTGTATTTAGAATTACAAGTGGACACAGAATGCGTTATACTAAGGCAATTTACACAACCTCGTTTAGATTTAATAAAATCTAATCGATTTTTCGGCAGCATTGATTTAAATGTGGAACAGGTATATAACTGATAATGTTCCGAAGTATTACACATAGAACAAGGAGCGCGGTGACTAGAAGTGTCACTTCGTGTAACAAACGAATGTACATTTTGCGGGCGGTTGTTTTTAATATTAGTTAATGTATTGCGGCTTACTGAATTAACATTATTACTCGTGCGGTCTAATATTTTCACCTGACTTTTTATAAATTCCACAAAATCCATATAACTCGGAATATCTTTATTTCTAGCGGTCATTTCGAAAGCCTGTGTAGTACTTAAATCCACCTTTCGTAAGGCTAAGTTCAATAAAATAAAATCTTGCATATCATCAATCTTTAATTGACGCATAGCAGCAACAGCGGCATCGAAAGTTTCGATGAAATTATTTAATGAAGCGGAATTATTTGTGGCCGATTTAATGTTAAATAATGTAGAAATATAATATGAACCTAAGGCCCTTTTATCCTGGTATTTCTTTACTAAACTTTCCCATATGGAAGTATAATTATCACCAGACGGAATTATACCGGCCATTATTTTTTGAGCGCTTCCAGTTAATTTACTAAGTAAATACTGAATTCTTTGTGAATCGGTTAAATCGGTGTTACAATGAATATTACTCCTAAAGGATTCATAAAAGCTAGACCACGTAGACATATTCCCGTCAAAACAAGGAATACAGAGAGGTTCTAGTTTGATACTAGATTTATTATGCGGTACCGATTGTGAAGACGAAGGCTTATTCGCTTCGCTTAATATTAAACGACATCTTTTTATTCGACTAAAAATATCTTCAAACGTTAAAAGTGCCTGGTAATCAGGTTCAAATTTAGGATTCAACTGCATTTGTAACTCGTTTATAGAATCTAAATTTTGTATATATTCATAGCGCAGTGTATCAATGGTTTCACTGTCCGCCATGAATGCCTCTGCGGAGCGTAAGTCGATTGACGACGGTGACAGATTTTTACAAGTATCACGCAATCTTGTAATACGTTGAAATATAGCTCTGTTTTTAGCTTCTAGCATTTTTAAATTCGACTCCATTATCGTTACGATTATTGGCGTTGAAAATTACAAATTAATGTAGGTAGGTACGTACGCTTACTGCGTAATATGTATTATACAAATAATAAAGTATTATTATTAATTAAGCGGTAAATGCGGTAATTATTAGAAAATATACCCAAGACTAGGCTTATAGGTATGGCGTACTAATATATTAAGTACAGAAAATGCGTATGCGCGGGTGAATATACGAATAGGTACAAAGAAGCGGTATGGCTTATAGCGGGCGGTATAATATAATGAAATTATGTACCTATCAATGCGGGGATGTAAATCTCGTCCTAATTATAGTATTTAAGCGGTAGGTATCCGGTTCGAAGGCGTACCATGGAGAAATGGGGGTAGCGGGTAAGGTAAGTGGACTGTATGGAATTGAAATAAAGGGGGCGCACAGTACGTACCTGCGACTGTAGAGCGGGTTTATTCTTGCACAGCTGCTGCACTCGATGAATACTAAGTTTAACACAGGCACGCACACAAAGTTACTTATTGTTAATGTCAATATTATATTAATTAATTTAAAGCGGAGCGGTTGGGACGAGATGTCACCATTCACGTTAGTAGACGAGGTCGTCGGGCGACCTCAGTTGACATACTGTGCGCGGGAAAGGGATTAGGATATGGGAATAATACCATACCACTTGATATGTTTATAAATGGCGCGAACAATAATATAATAATAATAATAATCTCAGGACAATTCACACAGCGCCATCTAGACCCAAGTTAAAGCCTGTGTTATGGGTACTAGATAACTGATACATATACATAGATATTTTTTTGTAAATACATACATATTATACATAGAAAACATCCAGACAGATACAAACAATCATACTCATGAATACAAATGTTTGTGCCGTACGAGGTATTCTACTACCACTATCTTTTGTTTAGTACTTATATATATACTAGCTGTCCCGGCAAACGTTGTTTTAATTTAAAATAAAAAAAAATTTTAGGGGTGGACTACCCCTAACATTTAGGGGGATAAAAAATAGATGTTGGCCGATTCTCAGACCTACTCAATACGCTCACAAAATTTCATGAGAATCGGTCAAGCCATTTCGGAGGGGTATGGGAACAAAAAACTGTGACACGAGAATTTTATATATAAGATATATATATATTATATCTATACGACTACTGCTACTCTGGTTATTTCTTAAAAAGGTACACTGGCATATACTTCCCGTTAATGCAAGCGGATGCACCATTACATTGTCATCCATAAAAAGATTTCAATCCCATTAAAAGGCAGCTCTCTTACGTAAGAGACAGTCACGTGACGCGTATGTCTACTATCGTACAAGCATACATATAATCATTATCATCTAAGGTAGCTGTTATCAGTGCCTGCAATTCATTGATAAATAATTGAAATATTTATAATCTTAGATGATAATATAAGATTAATAATAAATACATGTCTTTATGAATACCTAAATTGAATAAGTGCATATTAGGTTTCGTTAGTTTTTTTTTTTTAGTTTAGTTAGTTAGGACTGGTCTGTTCAGGTTACGAATACTGATTAGATTTTTTTAGTTTTTACAATAGCATATGCTCGTGATCACTCTATTTAGAAGTCCAAATTTGAATTTAAATGAATCTGTATTATTGTAAACATATACAATATTTATTTGAAAACAATATGAGCTGAGTTTCTTGTCAGTTCTTCTCATCTCGAAATCATTCCGAACTGACGGTAGATTTGACATATCATAAGAGTCTATAATAGACATACATGAATAAAGAGATTTTGAATTTGAAGAATCCTCCGCAGGAGCCCCGCCAGGCTAAACCGTCAGCTCAGGCGGGAGCACCATTCCATTATCATCCTTAAAAAACACAATAGTGCCCCCAATTAACTGTGTTGTGATAGCGGCAAGAAACGACATTTCATTTCCATGAATAAATCAATAATTTAAATAATGTATATTAAACACGAAAGTTTAAAATTAACTAAATCAATAATAATAAAAAAATATGACAAATCTTTGTTAATAATTAATTATAGAATGGCATCTAATCCAGATTTCGTTAATGGTATACGCTAAAGGGAGTTTAAATTATGAAAGGATGGATTTGCAATCAGAATGTAAGTGACCATTATAGTGAAAAATTAGTACACTTTACGGCTCTTGATACAAGTCCTTTTGATCTCTGAAGGTCCTTCTGATATGGAATATTGGTTGTTACTTACGATCACCTCTCAAACTACGAATATAAAGTTATGTTATTTAAGTCGTAGTTCAATCGTAGTCAAAATTACTAACTGTAATATTTAGATAATTAGAAGAAATTAGTTTCAAATTGTTATCATAAATTATAATAACAAAATTTATTAGCAGCCATTTAAACACGTAATTGTAATCTGTCCATCTTGAAATATTACATAAATTTAAACAAAATATCATTCATATATTCAAATAAGACGTCTATAAAACATTAGAAACGGTTAGCATGTAAAAAAATATATCATAACATTAAAATTATCATAATTACCCGCGTCTCCCAGAGCAATAGCACATTAAAAACTTCTAAAATCCACAATATTCCACTGAACGGTGTTCATTTGACACCTAACCTCAAAATTAAATTACCATTCGGCCATCGTGTTGTGATCTTATCTGTACACAGATAATAAAAGCTATCGAATGTCCAGTGATTAGATCTTTTCAAAATAGGATAAACTTACAGCTCGTGTGTGAATAAATTACATGTAAATTTATTTGGATTGTCATTTTATGTTTAGTTTCGTTTTGGTCCCATGGGGAGTAAACAATGTCTAGTTTTTTTTTCTTAAAATCCATACTGACAATATAGACGGTAAAGTGAGTCTTTTTATTACTACGGTAGTAACTAATTAGTTCACTACTAAAACCGCTACTATGTATCTATATTAAGTACTGACTATTCTACTTCTGGTTGAATAAAAAAAAGTCAGTAGACTTGCGATCTACTGTCATTAATTATTTCAAGTAAAATAATTTATTATGCTTTTCTTTACGAAATAAGGATTTCATAGAAAGAAAATTATAAATCTTTAATAGAACATAATATTTTATAAAAAAAAATAACGTTTTCCTTTTAGGCTACCATATATTTAAACTTGAATATGTTACGTAAGCAGTTAATCACTAACGTAATCTGTGAACATAAACAAAAAAATAAAGGATTGTTAGTTTAAAAAAAATAATCAGTGTATTTCTAATTGAATTTCAAATATGGAAATGATTTTAGAATTCAATAAAATTTTTAAGTAGGTTTTAAATTCGAATCAAAACATTGATTCGACTTACGAATGGGTATTTCCTTATGTAATAATGCAATAAAATATTTGATACCCAATCTTAACTTTCGTTTAAAGGTAAGGGAATGCAAATGGTATCTTCTCTAATTCTCTAATAGACGATAAGGTGTCGGCCATCTTGCTTTTACAACACAACGAGCCCACCCAAATATTTTAATCGTAATCGATTAGAAAAATCGATTTTCGAATAAGAAATTCGGTGGATACCCGATTTATCTGTTTGAATCTACTCCCGTTAAATATTATTAAAGCCGCCGACTTGATTTATTTTAAATCGATTGAAATACCGAAATTATTTTATGGGTATTGTGACCGAATTAGTACAGCTACCGATAGGCAAAGATATTTGTTCAGTATGCCATTGAATTTCAAACCATAAAGGTCCGTGCATAAGATTATAATTCACATAGACAATGCCACACATAATGTTAATTATTTTAGGAATTAAAAGTTGATTATTTTAAGATAAGCAACAGTAGACGAACATATGATGAAAATATTCAAGATTTTATCAATTTATTTCTGTTTCAATAATTTTAAACACATAAACATCCGAGCGACAAAAGAAAAAGCAACTAAAGCAGTCTTTATGAGTAACTCTTATACCAATGTGATCATGTTATACCCACATTGTGATAATAAAATTATTAATTTACTTTAGTTCTGTTTTACATATGTTCCATTTGTGTGAACGAAACTGTCCTATTCTTCGGTCCCAGGCTAATGTCTAAGTAAGACTTTGAAATCACAATTATTCTTAGAATATAAACCCTAAACTGAATTTAGAATCTTTACTTTTTATTAAAATACAGTCCTTGTTATTTGCTATTATTGTAACCTTCTATCAATAAAAAAAAAAATTAATAAATATTTTCTTTCTAGATGTAATATATTTCACCGGGTGTTCATAACATTCCAAGTTGTCTATATGTTATTTAACCTTCGCGGGTTACGATTGCCTAACTGACCTGACCTCATGCTCATCTTCCACTTGTGCCCCGCCAGCGTAAACCGGTGCACCATTCCTTTGTCATACATAAAAAAGTTTAAATTTACTTAAGAGTCTGTAATAGACACACATGAATAAAGATATTTTGATTTGATGTGACTGTGTATTATTTTAAATGGTGTATAATTTTTCGATTTTATACAATACAAACATACAAAAAAATATTTTCTACTAATAATAATATAGATAAACATTAGGCATTATAAATAACCCTACCACTTTATACAACAAAGAATGTACCGTAAAGGAGGAAGCTGTTAAGAGGTGACGCGTGCCTTTGTGTCCCAACCCTGTTGATGCTATCGATTCTGCAAGTGCATTTTACACCATAAGCTTCCTGGAAATGACTATGATTTAAGGTGGGGATCCCATCAATATAACATGATGACAGTACTTTAATTAACCCTTCATTTATAGTTGACACGTGACCATTTTTTATTAATTTAAGTATAATTAAATATAGAGATGGAAGTAGTCGTTGATGTACCTCAGTCTCAACCATTTCAGACCCCAAGCAGCTTGCTTTGTTACGGAACAAATATTTGTGTTTATGTGTAGGATTGTTTGTATTGATCTGGATGTTTTCTATGTGTATTATGTATATAGTATGTATTCATAAAATATATCGTCGGTTAAATAGAAAAATGTCAGTATTCAAAATGTACATTTTTGTCTTGTCTTGTAGACAAGCAATTAAATTTTTTAAATTTATTTAAATTGTTTTTCCCTTTAAAGTTTTGAATTTACACAGAAGTATGATATATCATTTTAAAAGTATTTAGATAATGATTAAGACGGATTTTTCTATTTAATATACGATATATATTTGTATCTGTTGTTTAGTACTTATAATACAAGCTCTGCTTCTCTTGAGATTAGGTGACGCTGTGTAAATTGTACAAGCATATTTTTATTACTTACATATCTTTTCACTTTATATTCTCGAAATTCTTCGGTATTATAAGTTAGAGTTACGGATCATACTGACACAAATAATTCTAAAACTTTTAATTAATAATGTTTTTGTTATTATAATTATAACTAGTTACTCGCCCCGGCTTTGCACGGGTATACATGTATTATATATATATAAACCTTCCTCTAGAATCGCTCTATCTAATAAAAAACCGCTTCAAAATCCGTTGCGCAGTTTTAAAGATTTATACATACATAGGGACGGACAGACAGCGACAGCGACTTTATTTTATACTATGTAATGATGATAGGGATAAATATCCGAAATAATAATAATATCTCAGGACAACTCCCACAGCGCCATCTAGTTCCAAGCTAAGTTAGTTCGAGCTTGTGTTATAGGTACTAGACAACTGACATACATAACATAATACATAGAACCACTTTTTTTAATGGATACATATAAATAAATATATTATGTATATTAATAGAAACATTTCTTTGCAGGTAAGTGCGAGTAATACATCACGTTATCTGCCTAGCCGTAAGTACTGTACTACCCACATTAACGCCATATTTTCAATATATTCCCGAACAAGACGTGTGCAGGAAACATTACCGACCGCGCGTTGTAATTGATTGTAATTCGCATGTTGTAGGTTCGATACCCAGTTAATATGTTTTGATATTAAAATCGTATTATAGGGGACTTGAAAGGGCTAAATATTGTGATGATATTCTATGTGCTAAATATAATTATGTAACGGTCTCGATAGTCTAACGGTTTAGCACATCGCCTTACTACCTATAGTTGCGGGTTCGATTCCTTGCACGGTACATTTGTATTTATGAGTATGCTTGTTTGTATCGGTCTGGGTGTTTTCTATGTATAATATGTATTTGCAAATAAAAATACCAGCTCTGCTTAGCTTGGGACTAGATGGCGCTGTGTCAATTGTCTGGATATATTATTATTATTATTGACTAGCTGTTACTTGTGACTTTGTCTGCACAAAGTTTCATCCATTATTTCAAAGATGGCGAATTAATTTTCAAGAAACATGAAGTATTTTTGGAACAATTTTTTATCTGAAGAAAAGCAGATGAAGTCGCGGCTACACATAATTAATAAATTATTATTATAATTATATAATAATAAAAAAATAGCAAAGAAATCGAACCTGCGGATGTTTACATATTTCCTTGAAATTGCATATTTTTAATGTCATTTCTTCACTACATATTACAAATTGAATTGATTACTATTACGACGATGATGAGAATCAGTAAGTAAGGTAAGTTATAACCGCATAAATACACTCAAAACACACACATATATTTAATAAAAACGTTAATGTTGTGTAAATATACACAATTATAGAAGAACATTAACAATTTTTCCTAAAGATCTTAGCAGTTAATCCTGGAGATCAGGAACGCGTTGAGATAAGAAACGGCGAGCGCCGCCATATCGCCGGGCGACATCTCATTGGTCCGCTAATCTGCTAATTCGTCCCTATTACGGACCGAGTCCGTATAACTCACGGATCGAAGCAGACCGTTTAGCCTAACTGAGATAGTTAAATAGTAAACCTAACTATTGTTAATAATATTTAAATCATTGTTATGAGACAGCTTTCCGAATGTGCGGAAGAATAAGAAAAACTAAGTGATGACTATTCAAAAGTGCTTCAATGTAAGTTTATTTGAATAAATAAGTTTTGTAGTATATTCTATTTTTTTTATGGGACTACTCTAATGCTGTTGGCCGCAGCTGGTCTTTACAGCTTCACCGGACGTTAGGGGGCGAGTGCAGATGGCACTCCAATCCCGCGGAAGGACTTATGGAGCGACTGAAGGCCAACTCCTGCCTGACGGATACGACTTTAGTCTGAAGGCACCACTAGGGGTTCGAACTTCGGCTCAGGCCGTCGTAATTTCGATCCCCGTTTGAATTGGACGGAGGATCGATCGGAGACTAGAAATACCTATATTTATTTAATGATAATGGAATCGATGGTAGCATCTGCTCTAACGGTATACGCTGACGAGGCAATGAACGATGATAGAACCACTAGTTGCCATCTCTCCCTTTCTCCTCTCTTTTCTATCTGATATTATAAGTAAAAGAGTATATTTGTTTTTATGCCTATCCCTAACTTAACATATAAACTAAATATCATGAAATTTAGTATATAGGGTTGGTATATATATACCTAACCGAAAGTTAGTGTTCGTGTCTAGAGATAATTTTATAGATAGAGAGAGATAATATTATTAGTATATATGTATGTAAGTTGATACACTGCTGACTAGGCCATTTGTTTTGTGTTCGCTGAAGAAATTTAATTTCTTTCTAATTTCATTAACAGCATTCATAAAACTGCATAAATCCTCATAAATAAATAAAATAAAGAAGCCAAAAACCAAGTAAGTAGAAATACCCAATAAAGAAGAAATATGAAAATAAATTTTCAATTTTATGTTACTTCACGCCCTATATATAAATATATTCACTAGACGAAGGATAATGATGACATCAGTTCAATAATATCTTGACTCATTTCATAATAAAAAAATATAATTGCTTACTAAATACCGAGAGACAGGGGCACATAAAATTAACTGTAGTTAATGTTTAATCCGGAGGTTACTTTTTGCCCAATTATATCTCGTGTTCCAACTTTAAACTGTGCACATATCTCGTCAAAAAAACTGGAGATAAACCCCCCCGTTCACGCTCCCACTGCCCGACCGACCGGAGACAAATCTGAACAATTACTTTTGTCGCTAATGACGCCGCGATACCGAGGCGATGTCCGCAGATTTATTGTCGGGATATCGCCGGACGGTTTTACATACATTTTAATATTTTGCGATACGCGAAAGGATTCCGAGTAGAGTGTTTCTAGTGAAAAAAACTATGATATTTATTATTATTTCTTAGCTTTAATTATCTGTATAAGATGTTTCTTTTATTACTGTTATTACGCGATATATTATATGTAACTATTAATCGTGACTTGATCTGTTTTTATTTATATTAAAAAACAGAGGCTATCTTTGTCCTCGTGATAAAATCTATCTTCATTCCAAATTTCATTAAATGAATCCTAATGAAATTTGATTGAATAAATTTCAGGTGTTTTGTCGTAATAAGGTAACACACAGACATATATACATACTTTCGCATTAGTAATAGATCTTTATCTGTAAACTAGATAAGATAGTCCACTTTTCAGACTGAGAGAATTATATTTTTTTTATTTTCTAGTAATTCCATTTAATTACTGACCGACTTTTTTTGTACGATATCGCCAGTTATGATATTTGAGTTATTCGATTTTTTACAATTAACTTTGATAGTAATCACTTTTATTAGTTCCATACAGACTTAACTAAAATATCTTTTTTGTTAAGACAATAATAATAATATAAAAAAAAAATGAAAAAAAAAACACATATATAATATTTACAGCTGTTTAACCAAAACTTGTACAACTCTCATTTTCTTCAACACGGTCGGTTCGTCACACGTAACTGCCAACCGCCCGGGGCCACATCCACCGTAAACTCCACTTAAACTCGGTTTAATGTATTAACCTCGTTTAGAGCCGGCTGAGTTATCGCCAGACAATTTATCCAGCGACTGTACTACGAACTCGAAAAAAGCTAATGCAAAAAAGTTTAATAAAGTCGCTCAGACGCGCCACGAGTGGTGCGCGTAGATTAGCCATGTTGATATATGTATGTATGTTTATACCACAGTTGAGTGACAACATACACAAAACTATTTATGTATATTTTTATGTATTCAAGCACATCAATCAGTATAAACTGAGTCTTAATTTTATATAAAAAAAAAACTAAATATAATATTAAGAAAATTAGTAACAACAACACTGGAGTTAGTCTTTTTTATTTAAAAGATAATCATCAATATCGGTTCCCATAAATGAAATGTGAAGTTAGCCTTTGTCCTTGTTAGATATTGGTTGAAAAATCTTAGATATAAAATTATTTTTTGCAGAACAAAAATTGGCACAATTTTCTGCAGTTTTTACCAATTATTTCTGATCAACATGACATAGCAAATAAAATTGATAAATAATTATGTAATATTATGATATCTACTATGAACACAAAACAAATGTTTCATAATTACGACTAATTTATTGAACAAATAATGTTACATGTTCAATAAATTAGTCGAACCGAAAATAATTTTTATTTAGGAATAAATTTCCAAAACAAACATTGTTAATAGAAAATATTTCTAAAATGTCTTAGAAATAAACATAAAGTAATATACAAAAAGAAAGCGGCCTCACCAATTTTAATATATGCATCACGACCATTCCTTACACGTCATACTTGTCAGTTCTGACCTGCCGTTCATCAACTCCTTATCCGATTTAGTAGGCATTAGGCTGAGATATTGATTAATATTTTTTTTTGTTTACATCTCACTTTAATCTGTCAGCTGACATAGTCATCACATTTTTTGTTGAAGTCTGATTTACATTACGAAGCTAATGAGAGAAAATTAATAATGTATCTATCTCGACATTTACTTTACTTAAATTATATATAACTATGTATGTCCATATTTTGTATCTAATTCTGAATCAGAATTAGATACAAAAGATGATAAATTCGATAGATTTATTTTTAATGTTTAAACATACAAATCTCAATTCTCTTCGACTCTCGTTCGTTTACTAAATAATTGTATCAAAAAGCCGTGATAACACTCAGACTTTTTATTTGATATAGAATTAATCATATTCCAACAAGAATAAGAAAAAAGTAAGTTTGATACAGTACATATTGTTAAAGTAATTTTATCCTACTATATTTCATAATGATGTACATTATGAAATATAATCAGTCTTAATATTGTGTAATATAAAAACTAAGATATTTTTGTATCTGTCTGTGTATATGTGAGAAAGCAATCGTAAGTGGTAAATCAAATATATGTATGTTGGATTTGATGGAAATAAATAATTAGTTTTTTTATTGCTTTCTACATGTTTTGCTAGCTTAGAATATAAATTTGTATTACAACTAATGAATGATTTTTAATTAAATATTGAAATTTACTAATATATGTAGTTTTTGAAAATCACTAACAATATTCCATAATAAAATTTACAAATGTATAATTTTAAGGCATGCTAATATGAAAAACCAATGTATCGCATTAAAATATCGAAGACCCAAATATAAGACTGAATAAAACAACGTCTTATCTAATCATAACAATAAAAAAATCATATGAACCCACCGTTGAGCGGGGCCGGCGCCCCCGTCCCGTAATCAGCTTCCCAGAGAGCAATTACTAAAGTTCCTCGCATCACGCCAGTGACAAATATCTGGTCTACTTTACAAATACGCCCGCGATTTTTTCGTTTATCTCCCAGCCCCAGGGTTCGTGGCCCTTGATACACAATTTTTCAGGGCGATATAACATTGCCAAGTTGAGTCTTTAAAAGTTTATCAGCCAAAGTTTCGCGCACCTCGCCCGCCCGTGAATGATGTACCGGTGGCATTAATCATACTTTTTAAACGTTAGTTAACTCGTGTTTGTGGAGCCCGACGTATTTTGTGTGCAAATTATATTTTATGGATTTTCTATTATAAAATATAATACCAACTATTTAGTAGATATTATACTTATTACTTATAATATTATAAATGTGAAATTACTCTTGTCCGTTTCAATTTCACGCCAACATTACTGGAGCGATTTAAATAAAATTTGCTTCAGAGATAATCTAGACCCAGAGAAAGGATATAGGCTACTTTCTAAGTGCGAAACAGGGTTGTAAAGGGTTGTAAGGGGAGTTGAAAGGTTATATGGAAATATCGATTTAAACATGAAGCTTGAAACTTATATTTTAGACTGCTGATAAATATAAAACCGTTACAGTATATTATATATAAAACCTGATAAATAGAAGCCTATCTTGAAAATTATGTCTAATTTTATAACAATTGGATACAAGGACAACAAACAAACTGACTGACAATATTTAATATTAGTAACGTACGCAAATATAACTACAAATCATTTCAAGAATATAATTTGTCAAAGAGAAAACCATTTATCAAAGTATTAAAATTGTATACCGTTTTAATATCGTGAATGTACGTAATAACTTACTCACACCTATAATACAATACACTCAAGACAATTAAACTATTGGGGGTGAGCAGACAGCAGTTAATCGATGATCAGGCAATATCCGCTCAAACACATTGCGTCCGTATCTCGAACGGATCTTAATTTATATAGCTTATTTTTATACTAAATTACATAAACGACAGTTGTGCTCAAAGAGCATAAAGTTAATCGATTAACTTACGATTATGTATTCGAATGATCATAAATTTACATAGTTTTATTGTCGTAGAAAAAGCGTAGTGGCAAAGTAGTTTATTAGCTTACAAAAGTCGGGAGTTCGAAACTGAAATTCGAAACTCCAAATAAAATGTACGTAATTTCTGATTAAGGCTACCTTAGCTCTACCTCTTCTCTTCTCCTCTCTCTACTCTCCTTTTAATTGTAATAACAAATAAGCTGATTACCTGATGGTAAGTTGTAATTGTCGCCTATATATAACACAACGGATATCACGTTATCATGTGACATCCGTGATACCACTCAAAGATATTCCACAGGACTAATCTGTTACGCCTCCATATCCTGGAATATCCATAATCAGCATGCAAAACATGGTGCATAACGGCTGAAATGGGTACCAACTTAACAAGAAAAAAACTATTATATATTTTATATTATTGTAAACATGTATAACATTTATTTGAAAATAATACGAGCTAAGTTTCTTGTCAGTTCTTCTCATCTCGAAATCATTCCGAACTGATGGTAGATTTGACATATCATAAGAGTCTGTAAGACCTACATGAATAAAGATATTTTGAATTTGAATTTGAATTATAATATTTCCTAATGAGTGGTACTCAAATAGTTATGGCTATTCAAAAGTGCTTATGTTAAGTATATTAGAATAAAGATTATTGCTATTTATATATCATTACATAATATAAACCAAAGTAGATGTCGCTGTCTGTCGCTATGTATGCTTAAATCTTTAAAACTACCCAACGGATTTTGAAGCGGTTTTTTTAATAGATAGAGTGATTAAAGAGGAACGATTATATATGTAATACATGTACACCCAAGCGAAGCCGGGGCGAGTAGCTAGTCAAAATATAATTACTAAAACGGTAATTTAATAAAACCTTGCTTCAGTAGTCTAACATTTTATCCGGACAAACATCGTGACGCGAGATTTTTATATATATATAAAGATAGACAAAACTGTAAGCAGACGTGGGTGTAGGCAGCGAATAAATAAAAGCATATCGGCGTATCTCGAGATACGCGAGATAAAACCATAGATCCGCTTTATTTATACGCGACTAGATACCAGAATATTACGGTACCATAAATAAAAACCGAGACAGATTGTTATCGCAGTTCGAATGCCGAAATTGGAGACGCCGTTCTGTGTTGCCAGTGTAACCGATGAACGCATGTACGTTGCAATATGTTGGAAATTCGATATAAGAATAATAATTAAGATACCGAATAATGTCCAGAATTTTAAAAAGTACAGAAATAATAATAATAAAAAGTATAATAATATTATATCTCCTACAAAAAGCCACAATATTAAATACCTGTCGCATATCGAAAATTCTTAACCTCCGTAACAATATCTTCACCCAGCACAACCTCTCCCACACTTGGCTAAGGCCCGTGTAGGTGAGTATTACCTTCTTTTAAATGTATAAAAGAAGAGAAAAAAAGAGAAATTCCAGAATACGCATACAACATATCATTGTATCATGATTGTATCCGTTGATATCTAGGAATTTTCTATTATATGTATATACTCGTTATGTATGGATGTATATAATTGTTATGTATGACTACATAACAATCATACACACGCCCACAACCTAACAAAAGAGACACACACATGATATTTAACTTTTTTTTAAATATCATAAATAAAGGTTCTCATAATTAACATAAATAAAATTTCTGAAATAAAAGTATTCTAAACTACTCCTTATAACATTCGTTAATTGCGAGTGAAAGTCCCGTCAAAATCGGTTCAGGCATTTCAGAGATTAATAATTTTTAGTTCACACATGGCATTAATAATTTAATATAGACTTATCCAGAAATTTTTATTCGAAGTGGGTGCTTGTACGGGTCTTACAAAGTATTACAACAAAACATAATAAATGGATCAATAAAAATATAATTACTCCACAACTGGTACAATATAAATATTTTCACAGTTAAAATTACATTGAATCGAATGAGTTCTGTCATTCATTGGAATGATATGCCACTTCGTATAATGACACTGCATTGCATTCTGAGATTCTTCTCCAATCGACAAGAAAGTATCAAATATTAAACATCGAACACACCTGAAGCCAGACGGCTTGGCATGCATATGAAGAGGACAGATATAAGAAAACAAAAATCACTCTACCATCACAAAAACAACTTAAAACCCCATCCCGACCCTTATTCCAACATATTGAAAGCCTAAAATCGATTAACAACGCTCTTTATAAACGAGGAAAGTAAAGTTGCAACTGTGTACAAGATAGCATCAATTCGTACGTTAGCAAGAAACACATTTCAAGAGAAACATGGTCGATGTTGGGACCGAATCGAAACAAAGCGTTGTGACATCGAGATAAGAATCGATTGGCTCGCGAAACGTCGCACCAAAACGGACCGAGCAAATTATCGATTCATAAAAACATCGATTTTAAAATATTGCAGCTCGTTTATCGCGTTATTGTTCCGTTCTCTATAGGGTGGCCATGCGTGGCCACTTTTATTCTCTAATAATTGATCATAGGTATTTTTTATTTATGATTTTTGTGAAAAATGTATTATTAAAATACATAATAATAATATCAGATAATGTTATTTATTAATACTTAAAATATTAATAGTCTCAGGACAATTCACACAGTGTCATCTAGACCCAAGTTAAGCTAGCTAAAGCTTGTGTTATGGGTACTAGATAACATACAAATACATAGATACTTTTTTATTTGTAAATACATATGTATATAATATACATAGAAACACCAGGACCGATACAATCATACTCATGAATACAAATGTTTGCACGTTGCGAGGAATCGAACCCGCGACCATCGGAAGTAAAGCAGTATGCTAAACCGCTAGACCAACGAGGCCGTTGGTTTTATTTCCACAAATTGCTGTTCAGAAATTATCGACCGTTTTTTTCAGACTACTCTAATGCTGTTGGCCGCAGCTGGCCTTTACAGCTTCACCGAACGATAGGGGACGAGTGGAGATGACACTCCAAACCCGCGGAGGGACTTATGGAGCAGCTGAAGGCCAACTCCCGCCTGACGGATACGAGTTTAGTCTGAGGCCACCGCTAGAGTTCGAACCTCGTTTCAGGCCGTTGTAATTTCGATCCCCGTTTGAATTGGACGGAGGATCGATCGGAGGGGCTCGCCAAACCGTAGGTACTACGCAAAAAATCGATAACGTCGCGGCTCGCATGATCAATCTGTAGGCCCTTTTCACGGTAATCTTGAATGAAATATTTCGTGGTCCTTCGATCGATCGGAGACTGACCCTTACGTATACTAGTCCCGGTCATATAGGGTAGTCATGGCCACCGTGGCGGGGACGTGCGCCCGCGCACCCTATCGCGCGGTCCGTCATGCGGTATCGCACGATCGTCGCGCGGCCGACCGACAAAGTCGTACGCTTTGCGTGTTTTTGGCCCGATGCCTGCAGAGTTATGTTATCACACTTGTAAAAATCTATAATTCGAAGTTCGATCCCAGCGGTGATTTTCTTTACTTATATATATTAGAGATCTTTGGAGGAGGCCTATGTCCAGCAGTGGACGTCTTCCGGGCTGCGATGATGATTATATATATATATATATATATATATGTGTAATGTAGACGAAGTTGCATACATATATATATCTCTCATTAAAGTATATCATTAAATAAGCTTTTGGATTAAGATAAAATTTTACTTGACTACTAAAGAAAGAACTTAAAGTTTAATTATTTATATTTTTGAGGTAGTAATATTTTTTAATACCTAATTCTAATTTCAAAAAGAGTTTTAACTGTTATTTTTATTGTCATTTTTTTTTTTTTCATAAAACCCGTGATGTTAGCCGTTTTTGAATGACAATTACCGACTGTGCACTGAATTTTAAACATTATGTTTGCGATCGCAAATAGCCATATAATACAATACATTTAAAAATAAAATTAGAAAATTTAAATTTGGTAGGTCACGCATGAAACATCGATATTATTTTGTTTCACTTTTTATACATTTTTACACTACTTCTCGAACATACCGTGGCGTAACTATTAAATTCAATCTACTTACAATAAATTCTAACCATTTCTTTATTTCCATATTACAACAACTTAAACATAGCAATATCTCGATCTCGATGGTCTAGCGGTTTAGCACACAACCTTACTTCTGATGGTCGCGGGTTCGATTCCTCGCACGGCAGAAACATTTGTATTCAAGAAATCTATGTATTTATCAGTTATCTAGTAGCCATAACACAAGCTTTTGCTTAACTTGGGACTAGATGGCGCTGTGTGAATTGTCATGAGATTATTATTATTATATTATTCCTCCAGTAAACATCTTAAAATAATTATAAACAATTTAACTTTAATATCGCAATGTTAATCGACTGCCGGAATTGAATCTGATACATTAAAATCCGAGGATCGCTTTCATTAGTTGGCAAGGAGTAGAATCGACGTGGTAATGAGCTAGATAGCAACTATAGGTAAATGTTCCGCGCTATCTGCAAATAGCAACAGGTGAACTGACATTAGTCAGTTGATGCTGGCCCTAATTGCACGAGGTTCTCTCTGATTTCAAATGTACCAACCACATTTATTTATTTATTTATAAACTAGCTACTCACCCTGGATTCGCCCGGGTGTATATTATTATGTATTATAATACATATAATACAAACCTTCCTTCAGAATATCTCTATCTGTTTAAAAAAAGCACTTCAAAATCCGTTGCGTAGTTTTAAAGATTTAAGCATACATAGGGACGGACTGACAGCGACCGCGACTTTGTTTCATACTATGTAATAATTTATTTATTTATTTATAATTGCATCGCATCTTATTAATGTTATAAACGCGAAAGTTTGTGAGTATGGATGGATGTTTGTTGCTATTTCTCGCAAAAACTACTGAACGGATTTTGAAACTTTACGATAATATAGTTTAGACATCAGAATAACACATAGACTATAAATTTTATGCAGATGAAACCGCGGGCTCAGCTAGTATACAATAAATTTACAGATAGTAAATTAACAACACACACATGGACTCTATTTAAATAGTGTAGCAATTTCGTAGAAGACTCCAAATTATTTATTTATAATTTTCAATGTCGTATCAATAGTATCGGATATAATCACGAATATTCAAACTCACAAACTTTACCTGTTTATAAAGTTAGTATAAAGATGGCTATGTACCAATTAGGTTTTAAATTGGATATTCATCCCATTATATTTTTGGATAATTTTAGATGTAAAATATTAGAATCTGAACTTATTCGCAACATGTGTTGTATTATATATGTGAATATAATATCTTATATATCTTATTATTGTGACATTTTATATTTGGAATAATTATGACATTCATTATTAATATAATATTTGATAAATTTAGTAATTTAATATTAACATCAATTTAAAATTAGCATTCTCAAAATGTAGCTGAATATGGAACTGTGAATTAATTTCTAAAAACAATGGAACCTATACAAAGCAAATAAATAATTATAATAAATTAAACTTTTCATAATGAAAGAAATCTCAAATGTATGTAAACATTTGAGATTTCTTTTTATTAAACTTTAAAGAAATCTCAAATGTTTACATACATTTCAGATCTCAAATGTTTACATACATATACATGCATATGCATTTATCCATTAATGAAGAAATACATTTAGTTACCTTTATTTCTTTTACTGTAATTGTCTATACGATACCTAATCTCCACAACCCGAATTGCCTAATTTTCAAATGAAAACTCCTCCTTTTTTTAAATACAAACACGAAACATGTAAATATTTTGTCTAAAAGTGACCAGGCCGAGAATCGAACAGGAATTAACCGCGACAAAGAACGAGACGTTTTGAATAGATTCTACACTGAGAAATTCTGAATAAAGGTACTCGTATATATGTCATATGCAGTCATAGCAAATTATGCATAATAATATATTTATGGACACTGATTATGTTCAGTGGTCGTGCGGTGGGACCTCAGTTCTGCGAAACAAATCTCCCAGTCTCCGAAATCAAACTACGAATCATTCAGTCGAGCTATTGGAAAAGGAACCTTATTGTATAGATATAGAATTCATGTGTCCGTGTATCTGTAAAATATAAGCTTACTGTGCCGCCTATGACACAGAAACGAGCGATTTTTTTTTAAATTGAACTATTTTGCCAACCGTATTATGTGTACGTAATACCTATAAAAACTTATTTTTTCTAAAAGTGGGGATAATATGCTTTTTTTTTTAAAAGTGGGGAAAATATTGACAATATGTATATCTATAAAATGTTTTTAATTAGGAAACATATTTCAAGACATATAAAACAGTAGTTTCACTTAATTTAGATATTAAAATTCTTTTTATTAATATATATCTATACAATGGAGAAAAAAACGCTTTCCAGCTTAATAAAAAAATCAAATTGAATAGCATAGTGTTTTAATTCTTATTTCATAATCGGTGAGCAGAGTTTTTATTCCCTTCGGTGTATTTTTATTTCATACTAACAGCGCCTGCTATTTCACCCGCGCGAAATTTAGTCTATTTGTTATTCTGTTGTAACTATAAGCTATATTATTGTAAAGATTCATTAAAATCCATTCAGTAGTTTTTGCTTGAAAGAGTAACAAACATCCATCTATCCGTCCACAATCACAAACTTCCGCTTTTATAATATTAGTAAAATAGTTAATAATAATAATATTAGTTATCAAACTTTACAAGTAACAAGCTTTAGCTAGCTTAACTTGGGTCTAGATGGTGTGGACAATTCACACAGCGCCATCTAGACCCAAGTTAAGCTAGATAAAGCTTGTTACTTGTAAAGTTTGATAACTGATACAAATACATAGATATTTATTTTTTTGTAAATACATACATATCACACACAGAAAACACCCAGACCGACACAAACAGTCATAGTCATGAATACAAATGCTTGCACTTTGTGAGGTATCAAACCCGCGACCATCGGAAGTACGGTAATGTACTAAACCGCTAGACCACAGAGGCCGTCAGAGTATAGTTACAACAACTTTTTCTTTCTTTCAAGCATTACGGAACAAATGGTGAGCAGTGTCTATTCGTTTCGGTGTGAGTGTCAGCCGTTATCGGGCTATCGCAGCTAGGGTGGCCGCGCGTCGCGCGATTCTACCACGCGATTAGGCGCAAACGCGCGCGATATTTCGCGAAATGACACGACAATGTCGCGTCGTGGGTAGCTGTTTATTGTACTGTGGATGGGGGGCACGCGTTTGTTGAACATATTTAGAAATATTTTTTATTATATTGCCATGTCGACCGCCATTGTCGGAACTGCGGAGGTTTTTGTAACTATATAAATTAGATTATGTACTTATTATATATATTTGTATATGTATAAATTAGCTTCCGTTATTGCCATTTTGATTATTTAATCTTAATTGATGTAATATATTAATTAAATTTGTTATGAATAAAACATTTCTTTCTTCCTTTTTTTTTTAGTTAATGATGTTTGGCAGTCTTTAGTCAATTTCTTTAGTTATTGATGATGAAGACTGACAATCTTTAAAATAGTAATAAATAAATAAATTAGTTTAAAAATCAACTAGGAGCATTTTTACTAGCTAAAGTTTATAATAATATTAATACTTATGTAAATAATATTTATAATAATAATATATAATATAATTTATTGTTAAACATTTAAATTTTCCCGCCTACTCATAAGCAGAATATAGAGTACCTGATATATTTACATGCCACCCCTATTTTCAGCAAAAGAAAGTGATGATAGAAAAAAAATTATAAGGATTATATCAGGTCGGCTGGCTCATCATTGCCAATTCCTCAGAAATTAATACCAATGGTTTTCCTGATGCTGTGTAAACTCCGATACGAATAGAACTTGAATGCTTTATTACATATTATAGCAGTATATTTTGTTAAATATCATTTGTGTCAAGATGCTATAGTAAAATGTTTTACCTAATCTTTAAAAACATACATACATGCACTACTACCAGATCTTTACATGATGTAAAATAAATTCGCTTTCGCTGTTCGCTTAGATCTTTGAAAGTACCCAACGTAATTTAATGGAGTTTTTAGTAGATAGAGTGATTCAAGAGCAAGGTTTATACACATGTATGATACATAAATACATGTTATTATTTATGTGTATTATATAAATTAACAATTTAACAAATTTTAAAATATAGAATTACAGATATATATGTGTACTATGTGTTTATTAATTATGTTATGTGCCCCACCTACTCTTTTTTTCTCATAACTTTACCTTCCACCAAAAGGTTGTCTATAAAAGATTGTTTAGCGATAAGACCGTCTTTTGTACTAGTTATCGTATTTTTTTCTATTAATTAATATTATTCTGGTTCTGCTACGAAAAGAAATGATAGTTCTAAATCATAAGTGTAAAAAACAGTGCATATTTAAATTATAACTCTTTAATTTTGTAGAAGTTTAAGAGATATTAGCTATAGACAGTACAAGGGTCACGTGACACGTGAACCGCGCGTCGAAGCGTGTAAATAGCCGGTGAGACAATGAGCTCCGGATAATTTGCGATAGTGTGTGCACCCGAGCGCAGCTGATACCGCGTGTCATTACCTACCTCAATTACAACCTCGGCATGACATAAAGCCGTCTATGCACGGTACGATTATTAAGGATGTTAATGGAATAATTAAACAAATAATAAATTAAAATTTTGACATATGTTCCGTTAAAAACCGTGGCCTAGAGAAATATTTTTTTATTATGACAGTGGAATGATGTATGAAATTATATGAAAGGATTTATTTTTTGCATGGGTATACAGTACATCATGAAGCTCATATAGTATTTGTAGGTTTTTACATGTCCACCAAATTTGCAATTGTCACGCAGAAGTTTAAAATGCTATTACATATGTTATTTAATTAGTCAATATTATTATAAATAGATAAACTGTATAAATTAATTCCTTCATACAGTAATAGTCTGTTTACGAGTATATTCAAACAATGGTTGTGGGTTCGATTCCTCGTACGATATAAACATTTGTATTAATGAGTATGATTGTTCGTATCATTCTAAGTGTCTATGTATATTATGCATGTATTTACAAAAAAAAATTAAATGTATATATATCAGTTATCTAGTACCAATAACACAAGCTTTCCTTAGCTTGGAACTAGATTTCGCTCAGTGAGTTGTACCTGAGTCGTTATTATTTTTTATGTCTTTCATTAAAACACAATCAGCTGTTTTAGTCATGAATAGGTATTATACAGACAGACGTTCGTATCTATAATATTAGTAGAAAGTATGTATAGCAAGGTATGAGTGTATAACACAGTGATATCGAACCGAGCAGACAATGTGTGGCTTTCAAAACAGTTTTATCAGCTCGGAGACTGCGAGATTGGGCGGCATGCGCGCCCAGATAACAAACACTTTCCGCCCTGCTTGTTTTAATGGTACCATCATGAACGAGTTCTACATTTAATATAACTTCATATTTTATCATATGTTTTTTTATTTTAATTTAATTTAAATTAAATTTCTATTTTATTACAAAACATATATTGTCAATAGAAATACATTTATTGATTACTGAACTTAATGAAACTTTACAATAACATTAAAATAACATATATATTATGATATTCTAATGTATAAATTTATATATATTTCGCATATATATAAAAATCCTAACCTAATTATAGTACAAGACGAAACTATTATAATATATCTAAATATATACCGATGCAATATAGAAACCTTAAAAAAAGAGCTTATTCCTTCTTAAAAGGCCGGCAACGTACTTGCAATTTCTTTGGTGTTGCGGGTGCTTATTGGCGGTGGTAATTACTTACAATCAGGTGAGCCGTAAGCTTGTTTGTCCCCTGTGTACAATACATATATATATTATTAATAGATGGAATGAAAACACCGTAATACAATAGTAGTGTGCTGTCATAACTGATATGGTATAGAATTTTTGTTTGAACCAGCACCGAAACAAAAGTTAGTTCATAGATAGTGCATACAAAGACAATGTGTGGGCGCGGGCGATAGACCTCGCTTATAAACGTTCGCGATATCGGGCGTGCCGCATGATGATAACAACGCGCCGTGCCGCCCTGCCGCTCTGCCTGCCGCCCAGCGATCTGCCGCCCTGTCCCGCTAGAGCCGGCAATGTTTTCTGTGTAATTGTATTTTTTTAAACATGTTTTAGAATATCCCTCATCGGGGATAAAGAATTATTTGTTTCAATGACTAAATGGAGATGTGACCCAACGATACTGTCGAGATTTTTTTTAATTCGTAATGGTATTTGTCTTGCCTTTTTGCCATGTTTGTCTTTTTTCCGTCTGTATCGTTTTCTTACACAAACATTCAATTTAGCTGGGATGGTAATCGGTTACTGTAGCCTGACTTAAACCCATGGGTATCACGTGTAACCCTAAAAAGATCTTAATATACCTTTTTTTAAAACCTCATGCTATAATAGTAAATGTATCGAGTATTAATTTGTTTCTTGTAAAATAACATTTCCTGTTTATTGGAATAATTTAGTATTATTTTATAAATAAATTAATGCAGTGATTTGATTAATATTAATAGTTTTCAAGTCTCAGGAAATAGGTCGTTGGAGTATTATTTGAAAAGTTTCCCGACTGGTCCTGTCTAAACATCTGGAAGCACTATTCCCGCATCAGCGGCGCCCCGCCACCGCTTGCAGCTCTATGATTCACTGCGATAAAATAAATGTCGTAAAATGGAATCGAGCGTTTAAAGGAAATTGATATGGAATGTGTGTTGTATTAGGATATGAGAGATTGCTTTGTAATAAGATTTCTAAACGCTATTTATATTCAATACTAGCTACTATCCGCGACTATGTCCGCGTGGAATTAAAATAAATGGATTTTCTGAAATAAAAGTACTCTAAGTTACTGCTTATAACGTTAGCTATCTGCTAGTTAAGGCTCCATTAAAATCGGTCCAGCTTTGAATTTATTTGAATTCCTATTTGAGAAATTTATTTTAACAAATTATCTACTGCTCACTACATGATGTTGCTATAGATATTAGATAACTGATAAAATACATTTCTTTAATATAAATTCCTCCATATCTTTCAATACCTATGTAATACATCATACTCATGAATGCAAACAAATGTTTGTACCGTGCCAAGAATCGAATTCGCGACCACCAAGGCTAAACCGCTAGATATCCGAGGCCGTCACCTATGTAACTACGACCTATGTGATTTAATAAAAACCTCGAAATTCCAACTGGGTATATACGAAATATTAACTTACAATGTACAAGAGGCGTCTCTTTATCAAAATTGAAGTGTTGAACACAAAACCCGGGAGATACAACGGGCGCGATACGACGCGTGTTGGGGCCCGATAACGGTGGCCCGGCTGCGACGATGCACTGTCTTGCGTCGGGCGGCAGGGCGGCAGGGCGGGCGGCAAGCGGGGGGCGGCAGGGCGGCAAGCGGCGTTATCACGCCCGCCCAGCCGGTATCGCGTTATCAATCCGCCCCAGACGACCGTTTTAAGTTTTATAACTGGATATGTGCCACAATTTATGCTTTTGATGTTAACTCGTGATAGTTCTTTATTGTATATTTTTTGTGAATGTTGTAATTGTTGTTTGTGCGTACATATTAAATAAATAATAGATATCTTATGTAAATTAATATGATAACAAGAAACACTTCTTGCTACACCCTAACGGGGTTCATGTACTCACATATATAAAAATAAAAAATAAAATTATTTAGTAAAATGTTTGCCATATAAAATTGTCATTTTAATGGAAAACGTACAAAATATATATTCATTCCTTACCATTAACTTTTTTTATTCTTATATACCTACATATATATATTAATCTAATCGTAACATATTTAAATATAACCATAGAGTTATTAGAGTGAAAACAGAGTGAGAGAGAGAGAGTGAAAAGTTAATAGAGTTAAACTTTACTTGATTGTAGTCGTGGAAAGCTTATTATGAACTTGCATGGAATCTGCACTTACATCTCAATTGTAAAACAATGTAATCTATTGCAATGAAACGTATTTCTCTTTCGGACGCAATGAAAATTAACTCTTATATACTTCTATAATAAAGTCCATTTAACAATAATAAGTTCTCGCCGAAGATGCACATAAAAAAGCAAATAAAGGTTACCTTTCAATAGAAATAGGATTCTATTGCATACGCTACAAGATTGATAATATATTAATGGGATCCTGTAAGATTATTTATTAGGTAAAGGGTGGAAGAACGCCCCCACAATGCTTGAGGTTTGAATGCAACGAGATAACATCAATATTAAACTAAATACGTGCAAAAGTTGCTAGAGGGAACAACTATGTGTGGCCTTTCAACATTATCTATGACTACCATAGAGTAGACTCGTCTTGACCTAGTGGTTTACTACCCTGAACTACACGTTATAAGTATGGACTTGAAATCTGTACGACACAAAATATCGTGTTTCAATGTATACGTAACTGACTCTCCGATGAAGAAAACACCGTTATCAAAAATTAATCATAGAGACGTCGTTAGTATCAGTAAATTAAATAAAAATACTTAATTTATCTAGTCAGTGGTCCACATCTTTATAGTTGCAGAGAAAGTCGGGAAATAGTTGCGAAGTTAAAATAAGTCCTCACTTAATTTGTTATTAGAAGCTAACAATACGAAAAACACTATAATTCTGAGCGTTAGCTTGTTTGGCCAGGCGAGACGGTTTTAGGCGGAACACGGAACTAAAACATCTAGAAGTGACCACTCTCACTTACTTCTGTTCATGCAGTAGTTAAAGCATATTTTAAGACGAGAATTTTTCTTTATTACTCGCTTTACATCTAGAAGTGACCACTCTCAGTCACTTCCAATTGCCGTAGTTACGAGCATGTTTTAAGAATTGTTTCTTTATTTTTTTTATACCACAATTGTAGCAAACATGCTTACGGCCCATCTGATGGTAAACGGTTACCTTAGTCTATGAACGCCTCTATATATATTATAAGAATAGATAAAATTAATTTCTCTTTCTGTAATTTTTATTAACCCTTAAGGGAAAAAAGTTTCATGTCACTTGTAGCCACAAAAATATGTTTGGGAAACTGACGTAAATATATTAACATGAAAGTCAATTATCAAATTTCTTTAATCTAAATATATATAACTCAAAGGTGACTGACATAGTGATCTATCAACGTACAGCCCAAACCACTGGACGGATCGGACTGAAATTTGGCATACAGTTAGTTAGTTATGACGTAGGCTAAGAAAGGATTTTGATTAATTGTACCCCCAAGGGGATGAAAGTTTGTATGAAACTTTGTCAATTTTAAACCGATCGGGCGGAGACTTTGCATGCATAAAGCTACTATGATGTAGGCATCCCCTACGATAAATTCCTATTTTGATAAATTCCATCCCTAAGGGGACATATTAACGCGGGCGAAGCCGCGGGCAAAAGCTAGTTAAATATATGAACCAAATATTACAATAGCATATACTGGTGGTCACATTATTCTCACTAATTTGAATTTAGAAATGAATCTGTGCTCATTTGAAAATAATAAGAGCTGAGTTTCTTGTCAGTCCTTCTTAGCTCGAATGAACACTGAACTAACGGATAAATTTTGATATATTGTAAGAGTCTGTAATAGACCTACATAAATAAAGATATTTTAATTTGTTTGATTTAATTCGACCAAGACTGCCTCGGTGGTCTAACGGTTTAGCGTATTGCTTTACTTCCTATGGTCGCGGGTTCGATTCCTCACACGGTGCAAACATTTTGTATTCATAAGTATGATTGTTTGTATGGGTGTATGTATCTATTCTATGTATATTATGTATGTATTTAAAAATAAATCTAAGTATGTATATCAGTTGTCTAGTACCCGTAACACACGCTATGCTTACCGTGGGACTAGATGCCGCTGTGTTAATTGTCCAAGGTTTTATGTATTAATTAGATTTAGAATTGAACCCCGACTGTCGCTTCTACCGCGACGACATCCGCGCGATTACGTGCCATATCTCGCGCGGCGTTCACGCGGCGCTAACGATTTATTTAGCGACGCGGTAACGACGTTTGTACAGCGTACGCCTCGCAGCCTCGCAGCCACACGTCACACGGTAGTTGCTGCTTTTTATCGCGCGATAACCACTCGGCCTCTGTTTTGTACTGAACACACCCTGTATAATCTTGGGATAAGGCTTAAATCTAGTCAGCCAGTCATTTCAGTCATGGCAGGAAAGGAACATGCTGTATTATATACCCTGTAACCTAGCTGCCAGTAATAACAGTCATGGGAGGGATGGAGCATCCTGTGTTATAATATCGGTAAGAACCTATCTGCCAATCATTTCAGTTGTGAGGAGATTGAGATTTTTTTTAATTAAGTGGTATACTTTGGCGTTTTTCAGCCGTTAAAAAGCTTACATTTTCAGTCATGGCAGGAAAGGAACATGCTGTATTATATACCCTGTAACCTAGCTGCCAGTAATAACAGTCATGGGAGGGATGGAGCACCCTGTGTTATAATATCGGTAAGAACCTATCTGCCAATCATTTCAGTTATGAGGAGATTGAGATTTTTTTAATTAAGTGGTATACGTTGGCGTTTTTCAGCTGTTAAAAAGCTTACACCCCGTATTATGATCTCGGGATGAACCTATATGCCAATAATTTCAGATATGTAGCCGGAAGTATGGTGCGCTAAACTGCTAGACCACCGTACACATATACAAACCTACATAGTGGCTGTATTCAAACGTATAATGACAATATTACCATAAACGCGGTCTAAAGTGAAATCAAATTACGATGGTATTTATAGAGAGAGAGGGGTGTTCGTGACTGCCGCTGGTTCTCGACGATTAAGTCATCCCATTTGTTTTTTAATAGAAAATCATTTCGTTGTGACAACAACAGCCAGTTATTTTAGACGAGACAATTCAATCAGTTGCTATTTAAATATGATAATCTATATTAATACGTGAAGTAAAGAATTTAAAGTCCTTTTACTAAGATTGCGCGGACAGCGGAAAAGAATATGAAATTACGTACACTTATCATTACATAGTATAAAATAAAGTCGCTGTCGCTGTCTGTCCGTCCCTATGTATGCTTAAATCTTTAAAACTACGCAACGGTTTTTGAAGCTGTTTTTTTTAATAGATAGAGTGATTCTAGAGTAAGGTTTATATATATAATACATGTACAACCGAATAAATAGGAATTACACCATCAACGTACAATGATAGTACTAGTTTCGTAATGTAAATTAGGCATTACATTTACACATTCCTACGTATTTATAAAATATAGGATGGTGTAATAAATACATAAGAAAGAGTAAGTATAACAATCAAAAGCAACACGAGACGCACAAAGCTTTTAAGGCAGACTAATTTAGAACATAAGTAACGAGTCTATAAACAAAAAGGTAAGGATAATGCAAATTGTGCGAGTGTACAAGGCTTTTAGCAATTCACACTTATCGGCGATTTTGCATATACTCGACGGTAATCTGTGGGTATGCAAATCGATGTACAAGTGTCCGGGCGTCGGGAAATCTCAATTTGTACTGTCACTTTGCAATGCGCACACATATCTTAGTTGGTTATTTTTATTCTGTACTAGCTGTACCCGCGACTTCATCTACGTGGAATTTAACTTTTTCTTTCTAAAATAAAAGATTTGTCTAAAATAAAAGTGGCCTAAGTTACTCCTTATCACATCAGCTACCTGGCAATAAAAGTCGTCAAATTCTGTCCAGCCATTTCAGAGACAAAAATTTTTAAAAATATTATATGTCACGTACTTATATTTATATGCATGTAGTAAAAAACAGTTGTTTCAATATTACAAACACACACTCCAATTTTATTTATATATAAAGACTAGCAGCTTGCCCCGTCTTCACACAAACAGATAAAGAAGTAGGTAACTTCTCCATCCACACTATGAATCTGTATTTTTGTAATCATGTACATGCTGATTTGAAGCTGTTTTTCTTATCAATTCTTCTAACTAATTTGACTAATTATAATTACTAAAAAATATATTAGGCGGGAAAACTATTTTCTTAATTATATTTTTACGACTCTGGATACTGGGCACTATGTGGGAAAAACTAAACTAACCAGTGTTTTCTTTATCAGAGAACAAGACTATAATTTGTCAAATTTGTAATATATGTAATTAATATAATAATATGTGATTAATAATAATCTCGATTAATCGATACATCAAATGACTAAAAACTTTATGCGTTGTTTCGAAAGTACCTTATAGAATTAAAACCCTTTACAATATACAATGAACAACCCTTCCGCGATGAGATCTGCACTCAGGGTTGGCATAAATTGATTGTCAATGCAAAACAATGTCGGAGTTTATGACATTGTTTTCGGGATTTTTTATTTATGTTTCTCTTACGAGTATAATTATTTATTATCACTGCACTGTAGGGGATCGCCCCATAACAAAAATACATATATTAGCTAGCATACTGAATAAGTGGCTTCTTCAACTCCCATTAGGATATTAAAATAAAACATTTTTTGCATTATCCTGGATGTGAAAAATAAGAGTTTTCTTATTCGGTCCCTATATATTACAAGATGTACATAAATGTATGTTAGTTTAAACTACTTAAAGTATTATAATAGAGGCAATAAATGTACATAAATCAGTTATATATTATTAGTTTAATATAAAGAACTTCTTGTTACCAATAGTTTTGTTAGTAACCCATTTATAACAAGTCAAATCATTCATGTAGGTCTATTACACACTCTTATGATATGTCAAGTCTACCGTCAGTTCAGAGAGTGCTTTCGAGCTAAGAACTGACAAGAAGCTGAGCTCTTATATTCTTTTTAAGTTTATATAAAATAGAGTATTAAATAAACGGATTAAAATTTGATAATAATATTTTTCGTAAAAGTAAAATTACTTATTGATAAACATGATATTATTTATTTATTTATTTCTGGGTACTAGGCCCATATTATATATATAGGCTACATATGATATATAATAGATATATTGTAAATTATTATAGAGAAGAAGAACTATATGCTATGATGTACAGAATATAATTATAATTTAGTAACAATACAATTAAGTCGTAATTAATGCAAAGAAAAAGAATTTCTTATCAATTAAAATCTACGTGCAAATATTGTATAAAAACATAGCTGGCAACCCTGGCGGCACCCTTAATTGAATATATACGGGGCAGGTGCCGCCACCCTAATGGCTAAGATAGCGCGACTATTATCTACAAATATACTGTTTCACTACTTCTCTACCATTTTCTTTACAAAACCTACATTTCTGCAAGTTTGTTCCTTTTAAATATAAAACGCATTTAGTAGTGTTTCACTTTTGTACTGATGGACACATTGGCTTTTATTATAAAAGTGTACCATCTTATAAATAACAACTATATCTAGCCTTACTTGATGACATTATGTCTGTAAATTATTAATTTAGATGAAACTTTCTACCTAAGAAATAATTAGGATAACGATGAAATACCTATACCTATATATATATATATATATATATATATATATATATATATATATATATTCAGTAGGTCTAAGAATCGGCTCTGTATATTTTTCATACCCCTAAGTGATATGGGTTGTCCACCCCTAAGATTTATTTTATTATGATTTGGCAATCCTAAATATATACATGAACAGCACTATGGATATCACGTTACAATGAGTGGTGTCACACCACTCATGTGTTGCTATTCTAGATGCCTTTTATCCTGTAATTTCACTGCCTTATCTCACCCATCAACCGAAAAACAGCTTACAAAGCAAGCTGCTTGGCGGCTGAAATAGATGAGACGACTTTTTACAAAGTTGGCCAAAAAAGATTTCATCTCAAGTTAAAAAAACTTTAAAGATCCAATCCTCGATCTTGAAATTTATGATTAACAAAACTGAAAGGTGGCCTTAGTATCACAATGGGAGAGGAAGCGAACGCGTGTAACGGCGTCGTTATGGGCGCTAACGGTCGCTAACGGTCGCTAACGGACGCCACGACCGCTATCTGCGATACAGGGCGGGCGGTACGGCGGCAGGGCGGCGGGGCGGCACAGCGGAAGGCTACCTACCTGCCGCCCCGCACTTAATGCATCCGCACTTTATTTATTCTCGAGTCAAAAGGCTGATATGTTTCCTGCGATCCTTATCGGTTAAGGGTGAGTTTAAATACGTTTCAACGGTGTTTATCGACAATAGATTTTTGTGTTATTTTTTTATGTAACTGAAATTGCTTATAAGCTTATGTTCCATAAGGAAGGCGGTAAATGGTTATTTAAATGAATAGTATGATGGATCCTTCTTCCAAATCAAACGGAGATCGAAATTACGATGGCCTGAATCGAGTTCGAACCCCTAGCGGTGCCCTCAGACTAAAGTCATATCTGACAGGCGACCTTCAGCCGCTCCATAAGTCCTTCCGCGGGTTTGGAGTGCCATCTGCACTCGCCCCATATCGTCCGATGAAGCTGTATAGGCCAGCTGCGACCAACAGCATTAGAGTATTCCAAAACAAAATCGGTTTGTTTCAACTAGAACTTGTGCTTTAGTATATAGAGATTTAGACATGCGATCACAAATTCAAAAAATATTTTTTCTTGTAAGACTAGAAAATATAAGAAATTTACGTTCATAAGCGGTTAAAATCGCTTATGAACGTAAATTTCTTATATGTTAATTTTCAGTTTAGTATTCAATTGAGAAGAACTGGCAAGAAACTCAATTGCTTGCAAATTTTCTTATTTTTATTTAAACCAATTTATTTACAATGTTTATTTATATAGGTGTATATGTTAAATGATAATCCCATGCATGAACAACTATTGCCATACACGCTCGTCATTCAAGTAATCGTTTAGTGATTTGCTCAGTAAGTATGATTTAACAGATATTTTGAATTTATTTAAGAGTCATTTCAGTATATCCTTTGGTATCTTATTGTAAATTTTTACACCCATTCCCATAAAAGACTCATTGGCTTTTTCTAAACGATACTTAGGAACAGGAAACACTGGTACCAAACATGTGCCTCCGGTTGGAGGCACATGTTTCCTCCTCCTCTGCTCCTCCTCTGCTCTGCTTAATAACGGACTCAACCTTTTTAAGTATGCATATAATATTTAATTTTTGCTTTCTTTATTGAGAAACATTTAAAAGCTGGATCGTTTTAATGGTTGATTAAAACAGTTCGTTTTTATAATAATAGCCTTATTATTGGTATGTTGTCTCATGTATTTTGTATAATGAAAGGAGGCGTTATCTATTTTTATATCTATAAATCCTTAGTCCTCCAGAATAGCAACACATGAGATATTAGTGTGATCACAAATTTAGTGCTATTTATATTTATTTATTTAAAACTTTAATGATTTTGTACAATAAGCAGGCTGCAATATTTGATTCTTTACTATTTTTATCAGTTGCATCGTTAATTTTTTGCAAAGGAACTGAGGTCCCGCCTGATAGAAAATGGCTACAGTTTCCTCTACACATATAGTAGTACCATGAACATGATGATATTTTCATAACTCTCATTACTAACTTACCTCTCCCCCTTTCTCGTATATATTTATGATTTTATATAATAAATAAATAACCCTGGAGAATTAACACAACACCACCTAGTCCCACAGTAAACAGAGCTTGTTATGAATACTAGACAACGATGTAAATATTTAGATTTTTTTTGTAAACACATACATAATATACATAGAAAACAATCAGACCGATGCAAACAATCACACTCATAAATGTAAATGTTTGTACCGTGCGAGACGACCATCGACCATCGGATGTACAACGGTGTGCTCTCCTGCTAGACCACCGAGGCCGTCAGATATATCGCATACTAGGAGTAAAGAAATTGATGAATGATTTCGTAAAAAGGAATACACAGTTTTCCCTTTAGGTATTAAAATATAAATATAATATATTGGAGTAAGTTTTAATGTGTTTGTCACATTATTAGATTGCTAATAACTCAGCGCTATTCGGCCGTAAAGTGTTATGGGGCCTTTATGTAACATTGTTACAGTTTAGTGGACAAAGGCGGCAGCGACGTGAATGAGCAGCTTTTTACATGTTGTAAACGTGGCCTAACTGATATGGGAACATTATTTTTTTATTACACACAATTATTCTAACAGCTCCGGTGGGCTAGCGGTTTAAAACACTGTCTTCTTTCCAATGGTCGTAATTGCGATTCCTCGCACAGTACAAATATATTCATGATTCTGGATGTTTTCTAGGTATTTAAAACAATCGTACTCGTGAATACAATTGTTTGTATCGTGTGAGAAATCGAACCCGCAACCCATTGAAATAAAGCGCTAAACATCTGGTCCTTGGCGAGGCCGTTAAAATAAAAGATAATGATAAACAACGATAAATTGAAATTTAGTTAGAACTTTTATGATCTTATAACAGATTTATTGCTTTTGAATTATCAAGATATCTTTGTTACACCGAAAACATAAACTAGCCGAGTTAAAAGTTTAACTTAGACCTGTTTACTCCAACGTACACGTCTTACTGAAATCTGAAAGTTCTCGAGGAAACTCTTTATCGCTCTGTACATATATATAAATATATATCAGCTGGCCGTATCACGGTATAAGGAAAACTTTAGAGTTGCCATCGCGATACGACTCCGAGGAGATTTTAAATTTAAACATCTCTCTAGCACTGCTACTCTTTTAAATGTTCTTGTATTGAGACTTCGAATATTTTTTTTCGAATAAAAATATATATATTTTTTTTATAACTGGAAAGGCTACTAAATAATGCTGCTCTCCTGATGAGCTAGCAAACGGCCTCTACAGGATGTCACACAGAAGTCGGCAATAAACGAGAAGCTGGAGATGGAACAAGTCAGGTCAAGATTTTTTTATTCTGATAGCTATATGACTTGTTCTATCTATTATTTTCGGTTTATTGACTACTTTTAGGACATCCTGTACATACATGAACAACACCAAGATGCATTGCATTTTCTACAACTATATATGACTGCATAAAGAAATAAAGCACCAAAATTGCATCTGCAAATGTATTAAAACATATTGCGTAAGTATCAGAAATTATTATCGCAAATGGAGTAAAATATAAAGTGTTAATCGTCTCCATTTCTTTAAAAAAAGTACAACATTTGACCACGTGACACACCGTATTCTAATTTCAAAATTCATTTACCGTCAATTAAGTTTTGTAACTCAGCTCATATCGTATCGGTACCTAATATTGGTACACTATATTAACAAAACTAGTATATAACTGTACCGCATCGCCGTACAGAGAAGTATTCAAGACATTGAGTACGATACGTTTAGAGATAGGACCAACTTTGCAAGATCCAATACGAGCTACCAAAAGTTCTATAATACACTCTGGTCCAAGTTACACGAGCTGACGGAACTGAGATTTACTTTTTGATAGCGCAAATCACTATTCTATTTTCTTGTATTGAATAATAGATATATAAATGTTGTAATTATTAAATAGTTCGTTTCAATCACATTTAATTTCTAATAATTAATAGAAGAAAAAGCTTGATGTTTCAAGATATTGAAGTGAGAATATCAATTGTAATGATAAATCATTTTGATTAGATATCATTAATGATTATAAATATAGTACATAGCTAAGATTAAAATTACTAAACCAGCATTGTTATAAATAGACAACACTATTTGTATAACTTCCTCAAAGAGACAGACCAAAATGCAAATACCAAATATTTGACACTTCCTCTCATTATCCTGAACTCCGAAATACACTCTGGAATATGTTATTATCCTTTTAATTGCGTAATAATGATACAACTTCTACTTAAGCCTTGTCTAATATAACACTTACAGATTTCAAGACCTTAGTTATTTATCTGTTTGTCAAACTGCAAATATACATGTTCCATGTTAGAAACATATATATTATGTTTGTCTTTTGCCCGATTTCTTCAGTATGAACCAAAGCTAGGAAAATAATTTATTAATATAAGTACACATAATTATACAAACATTTACTTTCAAATGGGGATTAAATGAATAACCAATTGTACGAGAATGTATATTATTAATCAATAAAAAAATATATTCTAATCAATCAATATTAATATTACTTAATATAGATTGGCTAATATTATTATAACTGTATACAGATACTTTATATTGAATCTTTCCAACCAAAGTCGTCTTTCAACAATATAAAGATTCCTAATAGATATTTTTTTACTTATAAGAACATATTCTCATGTAGCTCCCGGTTGCTCGAAATAAAGTATCTTTTTTGTTAATGATCTTATAGTTATTGCTTTAAAATTAATAAATAAATAGATTTACAATAAAAAATATTAATTCCATTACATAGTTATTAGTACAATTGTAATATAAATTGCAAATACCGTGAGTGTCGTAAAAAAAAAATATTGCGTCTTATGTCCGCTCTCCGCTTATGCCTTACACAGCACATCTCGAAAGACAGTCATTGCAACTAATACGCTTTAGATGCACTTCTAATTAAACTGTTATGTTAGTTTGTGTCTAATGTCGCGGGAATGTCGCGCAAATGTACCTCGAGTGTCGTACACTGTACGTGAGATAAGATTGTTACACCAAGACACTACCTACTACGGTACTCTAACTACCACACGAATACAATATCGTATTTTTAAACTTTCGCGTTTAGTATACATAATTTATTTTATTTTTTATTGCGTCAATATTAAAAGTAAATACACAATATATAAAAAAATATAACAATACATTAAAGAAAGAAGAAGCTACAGAATGCGGTCTTATCGCTAACGCAATCTCTTCCAGAAAACGTTAGGAAAGAGAGTTATACTAAGAATAAAGTAGGCGGCATATGAGTAGAAATAAGAAGAATAATAAGAAAATTATAAAAGATAACAAATAAGAAAAGATACCAAAATGAAAAAGTTGTTGTTCTAGATGGTATCATATTAGTTTCAGTTTATTAACTTGATTTTTAGTTTCTTTTTGTTATTTAGTATAGGTACGATGGGATTGTCATCGTCACATAAAAAATTAAAAAAAAAATAAAGAGAAAAAAGATAAATAATGAACATTAAATATATAACTATATATATGCGCGCGTTCGTCTGCATCACACTTAATTGATATTTATCATTATATTACGACCAATTTACATAATATCTTTTTAAATTATAGTCTATGTGTTATTCTTATGTATAAGCTATATTATTATAAAGTTTCATCCAAATTCGTTCAGTAATTTTTGCGTGAAAGAGTAACAAACATCCATCTATACTCACAAACTTTCGTGTTTGTAATATTAGTAAGATAAAATGTGTTTTAGCGAGTCAGCTCGTGACCACGGCTAGAGTAGCCTAATCGAAACATCGAGAGAGGTAAATACCTTTATTTACCATAAAATTCCGGCCCGGGTACCCACCAACATGCTGCCAACCTTCATGAAGGAGGATTACTGCCCGAAGGTGGTGTATCGGCGCTACCGTGGCAGATTGCCGTCGTCAGTACCATGGCTACAGAATCCATTTCAGTATTATAAAATTAATACATATGTATGATCGATATATAATATATGTATGATCGATAGTAATGTGGATTGATAACCCCATTGCTAGCAATGTACCATGTCAGGTCGACCTCCACGCGGTTCCCCCTGGAAGCCATCGTATTAAATTCCTGGTGAATTTGTCACGATGGGTTAACTGATCTGACTTCATGTTCATCTTATTATCCTCCACTGGTGTCCCGCCAGCGTAGACCGTTAGCTCAGGCGGGTCACAATTCCATTATCATCCCCAAAAAAAAACAAATTAATACATATGTATGGCCTGTAACGATCTGTTAATACAACAAAGTCATTGTTGTATGTAACAAATTGTATGTAAATTTAATGTAATCGTTGTAGATTTTTCAAATCAGTTCGTGACAATTGAATTACTCCATTATTTTTTTTTTTATTCATACATTTTGTATACTCGAATGTAATTATTATTATACATCAGAATATCACATGGACTATAAATTTCAGGTGTAATCGCGGACACAGCTAGTCCATACATATAAATAAAATTGGAGTGTCTGTATGTAATATTGAAATAACCGTTTTTTTCCTACATGCATATGAATATAAATACGGTACATACACCAAAATAACGTTTTTTACCATTTTTGACTGTCTGTTTGTTTGTTCCGGCTAATTTCTGAAATGGCTGGACCGATTTTGATGGGACTTTTTTTGGCAGGTAGCGGATATAATAAGGAGTAACTTAGGCTACTTTTTGTTTAGAAAACTAAAGTTAAATTCCACGCAGACGAACCAGCTAGTAAATAATAATTTTAATGTTAGCTTTCTTGGTGCAAACGTAACAGAGGGCGGCACTTGGTGTTGCCTTCAAGCTACATTCCTAAATAACACCTAATGGTAACTATGTTTATCTATTCGATAGTTGCTCACGGTGAGGCATTAATTTCGTGCCCCATCCGCGTTATCTCGTGATAAGCTTAAAACATTCGGATAGCGGTGTAGACAAATGAATCACTTTGCCATTATGGTATTAAGCGGCTTCACACGACACCACGCACCACGCACCACGCACCAGGCAACAGGCTCGGGGTCTGATCGATTACGTATCATCACTTATGTTTTAGTTTTTTTTTCTTTTTTACACTATAGACTAAGAACAATTGTGTATTTTTGTAAAAATCCTTTAAAATATGAAAGGAAAGAATCTTTCGATATTTTAAAGAACTTTTTTATTTCTCTTATTTATTTTTTCCTTTATTTATTATATCTGAATATTTATTACATGTTAGTCGCTAATAATGTGGGTTAAATAACTTTTAAATTATATTCTTTCTGACATAATATAATGAAGATTTTTTTTAACACAATTTATATTGTTTCGGATGAATAAATCAATAATTAAATGTTATTTTGCGGAACTTTCATTTCATTACTTAAGGGACATATTTTGTTTTAATAAAAAAAAAAAATAGGCTATATAACGTTACACAAAATAGCATGTCCTTAATTACGTTAAGCTTTCACGTTTCATATTTATAAAATTCACGATTCATATTTATAAAAATAGTTGTCAATTAGGCCAGTATTCACTATGATGTGATTTAAAAAAAAAACACTCCGCGTATTGCTGTTCGTGTGTACGGTGCTTTACGCGATATATGTACATAATATGTGAGATTGCGCTCCAGTAGATAACCGGGAGTGCTTTTAGTGATAACAGGAGGCTGCGAACGAAATCGGCGTATGATTTAAGTCGCGATCTGTGATGTGGATTTATCTCGATATGTCACGGTTCCATTTAAGAAAAATGATTTTATGATATTTTTTTGTGACGCAAATCTCGACCGTGCGACGTTTGTTTAAGTTTAAGATCCTTTCGTAATTTGAAATCAGAATATATCTACAAGTAAAAGAAATAAAACAAAAAAAAAGCAAATCTATTCAAATTTAGAATTATAAAAGTGTAGATCTATTATGTATTCAATTTTAGAATCTAGATGACGTCAACCACTAAGTTGGAACCACTGAGCAAGTAATCACTTGCTTTGAATTTAAACTGCAGAAGATTAGGCTGCATGGTCTTGTGCCTTTGGCTTTTCACTTATTGATAACACGTTACCTACTAATGCGTAATAAGTGATTCGGAATCAAGATTCTGAATTTAAGTTTTATTATAATTCTAAATATCGAATAATGTGTTTTTCTTTTTTAATTAGTATTTTTAATCCAATTAAAAAGGGCCTACTTTTTTAATTCGCTAATATTTCTTTTGTGACATTTTTTTTATTACCTCTTCGTCATATTCACCTATTTTCTCAGTTTTAGTGCATTCAGTGTTGTTAAATCATCTTCTAGAAAACCCTTAACATATATTAGGAAATCCTGTCAATTGTTAAAACTGTATTGCGTAACTTCCCTGTGAAGTTCCCAGTCCCAGTCGAATTTAGAACTTACTATTTTGACGTCTGTTAACACACCAAAAAATTACATTTCAGAATAGGTAAAATGTAATACCTACTCTGTGAATGCCCAAGCGAAATCACCTATAACCTGCCAGTGTATCTATGTTCAGCACTAACCTACGTTTATCGATATGCCCCATGCCTAGCGCTGCATTCGAATCTCGTATATTTTGCGCTTTATGCTGTATACGACATGTGTGTGTTTGTTTGAAGATTTAAAAAAGGAATAGTTTATGAATTCCGTTGTTTTTTTTCTTCAGAATTCCATAATAGATAAACCGATTTAAAAAGTTCTTTTATTTTGTTTGGATGAATAATTTTTTTATGTAATTTGACATGAGGACAGATTGAAGCACGAGGACAGACATAGACCAGAGCGATGAACTTCTTAGCATTGCATGGATTCACCGTGCGGATTCCAGGTCCATCGTGTGGCAGAGAGGGATACTCCGAGCAGTTCCCGAGACTTGTGATCCGGGTGTACATTTAAGGAACCTCTTTGCTGACTTACGCTAACATTCACCTTCACTTGCTCGTGTTTCTCTCCCTGCCCACCCAAATCTGGTAGAATCCAGTGCAGATTTAGATACACTTTCTAGTACAGAACTTACTACAGTTCTAGACAGTTTTATTTTAAACACGTATGTTTGTCAGCCTATTTGTGACCATTTTACGAATAAATGAAATTAATCAAACTTGACGTGCAAATAGATTATATCTTTATTATGATGATAATGAAATGCTGCATCCGCCTGCGCTAACAGTTTACGCTGGCGAGGTACCAGTGGAGGACGGTTATGATTTAACATTATCATCCTCCATTGAATTTATCACGATGGTTTCCAGGGGGAACCGATTTGGACTAATTTCTATCTCAAAAAGCAAACGAAGTCAGGTGTATCAGCTAGTGGTGTTACCCGGGCTTTGAACGTTGGCCAGCGTTGAAGTGAAAACAGCGTTATCAGCGCTGTGCATCCATCACGGGAGCGCTATCAGCGCCCGCCACGCGGCCCGCTTGTCGCGTTATATTCAACTCGTGACCTCATATAAAATTATAGACTACCCGCAATATGCCGCACAATTCTTATGACCAGACCAAACGTCTAAGTATTTGTTGGTCAAATACTTTGTTTTCACTATTTTTATATAAAAACATATACGGTACATATGTATATACAAAATTAAATTTTAAAAAAACGGTCTGTCTGTGTGTTTATTCCGCTAATCTTTGAAAGGGCTAGACCTATTATGACGGGACTTTCACTCGCTGATAGCTAATTTATTATCAATTTTTTTTATTTTTTTTATAAAATAAAACTTATATTCCATGCGGATGAAGTCGCGGACAACGGCTAGTAACGTATAAGGAAATTACAAGTAATTACCACCATTAAGCTCGGCTACAAAAACCAATTACACTATACCCGTAAATGCTCATAAAAAAACGAGATACGCATCTTATCGACTCGAATACGTACTCAATTTTATCTTCGGGTAATTTAGCAAATACCTAATCAAACTGCAAATCTTGGCCGTTAAATCGTGTACAGAAAAAAGGCATTAATTTTAAGAGCAGATCTCATCCCGTTCGTGTCACTCGGGGCATTAAAATCGTAATGTTATCTTGAGTGATAAAAACCACCCATATAAATAATAACCCCGTACAATTAGGAAGGTAAGTCTTGTTGCATTATAGCAAACCTTTAGTACTTATTTGAGCCATATTTATATACACTTTTATATATTTTACTTTCAAAATTTAATTTTAATGTACCAGCTAAACATACCAGATTTACTCCTTCTATTTCTATACCTTCTGTATCATCTAACTATAGGCAAAACAGTTATATGTGGCGAGCAAGTAATAACTTCAATAGATTAAGTAGGGTATTAGATATTGATTTGTTTTCCGATATAATATCTTTAGCGAGGGCCGTGATGAGCAGGCAATTCTTTGAGTTATAAGTATTGAATTTAATGTTACTTATATGCATTTCCATTATTCAAAAATGTTTGTTTGTTAATTTCAGCATATTTTTTAATTTAGTGGATTGTTATTTTTTGATATATGATTTTATGAGTATTTATGACACAAACACGCCTCTCGTGTTAGTACTGTAATTTATTTTATATTACTACGTTTCTATCCGTGAAAACCTATAAGTGGCCGTTCTCATTTAATTATGTTTATAACTATGTTTGTAAATAGCCTTGGTTTTCCGAAAATAAATAAATAAATAAAAAAACCAAATTGATTACAAATAACATCGCTATATATACTTCATTAACTCGAATATTACAAATGATTGAAATTAGACTTTATAATAAAAGTTTAGAGTACGTTTTCTATAATGAACATTTTCTACAATTTTATTATCTACAAACAACAAAAAATCTTTTTTTACAATTTGAACAATTGTATAAAGGATACGATTTGAAGTAAGCAATTAACGTGATTGGTTTAGCCATTAAAACCCCAAGATGTCTTAATCCCCAAGGGATCTTCTTTCCCATTCAAATTTATAATATTAAATCTAGTATGTATAAATCTGTAAAATGACTGAAAAATAGAGATGAAACCCATAGACACAGCATTGGAAAGAAAAAAAATCACCATCATCATAATTGCCTTACCTTTATCCCATTATTTGGGGTCGGCGCAGTATGTCATTCTCTTCCACTGCTCTCTATCGGTCGTCATATCTGAACATGTTGGAAAAAAAAAAATATTGTCAATAAATTATAAAATAACAATAAAAGTATAACAAAATTATACCTATATGGCCCACAATCAGCATATACTATGACAGTTTACTGTCACTGTGTCGCTGCACGCGATCCCACCACCACCAGGCTGCTACTGAGAATCAGTGTATTGCTCGTTGAGCAAATTGTGCATTGAGTAGTCTGAATAACCCTTTCGTATCGCTCTGGCACCTAATATGTATTTTAATGTTTTTTTTATGTGTAAGTTAAAGTGCCATCATCATCATCATCATCTCAGCCCAGAAGTCGTCCACTACTGAACAAAGGCCTCCACCAAAGATCTCCACGGCGAGCCTTGGGTGTAAATCTATTTGGGGGGATATATATATTGCCATAATCGCCACGCTTGGCATGCGGGTTGGGGATCGCAGTGTGATGGTAGTCACTCAGTAGAACGCTGCTGCCCGTCCACTGGTCGATGAATCCCTTAGTCGCCTTTACGACACCCATTGGAAGAGAGGGTGTGATGCTATTCTTACGGCGACACCACGCACCTTACACTTGTTAAAGTGTATTGTGTTTTTTATTATTATTATTATTTTGTGTTATTTTCTTTCACTTGTTTATTGAATTTTGTTTGTGCTCGTAATATTTGGATACGAACAAAGATTTTATCTACCTATCTATCTATCACAGTATTATGACGTTGCCCAAATTGAGTCTTAATGTGTTTAGTTCCTATTTTAGCTGTACCTTTTGTTTTGTACAATATTTATTCAGGTGACGTCAAAATATCTATTCGTGTACGCCAACCATTACAGCAAAACATTATTAATACTAATATTCATGTTAAAATTTACAATTATAATTCTGAATACTTAAAACTAGGTTTTACATATAAGCTAGAATGAATTGCCGGTTGCAATAACATTTGCTTGCAATGCAATTCGTGTTAGTAAGGTTTGTATTAAAATTATAAGCCTTAGTTGCAACTCAAACGTTAAGGCGGCACAGAATTAACATAATTGTTTAAAAACAACCACTTTTATCACGAAAAACAGTTGCATTATGCACAGATGTTGTCACTGATAAGTTTCGCAAGTTAGAACTATGCATTATTTTAATCGACTATAAAGGCCGATGTTCTCAATTCGAATCGTATGGTTATAACCGTACAGCGAATTTCCTTTGCGCGTATTATTTTTTTATTGATTCATTTCGCGCGGTTTTGTTTTTGTTAAATATTTAAAAAAATATTAAGTTCATCTACACAGAGATAAGATAAAATATTAAAAATTATTATTTTTATTGTTTTATAGAAGTGATGCACGTACTTAGTTGTCTTAGTGATACGATTTATTCGATTTTTTTTTTAAATTACTTGGAATATCGTTGTAATATGTAATATGACCTTTTTAAATTCTATCGAATTGCATTGCTGTATCATTTAAAGAGTCTTTTACCATAGACACTTTCAATAAAGCACCCACAATTCTAAAATGGCATCAAAAATCAAATCTAAAATATTGTGACTATGCAACACTTCATTGTGGGCGTGGGCAGGATCTCACATATCAGCGTTTCGCGTTCTGCGCGGTCCTGATCACAGAGTAGGCTTCAGAAGAAACCTTTTTAATAATTTAATACAGTAACTTGAGTCTTATTTTTTATAATGCTTATCGAATAAAAGAGTCCTAAATGCAAATTTTACTACATTGACAGAAAACGTTAAAAAAATGGATAATTTTAAATGAAAACGAATCAAATTGAAGTTGTCAAATTCAAGTTTAATTCAAATTCAAAAATCTTAACCATCATTTATTCACGTAGGACATTTTGGCCGCTTAGGAACGTAAAGTTTTTTATATTATAATTTTTTCCCTAATTTTCTAATATAGTTCTAGCCGGGAAGAACTGACAAGAAACACATCTTTTTAAATGATATTATACATACAGAGACTGTGAGTCACATTCGTTACCAGTAGGTTTTAACTCGGACAATAAATATAGTACAAAAAAGTATTGTAAACTCTACTCATATTGATGTAATGCTAAATAAATTATGTATTAATAACAATATTCTTAATAATGTATTTAATTATCACTTTTTTTTTTAATCTACAAGCAAGAAACTTGCAGAAGTAGCACTCACTTGCTTGAAGAGTGAGTGCTACTTCTGCAAGTTAACACTCTTTTAAATAATTTAGCTCGTAACTTTACGCTGTTTAAGCACAAGCTCTTCTTAGATTTGGTTAGTCCAAATCTAAGTTGTGTGTGAAATATGGTGTAGTGTGAAATATCCAGGGTTATTATTATTATTATCTGTTTTTATCAGGACCCTGGAGGCGGCTCTGGCTCACGACATGTCCCTTAGTATCTGCAATGACGTGGGAGGTCTATCTATCTGCTATGCGAATTTGACGACAACTCGGAAAGTGCAGGGTTCGATATCCGACCAACGATCTCGACTCTACATTGTTTTTGAACGTATAGACTTAAGTATTTCCGACTTATGCGATCTTGGATTAAACGATATATCTGTTTTTTTTTTAATTTATTCCTATGTATAATTAATGCAAAGCAAAGTCTGGTTTTTGTCTTTATGTTTCTCTGGTACATCTAAAGTATACAACAGATTTTGATACGGTTTAGTTATAAAATCTAGGTTTTTGGAAGGTAGTTCCGGTGCGTTTATGGTATATACGACGGCACTGATTATAAAGGATTTGACTTCCGTTATATACATTGTATAAATACATAAGTACATAAGTAAGTAAGAAGATATAAAAAAATAACAAAGGTTTTTTTTAATTTCTGCATCGCGTCATACAAATAATCGTTAATCAATCAGGAAATCACCAAACTTACTCTTTATATAAAACGATATAAAGCACAAAATCAAAAGCAAATTAGTATAAAAACATATCCTTATCCTCGGCGAAGCGGTAATGTCGGCGCTGTAAATTAAGACACCCGTTCAGATACACGGCCATAAATCTACTCTATCGGCCAATACGCGATCGGGATCACCACCCCATCCCCCTGCACTCTCATGCAACGATCTTCACCGTTGCAAGTGAGGCAAAATTCAATTGATGCGTATAATGCACTGTTATTATTTATTTACCAATCGGTTATATCCATATAAATAAAATCTATCTATCTATATATATATATAAACATTAATTTCTGTTCGTTAGTCTCGCTAAAACTCGAGAACGGCTGAACCGATTTGGCTAATGTAGTAATGTAGTCTAATCTAATCTTGAAATATTCGTGAAAGTCTACGTGAAAGTTTCTCGCTAAAAGGTTTAAACGGTGATAAAATATGAAAAAATTAATAAAAAAATTAATTGTTCGTTTGTCTCGCTAAAACTCGAAAACGGCTGAACCGATTTGGCTAATTTTGAAATATTCGTGAAAGTCCAAGGAAGGTTTAAACGGTGATAAAATTTGAAAAAATATATTAAAAATGAATAATCGTATTTCAACCAATGGGCGATCACTAGTCTTAATAAAAAAAATAATTGCAAATATCTGGATTACTATATAGGATTTTTTTTCTCTATAGAGACCTTTTGTGACCATGGCTGCCTCTGGAGCTCAGCGGTTTAGCACACCGTCTTACATTCGATGATCGTGGATTCGATTCCGCGCACGGTACAAACATTTGTATGCATGAGTATGATTGTTTGTATCGATCAGGGGTTTTATTATGTATGTATTTACAAAAGAAAATGTATGTTTGTATGTTATATTTTATTGTTTATAATATGTATATATATTTAATATATTTTTATTTAATTAACCAAACCGTCTTCGTGTCTCTGCACTCCCTAAGGTTGGCTGGTAGAGAATGCTAACAGCTCAGACTAACAGAATAAATAAATAAATAAATATGTTTACATTTATATCAATAGTCTAGTACTCATAACACAAACTGCAAATATATAAAAAAAGTAGAAAGAAATGCTTATTACAAACGATATAATACGATATACCAGCGACTCCCATTTCTTTTAAATGTAAAAAATGCGGGTATAACCGTAGGGCATAGCTAGTATTATCATATTTATTATTATCATTATCTTTATTTATTATTATATAATATAAAATAAAGTCGCTGTCGCTGTCTGTCCGTCCCTATGTATGCTTAAATCTTTAAAACTACGCAACGGATTTTGAAGCCGTTTTTTTTAATAGATAGAGTAATTCTAGAGAAAGGTTTATATGTATAATACATGTACCTACACTCGAGCTAAGCCGGGACGAGTAGATAGTTAAATATATATTGTATATCAATTTAATCATATCCAAATATAACAAGATGTGTTGTAATCTTATATAAGTATTGAATGTAGGCATTGAAATAAATGGTACGCTTTAAAAGTTTATATGCGATTAGCTAAAAGCCGTATCTAGTATCTGGTTGTAGGCAACACGTGTTATAAGATAAATGCACGCGCAGAATTGTTTATCTACAAATGTATAGACGCTGTCTGTAGACGGACGCGATTTGTTTTTATTTATATTCAATGTCATCTCCATATAATACCTAGGTCTACAGTGAATCCGCTTATTATAAAAGTGTTAAACAGTTCTATAGTTTGTTTAAAAAGTGCGTTTTGTTATTACACTACCTCTCCTGATGGTTGAATGTTTGATACACGTCTAATAAAAACATATCTATATGTATAAACAAATTTTAATATATAAGTAAAACTGTTAACAAATATATAATCTTATTGTTAATCAATTACTTTAATGTATAACGTATCTATTTCTACTACTATTGTATGTAACATTATTTTTCTTAACGTAAGTTAAAAAAAAACTTTAAAAGCTTCTTTATTAGGAGTCGCAATACTTTAACTTGTTCAAAATCAATAGTTATTCATGAAAAATTTTGTAGTTATTAGAAAGTAGGAAACTCTGCCTGCTTTATTAGAGTCTTGGCTCACGCCTTTATTACTCATGAATGATTATGTATTTATTTATTACATGTATTTATTTTATTTTATTATTTTGTTTATTTTATTTATTTATTTATTGTATAATATAATATTACATTTTATATATTAAAGATACATTAAGCAGATAGAAGGAACGATACAACGTAGACAAAAAGATAAATCCACAATTATTTGATTGCATGGCTCAGGTAAGATTTTGCGAATTTGTTTGTATACAAAATAAACAGAAACTAAGCTGAACTTAGAAGCGCAGTAGTGTGGGAGGACGGATAGCAATCAACATTGTCGGCCTGTCACCGCTGGGTCCTGGGTTCAGTCATAGATTCCACTATCTCCATCCTGTTCCCGATGTTGGCTGTCCAGAGAGATTTATTGGTTACATTTTGAGAATATAGTTTTTGATTAAAAATTATCTACTGAAAACCTCGGTGCTTTAGCGGTTTAGCACATCGCTATACTTCCGATGGTGCGGCTTCGAGTCTTCGCACGGTATAAACATTTATATTCATGAGTATGATTGTCTGTGTTGATCTGGATATTATCTATGTATAATATGTATTTATGTATGGTTTATGTATGTATATAAATATATGTAGTTATTTATTCATATATATTTTTATGTGTATCGTTTAATATATTTTTTATATTTGCACCGCCAACAATTATTCTCTGCACCACCCATGGTTGACTGGTAGATAATGCCGCATGATGTTAAGTCCGCCATAATATATGTACTTTCAATTATGTGCATTAAAGTTTTTATAAATCAATAAATAAAATAAATATGTATTTATAAAAAAAAGTATGTATATATTTATATCAGTTGTCCATATCGAGAACACAAGCTCTGCTCAGATTGGGACTAGATGACGCTGTGTGAATTTTCCTAAGATCATCATCTGCTTCTTCCTTATCCCATTTAATTAGGGTCGGCGTAATATGTTTTTCTTTTCCTTTCGTCTCTGTTCGCAGTCATTCCGTTATTTACTCCCTTTCTCACCATATCATCTTTCACACAGTCCATCCAGTGAATTTTCCTAGGATATTATATAATATTATTACGGGTTCAAGTATGAAATTGCCTGTAAGTACTGAAAACTTAAATATCTTTTTTTTTTAAGATGTGATTTAAGTATTTAATACAAATGTTTATATCATGGTCTCTACATTTCTTTATTCAAAGTGTATTTTACTATTATAAACAAGAAAGTTTGTGAATATAGATGGATGGGTGGATGATTTGTTACTCTTTCACACAATAACTACTGAACGGATTTTGATAAAACTTTACAGTAATATAATTTAAACTTAAACTTTACATAATATATTTTTAAATTATATCTTCTTCTTCTGATTCGCTTCGTTCTTGTCAGAAAGGTCGTGGTCATTACGTAGTGGGATGTGAGGCTGATGTCATACGCCGCACGACAGCTCGCCATTTGTCTCTACTGTCTGCCATTCTGGTACACTCGTGGAGTGGACCGCCTATTGCTGCTTTGATTTGGTCCATCCATCGCATGGGTGATCGTCCACAGGGTCTACCATGAACTGTACCCTGTATGACAAGTCGCTCTATGGATGCGTCGTTTTTTCGTGAAAAGTGACCGAAGAAGGAAATAATGCGTGATTGTGTTGTTGCTGATAGACGTTGTGTAATGCCGAGTTCTTCGAGTATAGAAACGTTTGTTCTAATTCGGTCCATGATACCCGAAGCATTCTTCTCCAGCACCACATTTCCAGAGCGTCCATCTTTTTCTTTCCCACAGGGTCCACGTCTCCGCACCGTAGAGAAATATGGGGAACACGATTGTATGCACTAATCTCACTTTTGTATTCTTTGTTATTTTTCGGTTCCTCCATATGTTTCAAGTTATCCATAGCGCTTAAATTATATACCTGTTGGATATAATTTAAAAACATATTATGTAAATTAGGCGTAATATGAGTGAGATGCAAATGACATCTACTTGTTATACATGACCCACTTATTCTTTTTTTATTATATCACACAATATGTCTGGTACGATATGAATATAAACTAAGTCTATCTAACTTCATCCCTTTCTACCAAGTTGAAAAAATAAGCCTTTAATTAGCAACTCTTAACGAGACAGCGTGTAATTAATCCACATGACACACACGCCATATCCAGGCGAGGCCGGGCACACCCACTACTACTACAATACTAGTTCAGTGTAAACTATACGGTACGGTATAACATAATAATTTGCATACGGCATGACAGATAACAAACCAGTCCACAGATTATCTCTTTCGAAAGATAGTTGAGCGTGTAATTATAAGTAATTGATTACAAATTACATAATTATTAGTACAACGATCTTATATGTTGTAAAATGACAGTTTAAATTATAACTAATTAACAGTCTTGTTTTATTATAATTAATAATTAATTCATGTAATGCATGAAATACATATTAAGCTTGGGGGCCGTATATTATTATATTAGTATGTTTTTTAGAGGGCATCTATATATTAAGGGGTGGGGGCTGAGAGTCACAATATTAGGGTAAATATTTTTTAACTCTAAGAGGAGGTTTAAGGGAGCTTCCTCTCAAAGGAGGTTTAGAGTCCCTAAGACTCCTGGAGCATCCTCTTAGGATTCTTAGACTTTTGATATCACATTATATTTAGTTTAAAAACACAAAATATTAACTAATAAATTTGAATTAAACCTCTTTTTTATTAAATTAAATAAATTTTCTAAGATAAAGTAGCTTAAGTTACTGCTTATAACATTAGCTATCTGCGAGTGAAAGTCCCGTCAAAACCGATCAAGCTATTTTAGAGATTAGCAAGAACAAACAGATAATTTATTATAATTTTTTTTTTATATAATTTAATACATTAGTTAGGGAAAAGCTATTAAAATAAAATTACAAATAGACACTTCAATTTTATTTTTTTATATAGATTAGAGGTACCCGCGTAGACTGAACAGTCTCATTTTTGATAAATAAAATGCCCCATATAATTTAATATAACATTTATGGCCAGCTTTTTGTACGCGTGTATATAAACAAAACGGAACGTGGTGCGTTGACACAAGTCATATTCGCATCACGCTAGCGTGATATGCGACGTGATGAGCTGATAATGCGATAACACGCATGTCACGCGACGCACTTCATAAACATATCGCGTTCCATTGCCGTGCTAGCTCGCGACCTACGCCGGGAATGTATCGTACAGCTATCAGTGGGAATAAGAGTTTTTCTTGTGACTTGTGTGTGGTGCGATTCACAAGATGTTGAATTAATTTATACTTTACTAGCTACTCGCATTGCCATGGGTGAACATATATTATATATATAAACATTCCTCTTGAATCACTCTATCTATTTAAAAAAACCGTTTCACAAACCGTTGCGTAGTTTTAAAGATTTAAGCACACATAGGGACGGACAGACAGCGACAGCGACTTTATTTTATACTATGTAATGATGATGATGATTTATCTGCACAAACATGGGTAGATATAATAATAGAAATTATCTTTATTAAAATGAACTTAATATTGCTTACATTAATTTTCTTTTGAATAGTCATGTTTTTTCTACTACTTATTCGAAATTCCGTATATTAGGCACGCAAATATATTTATAGTTTTTCAAGAATCTGACACTTTACATGGATATTAAAAACGCGACGGCCTATCTGATTGACAATTATGACAGTTATTATAGTTATGAACGTATAACATTTATTTATGTTTAACTTGCGACCCGCCCCGACTTTACATGGATAGAACTATATATCTATCATACCTAAACCTTCAGGAATGACTGTGTTGACTAGTTATAACCGTATAAAAATCCGCATAAAAATGAATAAAAAAAAATAGCTTTTGAGGCAATTGTGAATATATAGACAGATGCGATGGGGGAAATTATGTAATGTAAAGAATAGATAATAGACATTGACTACTTTAAATTTATCACTTTCCTGAAACCAACCGATAAAGCAACAATAAATATGATTTTAACACGCTCCTGTCTCATAAATTGGACCACACATGAGCTGGCCATATTTCGCTGTCATCGATGTAGGAAGTAACATCTTAAATGGGTTAGTAATGTAAATAGATCCGCATAGTTTCCCGGCGGTAACACGCAGTAACATTCGTTACCGGCGGTAACTCGAACGTTACGGCTCTATTCGGAATGCATGAATATGTACTTACACTAATACATATTTGAATGACTAAATACATTTAATATAATAATAATAATAACCCTGGATAATTAATACAGCGCCATCTAGTACCACAGTAAGGAGAGTTTGTGTTATTGATACTAGACAGCTGATATAAATACTTAGATTTTGTAAATACATACATAATACGTAGAAAAAATCCAAAGCTATAATACAATCATACTCATACAAATGTTTGCACCGTGCGAGGAATCAAACCCAAAGTAAAGTGATGTGATAACCAAGGCCGTCAATAAAAATATGTTTAGTAATATTGGAATGGTACACTCGATTGCCCCTACGCTAACGGTACACACTGACAAAGCTCTAGTGGAGGATGATAAGATGAACATGAGCTCATGCCAAATAGCCCATCTGGACAATTTATCCAGGACCCTATCACGTGGTTTCCAGAAGGAACCGCGTGGATGTCAATCTGATTTGGTATATTGCTAGCATTAGGGTCATCACTCCACATTATTAACAATCCCTTCCCCCCCCCCTGCCCCCCTCGTCTACTATATTGTTCGCTATAGCTGTATAGCTATGAGTGTCTGACCGTCATATTTTACATAAAAATATCGAGCAAATTACGAGCCCACGAATATGGGTTAGACTAATATATTCACGGCTTCAGTCATGGGGCGTGTTGACAAAAAGCTACTATTGACAGAGGGTAGCGTGTGCGATACGGATCTATGGTTTCGTGTCTATGCACTATGGTCACATACGAGCGTAGATAATATTCGAGTTATGAAACTACGCACTTTTGGGAGTTTATAAATTGTGTCAGTAGAATTAATAGCAACTGCGTAAAGTTCTCTCTATAACGTATACTAGCAGACCAGGCCATGCATTGCTGTGGTTAAGGCAATAAAATAATATTGCGACTATAAATTGAGATGTAAGCTATCCTATCTTTTAAGTTGGATCAAATTGCACACAATGTGCAAATCAAATTTGAAATCGGTTCAGTAGTTTAGAAGTCTATCGCGGACAAACGTGACACGTAATTTTTATGTATAAAGATTGAATTTTACCTGGTTATTTACGGCACAGACAGGGAGAAACGTGGCCTTATAGAATAGAATAGAATTTTATGTTAAGACATAATAATAATGATATAAAACATACAAGCAATAATTTACATACATCCAGAGTCAATATGGACAACAACTCAGCATAATACTAGTTTACAGCGCTGATTTTCTATTAAGCATTGTATCATTAGTATAAAAAGACGGGCTCGATGGCCTATCTCTAAATATATATTTAAATATTTGTATCAGTTCTATTTTCTCGTAAACATAAATTGTCCTTGGTTATTATTTTATTATATAAACTCTTGCTACCTAGTACCTTCAATACATAATAATTTATTTTAATCATATATAATTATAATTTACACATTTATATATATTACCGAAAACAAAGTGTTGTCTAACATATTATAGAAAAAACATGGAATTACATTATATGAGGTTATATAAAATATGTGTATTTTAAATAAATAACTGCTACAAATCTATGTCTATAGACGTTTGTCATTATTTTACCATACCGTATCCGATATAATATACAGACAGACACAAATTAGAAACAAGTTTATAATATTAAAACATTTCTTTCAATTATTTAAAATCTTGACAATATTCATATACACATTTACTATGAAAATACACAACACATTTACTATAGAAATATACAAAAATACCTACACAAAGCATTTTATTGAGCTAAAAAACGACTAATCTATTTTCCCTATTTTCAGGTAAGTGGCTGCACAAAATGGCTCCACGAGTACTAAGGTAACTGCCGAACGTCTGCATCATAATACAAATGGACACTAGACCCCGCAGACAGTCGCTAACGACAACAAAATGCGTTTTAAATCCATTCAAATAGCCAAAGAATGCACCATTAATCGCGCACAGCCATACAATTTCAACCGCGAAATGCGCATAAAAATACAGATACAAAATAAATATCGATTCATAACAATACAATCTATAATCGAGCAAAAAGTAAGGGTGGCCACACATCGTGTATCGCGAGGAACATCGCAACCTGTCCGGTTATTGTCATTCGTGTAATATCACCACAGATATCAAATTGAAGAGAACGATATTTGAATTCAAAATTAGAATCAATAATCGGTAATCTACATAGTTAAATCTAACATTAATAATCTGTGCATTAATAAAAAATAATACGCTGAAATCTATTAATTTGTATAAACCGGAAAAGATTGTATACTTTTTATTATTTTTTACTGAAACTGCTAAAAGTTTGTGGGTATGGATGGATATTTGTTAATCTTTCACGTAAAAACTACCCAATGGATTTTGATTAAACTTTACAGTAATATAGGTTATACATCAGAATAATACATAGCTATAAATTTCAAGTATTCTTATAGATTTGATAATAATTAGTCTTAATTATTATTTGTTCTTATTAATAAAATTAGACACTATATTTATTACAGCTGTACAGAATATCGACTATAAATCAATTTATCACTACAGAGAATGCATCAATATCTCGTAAACGCGTCTTCGCTTTCAATATCTATTAGCTATTATTTCAACAAAGACGTGCTCCTAATTGCCCCTGCGAAATATACATGACATTTCTACACCAGTACAGTGAAATACAACGACTAATATGCTAGATTCATACTAGACTTTATTTTGAAGGGCTTAAATACATTTTCAAATACAAACATAGGCCCGCAAAGGTTGCAATCGTGTACTTAAGCGGCGTTCGCGCTGATTTATTCACTGGTTCGTTGTATGGACGCGTGCTAAGGTACTTGTATTTATGCGAGGAATGCTCGCTTTGTAGGAAATTTGTAGTCGATTTGCGACCGTGTAGGACATCGCGTCGTGTACAAATCTTTTAGTGATGTGCGTATTTGGAGAAAGAGCGGTCGGCTCATTTTAGTATACTCATAATAATGTTGTAAATGAGAAAGTAGTCTGTTTAATAAAAGTTGAATGGATCTTATTAAAATATAATGAGAAGATAGATTATATAAAAAAGAAAGAAGAAGGCTATCTTTTATCTTAAGAAAAAACAGATAACTTTTTAAATTACAAATATATAACTATCACAGTCTAAACAAGGGTACATTATACATTTAACTCGTTTAAGAGTTTATCTGATGGTAACTGAATATATACATAGAATAAAAAAGACTTATGTATTTATTACACTATTAATAACAATTACAATACCTTTAGATTCTTAATTATTAAATAATTATACACTCATAGCTTTTAAGGAAAAGTACACGAGCTAAAATCGATCGATTACAAATCACCACGATCGATTTAATCGATTCTCGAGAAATTGCACAATTTCCCGACCCCGCGCAGCGCGTATCTCGACAAGGCTAGCTAATGAGAGCGTGGATACCCCTACCATTGTTTACAGATGCGATCGCGCTGTTATCTCTCGTATTTTTGCCCGGTAGCCATGTTTTACTTATCTCTATGCATTCGAATAGGACGTTTGTCGGTTGTTTCCTTTGTGGCGAGTTTTCGTCATCGCGATCTTGTTATTGTTTTTGAACGTTGCGATGTTACGATAGCGATCGCGGAATGTTATGTTGTGATCGCGATACGGGAGAGCGTTTCGATTGTTTGAAAATACAACTGTTCATTATTTGTACGTGTTAATGATGCACCGATATCTTTAAGTACCTGATATGGATCGATATTTTAACGGAATATTACTGTCAGTCAATCAAATTAGGCCGGATGCCTTATGAAGTAAGTAGCATCTGTACCTACAATGATCGTTTCTTCCGATTTCTTAATGAATAAATATTGAATGAATGAATACATTTCATATGCATAAAAACTTTATTATGAATTTCTTACACTTACTAAACTTCAAAAAACGATACGGACTACTTAATCTGTAGGTTCAATTAAATGTAGTGAAACAGTGACATCTAAAAACTCTAGTGTTGTTCCACTAATCGAACATTCTGAACATAAAATATGTTGTACAAAAGATAACACATTACAATCTTGCTCTGTCCCCAATCAAGGACATAGATTAAGTATAATTGCAGATGCACTGTTTATTTGAGACAAAAATGTAAGCCAGCAATCAAACAGGTGCTGAATAAGGCACGGAGCAAATTAGGGCGGGCGAGAGATCGTCCGATACGAGAGCGGCGGTGGCGCGTCTCACTGCGACGCAAATCGTACGTCGATCGCGTGTCAATCGCATCGTAACGAACCACGTATTGTATGCAAAGCGCCGATACACTGACGCGTCCCACAATACCTTTCCCATAATTGTAATTATTCAAATTTAACGTATTAGTTATACAACGTTAATTACACATTAAGGACAGTCCGAAATCAAGATTTTTCTAGAATATTAATACAAACTGTCAACCTCGCTGAAACTACCAATTTTTCCGATATTACCCATATTATAAGTTCTATTGTATGCCCGCGATAGCCCGAGGCTTCGACTCAAACTGATCCTTTCCTAAACCGTTCCAGCAGCCTTCTATAATCTTATACAAACAATTTAAATTCAACCCTACAACTATTATTCGTGCGCTTATAATCGCCCGTTCCATTGTAACTTATATGACGTTCTGTCATTACGGATATCCAATATTTTCGACGTAAATACTGATTTTGTATTATAGAAGTTTAATTCTATTGTCCATGTTTCTACAGTCGGTTTTTGTATGAAACACGAAAGTGACATAGTTTGTTTAAGTTGTGACCGTGCTGGCGCTATCGGCATCACCTTAATGATGTCTCGATGGTGGATAGCCATTGTGTTGGATGTAAATTTGTAGCCGTCGGCGCGGGTAATGATGTGAGAACAAACTGAGATCCCGATAGCCAGATCTGGATCGCTTTCGGCCCACTGTTCGAGGGATTGTATTCAGCTTTCGGCTTTTGGCTTCAGCTCATGCGATCTTATTGTATATTTTTATTTTTGAATGTTGAATACACATTGTTTTCTGTCTGGTAAATCATAAAGAGAGTGGTATCTTTGCTGAATCATTTTGTTAGATTTTACTCATCGCTACGTAGGAGATTAAAGCGAAACCTTTTCATATTTATGTACGATAAACAAAAACTACATCAGTATTCAGGCAACACCCAAAAACCCCTAACCTTTTCACATTATTTCACAAGCCTTGACAAACAAAACGTTACAGATTCAAAATGGCCACCGACAAAATGGCGCCCTTGATGGCGTCATTAGCACGCCAGTTATCGCACTATTTTGTCGAATAGACAAAATTTTCAGTCTTTCAACGTGCGTCGGCCTAATGAAAATGTTGTAAATGATGTTTTGAGGAAAGCACGATAAATAATAAACCCACTAAAATGAGGTTGATGAAAAACGACGTGCGATGCGGGCTCTTAATTTTGGAGGGAAATTAGACGGCCATTTTGTAATACCGTTCCGCAATATAAATAGAGGTTTATTCATTTAAGGAGTTAGTTTATAAAATATTATCACAAAATACTCTAAATTCGTAATTGTGACTATAATAAAATATGTGAAGATCACTCAGCACGGAGACTTACAATCTACAAATAACTTTAAAACTATTTTAAAGCAACAAAATTTATTACCTACATAACATTGGAATCTACAATTAAGTCACTTAACTACGACAACAAGCCATAACATCTTTATCTCAGGGCATCGATTCTTTTTCTTTTAAATCGAATGACTACAATCTGAATCGAGCGTGGCGCCGACCGATCTGTTTTATCGTTGTATTATCGAAGACTAATGCACCGGGCGAGATAACGCGGACATAAGAGCGGGGGCAGATAAACTCCGTGTGGTCATGTTAAAAATAGTTTACACGCATAGTTGTCTGTTACAGGGTTACAGGCTAGTCTTCGTAGTAATTTGTATGATATCTAACAAGCCGATTCGTATACACTTACCTATCTATTATGGGCATAACTTTGGTGTTACGTAAATAGATCCCAGTACAATTATGATCTATAAACTCAGAAAAAGAATATAATAAAGCAAGAGTTAGTGTCAGGAAAGTAATGGTACTAAGGAAGCTAGATAGGAAAGACAACAATTATGTTTTAAAATTTCGCGTGATGAAGTAAAGATGTAATAATAATATAAAATAAAAGATTACAATTATATTATTTCAATAATTCAAAGTCTACACTTATTCTAATTTTAAATAATGAATCATAAATTATGTGATCGACTCAATCTGACTAGCACAACCCTAGTTACATTTTTAAACATCGAATTCTTCTCACAAATTCCTTCTAAATTCAAATTCAAACTTATCGACCGCCGAAAGGAATACATCTTCCTTATTTAAATTGTCATTACGAACTCTTTCCTTCGGCGGTTATCGTCTGCGGCCGGCTCCGAAGAGATGGCAATAATAAAAATTATCTATACAAATGGGCCCGGATTACTCGACGACATAAATTCGGCTCTGGCCCAATGAGCGCGAGCTGGAACAGAAAAGATAAAGGGTCAACGGTTTTTTAGAACAGTGTTTTCGCTTTTACTAGTTTGTCGATAGCAAATTTTCCATTAATCTGACAAGCGAGTCTATATATTCTATATAATAATTAATTGCGCACTTTTTATGTTTATGTCTGTATGATAATGATGTAAAAGAATTCTTGCGATAGAACTGTATTAACTCGTTGTAATAGTTCCCATAAATGTGTTTGGTATGGCGAAAATGTCGTTTAAGTATCAATGAGATTATCATAGCCTCTATCGGAGTAATACCATACTCATGCGTGTACCAATAAATTCTTTAACAGACATGATCTTTTGTTCAAATACAATGTATTTAAATGTAGACAGTTGCTAATACTCTCGTTTATTCTGTTATATTTATTAGTGGCGACATTCCATACTATTATTGTGAAACTATGATATCTCTTTGCTTGTTACCTTTTCACGATTAAACGGCCTAAGGTACTTAAATTTGATTATATCTCGACAGCGAACATCTGCTACTCCTTATCTCAAAAACAATAAAAAGAGACGCGGGTATACCATGTAGAGGGGATAGAATAAGAGTAGATAGAACAAGGTAAAACTAAACGCCAAAAATTTAGTTGAATTTCTGTCAAATCAAGTCTGTGTAATTAATTGTCTTCCTAAATTTATTCCTTATTGGATGAATCCTATAAAATCATTATACAATCCATGAGTGTCGTCGGTCAGGTAATTAAAAGTATATTTTAAAAGGATTGTAATAATAAGTTATAAAGTAAGGTAATTCCGTTGAAAACGGAAAAATCTCGGCTTCGACCAGCTCTCGTATCGGGCGCTCAACGAGACACCGGCGTAGAGTTATTCGACAAAAATGCTAATTTTCAAATCTCGAACTCCCTGCTTGCCCGCCACAATCGAAACACACTTTTTTATTTGCAACAATCCGATTTTTATCTGTGGACTGCGTTCTATAACTCGAATTGCTATCAGTCATGGCGTTTTCAAAAAATCGTTACATATTTAAAAAATAAAAGTTAATAACGCACCACTACGTTTTCGATTAATAATTTTGATCGATATCTCGGCAATTTTCTGTAATCGCACAATTTATTTTGTGGAGCCGGCATATCAACGCCATCTGTCGGCTTTCGCTAGCAATTTTTCAGATAGCGGATAAAGATTGACGGCTAAATGGGAATATATTAAAAATAAATATCATCGCGTCGCCTTCGTCCGCTGGGCCCGCTGAGCTTTCTCGCAATGCATTCATGAAACCACTGTAAAAAATATTACATCGCGTTGATAACAGCGTTGGACAAGTTTATGCGATTTATTCATGAATTCAATCGATTTCTTTTGCTCTATCAGCATGATCGGTTGTTGTCGCCCAGTGCTCGATCCCAACTTAACACAGTAACATTATAGAGAGTGTCGATGTATTTTGAAGATTAATAAAAAATATTATGGCTCATGTAAAGAATCTTAATATAATTTGTTTCATGTAAGAACATCGTATTAGATTGTAGCTCTATCCATCAAAGCCTCGTTAGCACGTTCACATACCGAGCGACCGATTTTGTTTTTTTTTTCAAACCTGTCCAGGCTAGTGTTGGGCGCCCGTTTTTGTGTCCACTCTGTAGTCGATCGACTGTCGGTAGTAATTGGTATGGGAGTAGCCGATGTTAAACATGATGTTTGACGGCGAACCGAGTTAATTATTTTCGTGTCGTAGGCGTACCGCGCTCGTACCAGATGCTATCATTTATCGAGATTATGCTCTACTACAAAAAGGAAATGCATCATACTGATGTGATTGTTTGATTGTAATAATGAATTGTTGGTTTAAATTTAATAGTCTGTAAATCAACTGTCTGCATGACCTACGCTATCTCTGTCCAAATTCGAGTATAAGTATTGTTGGCCACTGACGGCTTCTTCCTTCTTTATTTAATATGAACGCAAATAAATATAAATCAGTCATGATTAATCTGATCTTGGTTACAGACAGTGTATAATAAAATTCTGATTAATATCTCGTGCTTGTAATAAATTAACTAATCGACAATCTTTTGACAACCACTATCGTTGCGGATCAGTTTCGCGGAATGTCGCAAGTTCCGCAAATCAAATTACGCATTCCAAATTCGAAATTCGAATGGCGGACGAATCAAAGAACGTACGTCGCTATCGCCGTATTCGCAATCGACATATTAATATTCGATCTAGAGGCGTCTCGATGTTCTCGATTCGTATAATTAAAATCGAGATCGATCTGATTGGACGCCGGATTCCGTCACGTTATTCATCATACGTACCGCCTACTTTTGACGCCTCCAGCGCTGCGTGTACGCAACTTTTAGGCTGTTTATTTATTAAACGCGATTTTATCGCTTAATCACGGCGTCATTTGCGGCACACTTAGTCCAACATTACGGTGAAACTGTTGGGGCAATTAAAAAGTCGTAAGTGTTGCCTATTCAAATTGTATTTGATGCGAGTCGTCCGCAATCCGGAGCGATTAATTATAAGTGGCACACATGGGTCGGGGGACACATTATGGGGGGATGTATTATGAAATCGCATGTGTTTTTGCTGAAGGCGTGGTGGTGGTGGCGAGCGGGGAGGGGGGCACACTCGTGAGCCCGTGCAGCGTATCGTCGCGTTTTGCATAGATTTAAAAACTCGATAGTTATGCAAATGTCTCGACTGCCGTGTTTACTTGTTTCTGAGTTACGGCGTGGCTCGGTAATAGAGCCAGCGCCTATCAGAATTAGAGGTTTTTGAAATTTCCCCCCTTTTTTTTCTTCGGCTGCACGTTTCTGCGATTGCCGGTTGCATGCCACGAGGATATATGAATCAAAACTCAGGAAATTAAAAGGATTAATACACGAACTTGCGGTAGGCTTTCTCCACGTTGCAATGGACTCATTTATGAGTTAGTAGTTAGTTAGTTCTTGATCTGATGCACTTTTTATGTTTGACTCTTTTAATTAGCTACATTGTACAATACATACAATCTATAATAGTTGTATAGTAATATACGGACAATACTATTAACCCACATGGAGTCGTTAGAAGAATTATTAATTGTTGATATCTTAGTGAACCCAACGTGGCGTGTCCAACAGCTACTGCAATTTGTTATCGGTGTTTTCTTCACCGGACAGTGACGTGTACGTAATATTACACTTTGTATATTTAGTAGTTTACTAGTTTATAAAGTCCAGTATAATAATAATAATAATAATCTCAGGACAATTCACACAGCGTCATCTAATCCCAAGTTAAGCTAGCTAAAGCTTGTGTTATGGGTACTAGATAACTGATACATATACATACATAGATTTTTTTGTAAATACATACATATTATACATAGAAAACACCCAGACCGATACAAACAATCATACTCAAGAATACAAATGCTTGTGCCGTGCGAGGAATCGAACCCGCGACCACCGGACGTAAAGCGGTGTGCTTAGACCGCTAGACCACCGAGGTCGTCGTATTTTTCGCAAGAAGTTATCACTTCTCTGCCCTCACAAAACAAAACACTATACTCAATATATTCAGATGTTGTTTTGCCACACACTATTAAAAAATAGGTGTTGATAATAAAAGGGTGAAAATATGGAGTTACATGTATTTTTAATACACATTAAAGAAGTGTGCAAAAAATTAAAAAAAATGTTTAGGAATGGAGAACACTTATCACTTAGGGATATGAAAAATAGATAGTAGATGATTCTCAGACCTACTGATATGCGTATAAAATTTCATAAAAATCGGTCAAGCTGTTTCGGAGGAGTATGGTAACTAACATTGTGACACGAGAATTTTATATATAAGACTAGCTGTTCCCGCGACTTCGTCCGCGTGGAATTTAACTTTATTTTTCTAAAATAAAAGTAGCCTAAGTTACTCTTTATTAGAACAGCTACCTGCCAAAAAACGTCCCGTCAAAATCGGTCCAGCCATTTCAGAGATTAGCCTGAACAAACAAAACAGACAAAAATTGTAAAAAAAAATATTTTGGAGTATGTACCGCATTTATATTCATATGCATGTAGTAAAAAACGGTTATTTCAATATTACAAACAGACACTCCAATTTTATTTGTATGTATAGATATAAACAGGATCGCGTACTATTATCATCCATGATACTATAAGTAATACAATAAACTATATAACTGATATTGTAATAATACCACAATATTGTATCGACGACCTCGGTGGTCTAACGGTCTAGAACACCGCTTTACAACCGATGGTCGCGGGTTCGACTCCTCGCACGGCACAAACATTTGTATTCATGAGTATGATTGTTTGTATCGGTCTGTGTGTTTTCTATGTATAATATGTATGTATTTAGAAAAAAAAACTATGTATGTATATGTATCAGTTATCTAGTTCCGTAATGCTTGTTGTAACTATACTCTGACGGCCTCGGTAGTCTAGTGGTTTAGTACATTACCGTACTTCCGATGGTCGCGGGTTCGATACCTCACAAAGTGCAAACATTTGTATTCATGAGTATGTATTTACGAAAAAAAATCTATGTATTTGTATCAGTTATCAAACTTTACAAGTAACAAGCTTTAGCTAGCTGAACTTGGGTCTAGATGGCGCTGTATGAATTGTCCTAAGATTATTATTATTATTATTGTAATAATACCATAAGTACATTATTTCTACTCTACAGTCATTAAGACTCGAGATTAATACCGAAATAGTCATTATGTATTTAGGTAAGAAAAGTTATTACACGAAAAACTGTTTTAATATCCCTCATGGCGCTATCTTACCCGATCTCGTATGTGTACTAGTATGTTTTTTCATTTATTACACATATTATACGCACTATTGTAGATTACTGTAGATGAACCATAGAGTATAGAAAGTATATGGATGTGGTGTCTATGGTAATAGTGATCGCCTAGTGGTTGAATGTCGACTATAGACAAGTAATATTGAAGATATACAATATCTATTCTCAATTTTACTACTATTTTTTTTTTTATTTTAACAACCAAAAGAGTATATATGGCTTTGTGTGTGTCAAATACATGGTATAAAGTGGGTAATGTTTTTTTATTGATCTAATGTGTATTTATGCATAATTAAAAAAAAATATTAGCATTCTGCACTTCTTCTCTATATAAACTATAAGTGCGCGAATTGCATACACCTTCTTCCGTACAATTTTCGTAAAAAGGGGTACAAAGTTATTGTTTCACGTATTCGTATTATGTTAATCTAAGCAGAGCTTAAAAAAATGTATGAATAAACGATGGACATAAATGTCCATCGTTTATTATTATTATATTTTTTTTTAAGAAGCAGAACTTTTGTTCATTTTTTACGAAATTGCGCGGACGGAGTATGAAATTTCAAGATCATGAATACAAATGTTTGTATTTTGCGAGGAATCGAACCCGCAACCATCGGAAACAGCTAGACCTCCGAGGTCAATAAATGCCACATCCAAACCCGTTGAATCCATGTCCTCACATGTGGTAACACCTCATGAATATTAACTTGCATTTTACATCAATCATACTCGTAGGCCGAGATCACGGCGCGTGATAACGCGCGCACTCGTTTGTTAAGAAAGGGTTGCTTTCCCGATATTTAGTTAACGCGACACGAGGAAGTGGACTAATATACTGTCTAAGGATTGCTATGGAAGGACTCTTTAAGACATTTAAGAATTATTTTTACTTTTTAAAAGATCCAATCACATTCTCGATAATTGACATTCATTAAAAAATTAAACCTTTTATGATCATGCAGACATGGCTGTATGAAAGCAATTTCCTTTGCCTTTGCCTTAAATGAGAAAAAAACAAATAATATTGTAACCTTTAAATTAATAATTTTTATGACATTTCAGGACTATAACTGTATTTGAGTTTGTATATCTTTACGGTCACCACCGTATTGTATGTACTTTAGTATGTTATCGCAAACGTGAAGACATCAAGATTTATACATCATGAACTCATTGTACAGGACGTGGACTGGACATAAGGAAACGTTATCTAGTAGTTCGCTTACCAACGTTTTTGCTATGTCCACTGTACAATACACGGCCAGGGTTCATATATTTTGTCCACCCTTATCTTGAATAGTATAATTAAAGGATTGTACATTTCTATAATAGTAGTAAAATAACCTGGCAACCCCGGTATGGCTTGAGATAATCTGCGATTTAAAAAAAAATATATATATTTTATTCACTGACTAGCTGTGCCCGTGGTTTCACCTGTAGCAAATTTATAACCTATGTGTTATTCTGATGTATAAGCTGTATTATTGTAAAGTTTCATTAAAATACATTAATTTAGTAGTTATTGCGTGAAAGAGTAACAAACATCCATCTATCCATATCCATCCACACTTACAAACTTCCGCGTTTATAACATTAGTAAGAAGTTCGATAATGATTTTTCATGGGTGGCTTTTCAAAACTAGTTACGTATTTTTTGAGGTCTTTATTACAAACAGAAATACAAACCTTTTTTAATATAGTTATAACCCCTAAATCTTCGTATCTTCTTTGGAAAACAATTAAGTAATACTGTGGATAGGAATCAATGGGTCGCTGGAGGAGGCATATGCCAAAAGGCACACTGAAATCAGAGATTTATTAAAAATATATAAGATAAAATAAAAAATATTTGTAAATTTCAAATTAAATGGCTTTATTATTATTATTATTATTAAGTAATATACTATCAAAAGATTCTGTCATATCATATAAAAAATGGACACAACTCCGCGTAAGTTGATAGCGGAATCGAATCCGCGATATGTTAATGCGCGTCGGATCGTGACGCACGACGTCCACCGGACACTTGCTGAAGATCGCCTTGATAGAAAAATGCTTGACTTTTTTTATATATATGTATATTTATTATATTACTCATACACAATAACATAAAAAATAAATTTATTTAGTCAGTTTTTAATTATGCGATTTAGTTGTATATCTCTCAAGTTAGATAGACCAGGGTTTACTCGCATTTTACTCAGATAAACATATTACAGAAAATAAGTGCAATTTCAGAGGAGTTTCCTGCGGCACACTTAGATTGTGGAATTAACACCTGCCGCGATTTTCTCACGAGACTACAGTATGGGGTCATTCAAGAACGCTATATTAAGGTTTCTTAAGGGTCGGCAACGCCCACGTGGTGTTTCAAGCGTCCATAGGCTACGATAATCATTTACCATCAGATAGGCCGTATGCTTGTTTGCCACTGTAGTAGTATAAAAAAACATAGGTTTTTACCTGTCAGAAAGTACTACGGATATCATATCAGGATTAGGTCCGTTGTGCTGTTGTATATAGGCGACGGTTGCCACTTACCATCAGATGAGACGTCAGTTTGTTTGGCACTCCACATCTTTACATAATATAAAAAAAGCACTTCCACTGTCTGTTCGCTTAGATATTTTTAACTACGCAACAGATTTGAATACAGTTTATAGCAGTAGATAGAGTGATTCAAGAGGAAGGAATAATACATGTACACCCTTGCAAAGCCGTAGCGAGTAGCTAAGAAAACATAAGCGCATCACACGCACAGAGACATGTAGTCCCATGGTAAGCCGAGCTTGTGTTGTGGGTACTAGAGAACTGATATAAATACTCCATTTTTTTTTTGTAAATACATACATAATATACCTACATAGAAAACACCTACTTACACCAATGCAAACATTCATACTCATGAACACAAATATTTGCACCATGCGAGGAATCGAACGCGCGACCATTGGAAGTAAAGCGGTGTGCTAACCCCTAGACCACCATAGCCGTCGTCGATTCCAATAAAACTTATCTGAATTTGGAATATAAAGTACATAATTAACACAGCAATATTTCAACATGTTAATTGGTTACAGTTTTAAATTACCGCCCTACTTATGACCTTTACCTTCATAATGACGACACTTAATATAAGTCATGACATTAGAACAATTTCTAGAAGCCCAGCCGAGTCAATATTGCCTCTTATTAAACACCTTTTCGATATTATCAAGAATAAAAAGCTTCAATGCCTGCATACCATATGATATTACATTCAAGCTATAATAAACTGTGTTACCATGTGAAAAAGATGATAATCGCACTCATATTTCCCACACATTTAACCAATAGTAGCGTCGTCGAAACGTATGATAGATGAACAAAACTCCACGGCAGAACAAACTTAAATAAATCAAGATCCTACATCGATAATCGACGTCGTCTTTGTCACTCACCTCTTTGTATTTCTGTACTTATATCTTCAACGGTATTTTTTTTATTTCTACACTGGCAACACTGCACTAATGGCGCCCACACTACAGTGACGTTAAGTTGACAGTGTATAGATAATTTTTCTTGTGTTGTAAAGATAAAGTTGTTTTAAGAGATGGTTGAATATGGTAGTAAACATACATAGTTGCCAGTTTAATACGGATTCCACATATGAGGTCAGACCTGTTGAATGTTGTAACTTGAAAGTACTCTTATACTAGGTACAGTGTTTGCATTACCTATGTTTAATTACAATGTATTTTATATTATTGTACATTAAGAGTATCATGATTTAGTTATTACTATAGCAAAAGATCCTGAATTCGAGTCTGACTGATACCTAAAACATATGTTAATTTATCTATATTTCTGAGAGACTCTGGTAAAGAAAACATTCATAACCAAATTAAATAGGCACTATTAAATTATAATAATTATTGAATAATGTAATTAATAATGGGCATTTCAAGTCTTGCATTCACTACATATAGATTAATTAGTTTATTTTAAGTACAGCACAGGCTAACCAAAGCTTCGTGTTATAGAGATTAGACAACTGATAAAAGTAATTTCTAATTCAAAGTGTTAAGTTATATATTGTACAATTCTATATAAAAACTGAATTGTAACTGGCAGCGTGTGCAAGTGCGTTGCCATGTCCGTAAAACATAATAAAAAAAAAAGTTGAAAAAAGAAAGAAATCAAATTAATAGAGATTATGGCAACATTGCATTTTTATTTCAACAATATATTTTAAATCTAACAATCATCCCTTAAAATCTCGGCCAGGTTTAAACATATCTTATATATAAAATTCTCGTGTCACAGTTCTCGTTCCCATACTCCTCCGAAACGGCTTGACTGATTCTCATGAAATTTTGTGAGCGTATTGAGTAAGTCTGAGAATCGGCCAACATCTATTTTTCATCCCCCTAAATGTTAGGGGTAGTCCACCACTAATTTTTTTTTTTATTTTAAGGCAAAACAACGTTTGCCTGGACAGCTAGTATATATGTATATCTTTATATAACTGACCTACATTTATGCTCATTTTTTCATCTATCACTGATGCTCCGCCAGAGTAAACCGTTAGCGCACGCGGGAGCATCATTCCATTATCATCAATAAAAAAATGGCCAGATCTTAATCGAAGTTGAAGGTAATCTAGCCTTTATGAAATACTAAGTATATAAAATATTTATTTACACATATGTACGCAATAAACGCTCAAGGTCCCAGATCGAAGCTAATGGGGCATTTACATATATTTCTATAGCTATTAACTCTGTAACGAGTTATTTTGTAACGACTCACGCAATTAACTAGGTACCTATAAGGTTTAAACTAGACACCTATAATAAACGGTCGGTTGTTCAGTGGTTTAGCACACCGCTTTACTTCCGATGATCGCAAGTTCGATTCCTCGCACGATACACACATTTGTATTCATATGTATGATGGTCTGTAACGGAATGGGTGTTTTCTATATTGTATAAACCTGAACTCATCTGTAAGATTGTTTGTATTGGTCTGTATGTTTTCTATGTATATGTATGATAGAAATTATTAGACACATTTCTTTTGTAAATACATACATAAATGTATTTACAAAAGATATGTGTCTAAAAATTCTATCGATTGTGTAGACTCAAGACTGATTAGAGTGGCACTAGATGGCGCTGTGAATTATTCAGGGATATTATTATTACCATTGTACATACGTTCAGTGTAAAGATTAATTAAAGTTGCCATAATTTTATCATTTTTCATTTTTCTTACAGCGTCTTGGTGTAATGGTTTACTACTTAAATTACATTTTCCTGAAAAGTCTTGAATTCAAACCGTGAAAACGCTGCCCTTGCCAAAAATTTTTAGAGATAATTTATATCACTGACTAGTTCTCCGGTGATGGAAACTCCGAGGACCAAAAATCTAAAACGCCCCTTATAGAATCACTTCAAAACTGTACTTTAATTACAGTCTAAAATCATGATAAATAAGAATCAACGAGATATACTCATGCCACATAAACAGGGCATCCACCAATTATGTTTTATTATTCAATGAGTGAATTCATTTTTTATCTCGACCAAACATATCAGACAATCGTCTTATTTCAAGGCGTATCTCGGTTACCTGGATAGCCACTATCAAGATTTCTCGATTTATTCCACAGTTTCCGATCGAGTATCTTGTAATTACCAATATTGTAAATATAAAATGTAGTAATTATGTATAAATACAGATAGACGCTACAAGTCTAAGTGGTGGTCTGAGAACGAGTAGTAAGATAATAATCCAGGTGTAGTCAGAAAACGAGATTGCCTGCAAACGTCCCACTCATTCATTATTAAAAGTGTTTTCTATCACCGGCATATTCGGATAAATGGACAATGTTTCTGGCATCCGTTTTTCCTATAGAAAAGCAATTTTGTACCGCATACGAAAGTTAAGTAACAATTTTCCGATTTAATTTATTTTAAGACCTTATTTACCGGTCAAACACATTATTGATTTCAACAAAAAAAATCGTCAAATCGAATTGAGGAAATGAAATGAATTTGTATTTTTTAGGCTTAAATACACGACACTCATAATTACAATCAACTTAATATAAAATGAACTTATACAATAAAACACAAACACAAAAATAAAAATTAAAACATTCCAAGAATTACAAAAAAAAAATACTCTTTAAGAAAAAACTTTTTAAAAAAGATACTTTTGAAATCGTGTAACATGCACCCAAAGACGTAATAAAAAAGAGAAATTGAGGACCTATTGGCAATAATTTGAAACTGAGATACATGTGCGATGAGAACGATCGAGATCACGTCCCAGGGTTGGCGCAATGAGTACTAGGTGATCGCTCACGGGCGTCACAGCCAAAGATGCGTATCAGAGCGATTGTGACGCGACCGATGCACGACTATTTTAATTGGGCCCCGATCTTCCATATGATAACGGTCAAACAAGATGGCCGCTTTGTTTCTCCTCGTGAGTGTGTAGGCACGTGTTTGACGCTTGTCCGTCGTGTTATTGATTCTACTGAATGGTATTTTAATGGCGTTTTTATATAACTTACTCACGTATTGACTGTTGTCCAATTGTGGCTCTGATCTTGTGATAGCTATGTAATTTTATATTCTGTTAAATACAATTTCAGTTTATCAAAGATGACGCAATATGTATTATACATCTAAAGAGCTGTACTCATTATAATAGGTAGCAGTTGAATGTAACTTCATGAACACACTCCTTTTGCAGTCAAAGCGAATATAACAATGCGACATATGCATCTCTGCAAATTTCTAGTCAAGACAATGCGGGCACTGACTAGGTACACATGCAAAACAAGAATATGAATTGCATGTCTCCACCGTTGTGTAAAATCGCCATTATTTGACATGTTTATAAAGACAAAAGGGTACAGATGATTATCATTTAACGAATCGACGTTCAGTTTCGCGAACGCCACATAAACGACACCGAGTCACGCCATCTATCTGATTGCACGTTCAACCTTTTGCCGGCCAACAATCACAAGCTTATAACTTATTTAGCGAAACAGTAGCTGCAGCTCTAACGAACGACGATAAACCGGGCTTAGTATGACGCTAACATTAAGTTGCCAGATAAAACCACATTAGTCTGACCAATCGCACGTCACCGCTACATCGTAATGACCAATCACGCAGCACGGGCACTAGGATAGCGTGACCCGAACGCAATTCAATTTAAGTCGTATTCGTTACCGCGAGATGGCGGTCTGCGCGCGGGCACCAATCGTCGCGTCCATCTCGCTGTCGTGCCCATATAATGATCTTCACAGGGCCAGGAGAATGAAGTTGAGCCTCTCATTAATTGGCGTTTTGAGTCGAGATCGCAGCGCGAAAGATAGGTTAATTCCTCGCTGGGTTGAGATCGTTGTCGCTCAAAAAGGAAGGTGAGCGACCGTTTTCTGGAAATCAGATCCAATTACATGAAGGGCCCGTTAACTTTTTGTTCTGTTTGGCCTCGGGCCGGCTCACGTTCGCGATATTGATGGACGAGTATTGTATCAACCGGTTCGTATTGACGGATCATGGGAATCCCTCAAAATATGGCAACTAAGTAACCTTATCCACATTTTATTAAGTCGATATCCTATGCCCCACCCACGCGGCGACATTTACATAGCTCGGGCACGTCTCAATTAGGAGCGCTAATGTATGCCTCGACTTGCAGAGGCTCGATCTGACTGACGTCGACAGATAGCGAGCGAAACGTGACGAGTGACGACTATCGCGAGAAACTCCTGCCAACTTTGCATCGCACTACTATTAACAACACTAATAGGATGCGATATTGGCTGTGATCCTTTTTCCTTTACTTGCATAATTAGTTCGGTGTACGCTCCATTAATAAATTATTATTATTATTTCAGGTGAGGACGAGGAATGGGGAAACGAGAGCGAGGCAATGCCGGGAGAACCTCGTACGCCGAGTTCAGGGGGCGAGAGAGCAGCGTCCAGCGGGGGTGCTTCGCCAGCTTCGGGTGGATCTCCTGCAGCTTCTCCGCCACGATTGCGGCTCAATACGAGCCTTGCTACTGATCCGGCGCTTGCGCCACAAGCGGCGCCATTGAAACGTGAACCGCCTTCGCCGTCACCTCCACCACCACCTGTACCGCAAGCGAGAGACTATCTCGCTTTAACAGCGAATTTTCCCTCATTATTTCCTACTGGCCCTCCTGGGTATATGTGCAAACCATGCGGCATTCGTTATTCTTCCCTGAGCACTTTACAAGCACATCAGGAACATTACTGTTCTAATAGAAGACCTAAACCAGTTGAAGGGACTGAGGGATCAACTGATCCAGCCGCAGATGAATCTAGTAGTGATGCAAAGACACCACGCCCACCAGGCACAAAATTATACGCCTGTACATACTGTTCATATAGTGCGGATAAAAAGGTCAGCCTCAACCGACATATGCGAATGCATTCATCCTCCCCCGTTAGTAGTGGGACACCAGTACCGACGCCTACGCTAAATGGCGAAAGTACCGACGGTCCACCTGTACAAGATCGTTACTGCGCAGACTGCGATATACGCTTTAGTTCCATAAAGACATATCGTGCTCATAAAGCACATTACTGTAGCACTAGACAAGTAGTGAAACAGGCTTTGGCAATGACACGAGGTGGGTCAGCCACGTCAGGGTCAACTCCTCCATCACCTGGAGCCACACCTCCAGCGCAGAATCAGTACGCACTTGCTTTACCCACTAATCCAATTCTCATAGTGCCGTATTCATTATTACGAAGCGCGAGCACTCTCCCTGGAGCGACTTTACCTGATCCCGATACGCCCTGTTTTTTATTGCCAAATGGAACATTTCAACCGCTTAGTCGAGCGTTGTCAAATATAAATACAGATGGTAAGGAAAACGAAGTATTAAAGTCTGCAAATAGGCCGCGTGAACCGTCAAGAGACGGCGCTACTCCATTAGATCTTAGTGTACGACGTTCTCCGGAGTCTGTGACAACTGACGAACATGAAAAAGAAAATAGAATACGTTCAGCGACTCCTGAACAAATAGTTTGTGCTCCATCATTACCAGGATCACCAAGAACACCGTCACCGTCAAGACGGTCATCATCACCGAGTGTAGAAAGTTCGCCGAAAAGACGACGGCGTAACTCCAGAGACCCTACACCTAAACCACTAAATGTGCCCTCACCTGCAGAAGAGAAGTTCACCCCAACAGTAACAGCGCCAATTTTACCAGCGCTAGCATTGCGATTGGCAAGTGATCTCCCGGTAACAACTGCCTCACCGCAAGTTATAGTCAAACAGGGTGTATCAAAGTGCAAAGAGTGTAATATAGTGTTTTGCAAATATGAAAATTATCGCATACACAAACGGCATTACTGTTCCTCTGGCGGAGGGGAGGAACGATCGAGTCCGGCACCACCAGAACCTGGTCCGCCACCACAGTATCGCCAATTGATCTGCTTAGCGTGTGGAATACACTTTAGCTCACTGGATAATTTGACGACGCATCAATCTTATTACTGCCCTAAAAGGGAAACTCGGTCGCCCCGGAGCATTCCTGAAGCGCCGAGACCAGCGTCGGCGTCTGAAGGTGGATGGAAGTGTCCTTGCTGTGATGTGGTATCGCCAACTGCTGCCGCAGCCCAGCGTCATATGGAGGCCCACGCTGGCGTGAAGGCCTTCCGCTGTACCATTTGCCGATATAGAGGGAACACTCTTCGTGGAATGCGGACGCACATTCGCATGCATTTTAACAACAAAAAACCAGCCGAACTACAGGTGAGTTATTGTTTAACAAATTTCATTCTCAGTAGATAAGGCAGAATCCATACCAATATTATAAGCCTGCATCACGATGCATAAAAAAATGCAGTAGTTTTTGTTAGTTACCTCATTTCAAAACTTAACCTGCATTGCACTATGCGTGAGCATTTAGGTTTATTAATAGTCATAGTGATAATTAACCTTTTGTGTTCCTATTTTTCTTATTTTCATTGCACCTATGACCGTAGTTTAGAAAGACCTTGTTAGTACTTAGATATATGATAAAATCGAATCATCATACCATATAATTTTCGTATCAAACTCTTTTTTTGTCTCGATTCAAAATTGATATTTATCTAATATCAAAAACCAAATAAATGAACACCTTACATTCAGTAAAAAAATTGCAACGTACTTAAATAAATATAAAACGTATTGAAACAGATTTTAAACCTAAATCACTACAACATACAATCTACAATTACAGGAGGAAAGCTACATTGCGTGCGTTTTAGAAGAGGACAGTCGAGAGGCGACGTCGCCCAGCCCTGCCGCTGGCGGGGAACGCATCCACCGTTGCGGAAGCTGCGCCTACACCTCCACTTACAGGGGCAACGTGGTCCGCCACGGGCGCCTCGTGCACGCCCTCGACGAGCCAGAACAAGAGGAGCAAACATCGCCCATCCCCGTCGACATAAAGAAGGAGCCCGACGCAGAAATGGAAGAGACGCCTAATTACTGTAAATCTTGTGACATATCATTCAAATATGTGAACACGTATAAAGCACACAAGCAATTCTACTGCACGGCGAACAACCAAGAGGCCGCTGCGAACAATAACGTGCCTCCACCACAGCCCACCAGAGTAACCAACTCACCGGTGGTGTGAAGTCCCAAGTGACGATTCAAAAAGGAAAAGACATTCGACCAGTCAAAAAGGAAAAGACTAATTTTGACGTTCCGAACTCTTAGAGATATAGCATTCTATCGCTTCAGTTGCTTCCAGAGCATTGTAATTATAAACTTAGATTAATAAATGTATCCTCTCATTTTGGATTATTAATCAAATTATGTGCAATAAACGATAAAAAATTATTACGATACATATATCGTACTTCATATCAAGCCAAATTGACGTTTCAAAATTTCATTGTGAATGAACGAAAGTGTTGATAGAACGAATGTGTCAATCGAATGAATGAACGAGTTGATATAACTTGGCTATACTTGTATGCGATCCCGTTTACTATTACAATTTTGTTACAAAACTTGTTGTGTAAATTTACTAGTAGATATAAAAAGTTAACCTTTGTCTTTGTATTAGTAAGTACCTATACGTTAAAACTACCAAATTGTAAATATATGTAAAGATATTATTACATTGTAACTAAATTTTATTACCATTTGAATCGTTCTTAGTTTGTTGTTAATTTTGTTTAATATTAATTATTATTCATAGGTGAATTTTTACTAGGTACGTCTTGCAAAGCTGTACAATGCTCATTCCTGTATCGAAGTTTTACCTGCCAGTGGTGTTTCGATATTTTTTTTTAATTTCAGAGTATTGTGATTTTAAAATAACTACACTTTATTAATCTGCATCTAGGAATTTCCTGACATAATATGTTATAAATTCTAGCTAATGATTCGTAAAAGAAAGTACCTGTATAACAATCAGTCAAAAAACATCTTTAAATTTGCATACTATTTTTTTTTTAATTCGTGTAACGGAAACCTATTGCAATAAACATAGATTATATAGTAAATATTTCGGATTAATAAAAATATAATATTATAAATAAATGCCTATATTTATTGCGACATAATTTGTGCCAGTTTCATATGTAGGCATTATTCCTAGACTTTGGATTGGTATACCCATTCTAGTACAATCTGTAAGTATAGAGGTATAAAAAAATCCTTTTACAATTGTAAAATTGGCAATTTTTTTTTAAACATGGTATTACTTTTTAATGTGATTAACATGATCCTGTGTTATTTATATGAAACAGCTATTGTGATAATACAAATATAGCTTGAGCTGAAGCAAATTACAAGATAATATTAATGGAAATATATGAATTCACGTTTTATTGAGAATATTTCTATATTGTACTTATTATAAATCCCACATATTTAAGTATGTACCGCCACTTTTATTAATGACAATATTTCTTGTATATTTAATACAGGTCTCAGAATAGATTTACTTTAAATATATCCGTATGAAAACTGTTAATAAGAAATATCTTTGCATTATTATATATATTTTCCCCAAAAGTATCACCGATTGGTATCGGATATTCGGATTTAATTAATAAAATAATGCTGTTTAATATAATATCAAAATATGTACCATGTTTTGTCTATGCCAAAGCATTGTTAGTGTAATCGTAATTTGCATTTATAGGTATCTCACTAACTTTAATTATAGAATTAAGTGAATACAAGACTTATTCCGTAGATTACCTACGTATAATACGATTTGTGTATTCATTTGTGTTTGTCTGTCTTTGGAATGAGTCTCGAATTTCCGTAACGAAAGTGCAAATGGAAATTATAATGTTGATCTTCCAACTAACCACTGTGACGTTTTTATTACACGTAAGTACAGGTATGTGCAAGTGTTTGTGATAAAATTTATGTAAACTAGTTAACACTTTTATTCACACCTGTACATACCATAGAAACGTAATAAATAAATCAATCATGACATTAATGTAAGAGTCTACGTATTGCGTATTTTTATTATGCTATTTGTTGACGCCGCTTACATATTTTAATAATATCTCGCCCCTTATTGTCCGGTGAAGCTGTAAAGGTATATAAGTATGTGGTAAAAATAGCACAATAAAAATTAGCAAAACGGATATTCCCTATATGAAACAGTTAAAAATATCTGATGCGATGTGCCATATGTCTATGTTCTCAACTGTATGAAAAAAATAAAAACAATTAAAAAGATATATATTTAAGATGGCATCTCGAATAAACAAATAACAACTTTAATAACAGATTTGTATAGGTACAGGAATGAAATTGCAAATCTGTTACGTAATTGACTTTTAAATGTCATTGTCAAATCAAAAATTCATATAGGACATTTTAACTGCTCATGAACGTCAAATTCATGTTCATGTTCATCAACGTCAAGTTTGTTGCAAATGATAAATTAAGGTATTAATGAAACAAAGTGTATATTTGAAAATAAATTTTGAACTCCTGTTACTGGATCACTTGTCAGTGCAGTTTGTGTGAAGTTTTTAAAACTGTATTTCAATTGTTTGGGTACGTTCCTTCTTGAAATGTTAGTCCAGTTCGATGAATTCTATCGTTGGCTTTAATCATTTACGATAAACCCTGTACATGATGTAATTTTGCGATATTTTCGGAAATACAATCATTTTTTAATTCATAAACATCTTTAAATTTTGTACGTGAATTACGGAACATTTAATTCTATAAAATAAAACATTTTTTTTTAAGTAGTAAATAATACTCGAAGCCAAAAGTGTCCTATATTTATTTTGAAATGACAAATTCGCTAGTATCTACATCTTATAATCTCCACCCCAATTTTAGAAAAAATTAAGCAATCGGTCGGCTTGAAATAAAAAAAAATACTTGTCCATTAAAATTAAATGTGTGCTTTTTCATATAAAACGTACAGAAAGTATAATAATTGGTAGTATGCCACAGTACATATAATTAAAAATTAAGCACCATGCTAAGTAAAAAATAAATACACTTTCCTTACCTATACATTTCTGCGTGCGACAATAGTCGATTCATTTTTAAGCTCATAATAGTATATTTTACTAGAACCTTTGTTTATTTATATGCACTAACGCATGCTTTTATATCTAATTTCGAACTGACCGCTGCGCGGCGCTGGACAGCAAGCGGCGCGCCGATTTAAAAAAGTAAAACGGCGGGAAAATAGTGTACATCACACTTTTATAGTTGAGTTTATTTAAACTGAAATGTATTGAAAAACGCCTTAATTATGTTATACGTGCGTATTTAACACACTCAGCTCAGGCTGTAATTTCGTCTAGTGTCATATAACGATCATAACGCACATATATCGTAATATACTATAACATACAGTGCTTTACACATTAATGAAATTATTTAGTAATAAAAAATGGGCTTAAAAATGAATGTTTCCTAAAATCCAAATGTATAAATACAGCAAATAAATCAATGTTGAATGTAAACATATTAATTAATGAATTTCAACCGAGGTAGAACTACAATGATATTGTATAAATACGCCAGACAATAAATTATTTATCACATATTATATCACTTGTTTTTTTTTTATTCCCAACATAAAACAAAGAATACAATAAATATTTTATTAATGATTATGTTAGGGTGCTAATTTAATGTTTTATTTTGACGACCTCGGTGGTCTAACACACCATTTTACTTACGATGGTCGTGGGTTTGATTCCTCAAATATTTGTATTCATGAGTATGATTGTTTGTATTGTAATTACATTGTTTTGTTTTTTTTTGTAATTACATAGAAAACACGCAGACCAACTACGTGTTTTCTATGTAATTACAAAAAATATATAACAGCGGTCTAGTACTCATAACACAGGGTCTGCTTAGCTTCGGACTAGATGTTGTTTTGTGAATGATCCTGGGTTATTGTTATACATTTCTTTTAATGGGCTATAATGGAATTATTGACCCCCATGCCCTAACGTACGGTGGTGTATATTAAGTCTCGAACACTATTATAATAGTTCCAAATAAAACTAATGCATTAATGTTATATCAATAAAATATATATTTACAATTTTATAACAACATTCACTTATGACTAACTAGTTCAATCCTGTGATGGAACAGCACATAAATGCTAGCTGAGACAGAATATATGGCGTATTGAGTATGCATACCAAGGAATCCTGATTAAACACCTTGTTTTTGTCACATTTTCACTTATGAGTTACTAATGAATCATATATGTAGGTCAAATTAAAATTTTGCAGTTTCCATGTTTTTTTCTACTAGTAATCACCCGACTAATTATCAGAATCTGACAAATCACTGCTATATTGTTCCCTGTACTGTTCTGTGTCTTCATCCTGTCCGTAATAAAACCCATCATCACTATCATCCCTATAGCCACCACTCTCGTCCAATTCTGTAATCTTCACTGAATGAACTAGACTGTTACCGCCTATTAAATCGGGATCTTCTGACAGTACCTTTGCTTTATATTTAGCATATGCCATTCCGTACCTTTTTACATCCTCTTTAAAAAGATCGGGTGGTTCATCATATATTTTATCTTCTCCAGTGTCACTAGACAGATCGTCATCTGAAACAGGTGAATGAAACTTATTACCACTAATTTGTAATAATGATATCCCTGAACAATTCACATGGCGCCATCTAGTCCCAAATTAAGCAGAGCTTGTGTTATAGGTACTAGATAACTGATATAAATAGATATATATTTTTTGTAAATACATACATAATATACATACATACCAAACAACCTGACAGATAAAAACAACCATACTCATGAATACTAATATCGAATCCATCGGAAGTAAAGTGGTGTGCTAAACCACTAGACCACAGAGGCGTAGGATAGAGTAGATAAGAGAGTAGGAGATTATTTTCTTGAAGAAGAAGAATTGACTTCTAAGATCGAAACTACATTTCGAACTGACAGTACTGTGTCTTTAATAGACCTACAGGAATAAAGATATGTTGATTTTGATTTTAATAATTGTATTTTGCATCTATTTAATTTATAAAATCTCCTATAAAATTTTATAATAAAAAAAAAATGATAGTTTTTCTCACATATTTTGAATATATAGACAGTTCAATTTTTATAATATCTAAACATTTAGCATAGGTCTGGGCTAACGGTTTACGCTGGCGGGTCACAAGTTGAGGATGATAAAATAAGCAAGAGGCCAGTTCTGTTATCCCATTGTAATTTATTCACCGGATTTCCAGGAGAAACTGCATAGAGTACCTGGTATGCACCATACCAGGCCCAATGGCCTGGCCAGGCCAAATGATCCTATTGTTAGCAATGAAATAGCAATCTATTTCATTGCTAACAATAGGATCATTTGGAGAGAAGGGAATTGTTAGTAATGTGGAGTCATGACCCCTTACTAGCAATGTACCATGTCAGATTGACCTCCACGCGGTTCCCCCTGGAAACCATCGTGATAAATTCCTGGTAAATTTGTCATGATGGGCTAACTGACCTGACCTCATGTTCGTTTTATCATCTTCCACTGGTGCCCCACCAGTGTAAACCGTTAACGCAGCCGGATACAACATTCCATTATCATCCATAAAAAAATAGGATCATTAGTCCACATTACTAAGAATCCTCGTCCCCTAAAATCTAAAGATTCCACCAGCGTATAGCGTAGCGCAGGCGGGTATACCATTCCATTATCATCCATAAAAAAAATCTAAAGATTATATAGTATGATACGCAAAATACCTAAGCTAATTTACCTAAAGTACACCTCTCCACTGCTCTCACCATATCTTCTTCGTCTATACTACTCGGCTCCGAATCTGGATAGTCATTCCGCCAGTTATTCTCATCATTTGAGTCATCTTCATCATCATTATCAGTGGATGGACTGCGTCGTCCATTGTCACGGTGGGAACCAAATATTAAAGCTGTTTCGTAATCTTCTATACTGGAAATAAGATTGCGAGTAGGGGATTATTTATAACTATTGGTGTCCACAGTTTCACCCACATGAAATTTTTAGCTTGTTATTTGTAATTGTTATTGTATTTACTTTTTACATAACTAGTGAGAGTCATCAAGGAGTCAGAATGGGTTTTATGAAGATGTATCTTTCATTACTCTTTCATATAAAATTACTGAACAGTTTCAAATAAAATTTGTTATACATATAGAACATATCTACTTTATCTTGTGTCTACCAAATTTTATTAACAAATATGATACATTTTAACCAAATTTAAAATTCAAATTCAATTCATGATTTAACACATTCCATGAGTTTTATAATTAGTATATTTCAATATGCACCCTGACAGGGCAAGTAAACATAACAAATCTATTATTTTAATAAATTATCAGTATTTAATATTACTTATAACATACAATTTTATATTATTAATTTATTTAAGTAGGCAGCTCCATGGAATACAGCTAATAATCCATAGATAATGAAAATTATTTCTCTTAGAATACATAGACTTCAATCATAAACACTCTTAACACTTACCTAACTATATTATCCAACATGGTAACATCAAAATCTTGTTTAGCTGCTATATATAAATCATATGCATATTTAACATTATTTTCCTTAGTGTCTGCCTTTTCTAAATCAACCAAATGGTAGAGTTGATCACTGTCATCATTATCATTTTCTCTCAATCCTCTACTACAGTTCACCACTTCGTACCGACTCTGGCTTGACACATCTTTTCTTTCTCGTCTAATTTTGTCTATGATTTCATTAACATCATGTGTTGGTTTTAATTTTACTTCACTTTTTGGTGTTATATCTTTGACATTAATTTTTTCCTGTTAATTTTAATAATATCAATTTTATATACAGTTATTTGGTGTGGTTATGTCTACAACTAACAACACATGGATTGGAAACAACGCGCCGAAATAATACCACTCCAAATATGAATGTACAAAAAATTGGCGCGTAAAACTTACAATGCTTTTAATACTAGTAGTCTAAAATAGCATGTTTTCAACAAATGTGTTATAAAGAAATAAATTAAAAAAAAAAGACATGAGCTAAATTAACAAATTCATATAAGCTCTTGGTGAATGATGAGTTTGTTTTAATAATTCATTGAGGTTATAAGCATGAGATACGATAATAAATATGTTATCAATTAACAAAGCATGTGGTAAATAAATTGCAAATATATAAAATGAGTACCTGAGTATCAACAGTCCCTCTAAATACAAATAAAGAGGGTGACAGCTCTTCTGTTGCTGTTTTGATGCGTTTACACATGATAACCAGTGCATCTTGAGGATTGTCTTCTAATCGACGTTTTACTCTCAACACTGTCGAAGTCGACATTTTACATAAATTTAATTAGTTAATATTTTTTAGACTAAGACAGTATAGAAAGATACAAAAATTATTTTGTTAATTTCCAAAGAAATACATTATACAATAAATTTACAAACATCTTCTTCTTCTTTTCTTCTATGGCAATCGGTCGTTATTTTTACGACCATTTATGCCAGCGTCATGTATCAGAGGCACGCACTGGAGACAAAAAGTATATCCAAAAGACTAAGTAATTTTAGTCTTTCTGGTGTAGAAACTGGAAAGGACAACACAAATTTGGTTAGTAGTTAATAGAGTACATATATAATATATAGGTAGATATATTTTGTAAGTAGGTTACAATTTATTTAATTAATACATATTTAGATTTTAATGTTATTACTTTTAATGAAATTTACAATTATCCATAAAACATTAGGATTTTCAAAGGAAATTTTTAAAATATTCGCTAAGTTGACTGGCAGGGGAATTTTTTCTTTAATAAGCTGTGGATACACTAAATTGGAGCGGTTTAGTGGGCAAGAGAAGAAAATATGGTTTAAATCTCCCTCCTCATATCCACATTCACAAAGGGAGTTATCTCTGATTCTAAGTTTATGCAAAAATACTGGTGAGCAACAATGCCCTATGCGCAATCTACATAATATAGAAACAATATTTTTCGGCAATTTTTTATATTTGGCGAACCAAGGCTTTACAGGTATGTTTGGTTGAATAAAATAGTAAAATCGACCAGTAACTTTTGAGGAATCTTTCCAACTATTTGTCCAAGCATCACGGAGGTCTTTTATAGGGTAGGCTATAATATCACTACAATCTATTTGGTAGTACTTTCTATCTCCACCATAGCTAGCTGCAAATTTTGCTAGTGAGTCTGCACACTCATTGCCTATAATTCCACTGTGAGCAGGAATCCAAATTAAAGCAATCTCTATCCCCCTATCTGCACATTGTTTTATTTTAGCTTTGATGTCCAATATGATGGTACTTCGGGATCTGCTTTTAAACTGATTCCCTCTAAGGGATTGCATACAACTCAAAGCATCCGAAAATATGACACTTTTATGAATATTGTGTGCCTCGATAAAGTGACACGCCTCTAGTACTGCTAAACATTCTCCTGTATAGACCGAACATATCGGAGGACACTGATACTGCATAGCTATTTTTGAGTTTTGGTAATACACAGAAAATCCTGTGCAATCTGTACTTGATAATTTAGAGGCATCTGTAAAAAAGCGGTGATGATATTTCCAGTAATTTTCAACATAAATGTTAAATTCCAAATTTGCTTCGATTGTATTTTTATGTATGCCAGTCTCTAATATTACGTTCGGTTGAAATATTAATGAGCCATAACTATATTTATATAACGGCCACTTAGTTACCCTGTTCATAGGCGCATGTTCCATCAGTTCTTTCAGTCTACGAAAACTTTTGATAATCGGTGGAACATTAACAGGAGAGAGATCACTCAGTTCCTTTACAGATGTTAGTATGGGATGACTGCTGATATAAAATGCTTTATATAAGAATCTGTCAGATAGATATTGCTGACGCAATAGAATAGGGGGGTCTACACATTCTACCTGAAGGGCATTACGAGGAGATGATCTCATGCATCCTGTTATTATACGCAGGCACCTTGACTGAATGCCTTCTAACTTATGTATAGCCATTTTATTACATGGTAAGAGTATAAAAATTGCGTAGTCCATAACGCTTCTTATCAGTGCATTGTATACAAGCTTTAGACTATACGGATGAGCACCCCACCAGACGCCAGTTAGAGCTCTAAGGATGTTAATATTTTTTTCACATTTGGCTATTATATATTCTAAGTGGGGAACACCTGTCAGCCTTGAATCCAAGTACGCACCAAGGAATTTCACCTTATTGTTTGTTGGGATAGGGATACCAGCAATTTCAAGAGCACAACCAGGTATTGAGCGTCTTCTGGAAAATATGACAACTCTACTTTTTGTAGGTGATAATTTAAGATTATGTTCCTCAAGCCACGTATTAAGAGAGTCGAGCGATATCTGCATAGAGGATACAGCAGAGGAAATATCCTTATCAGAGATGTATAGAGCCAAGTCATCTGCATATTGAAGTATGCGGCAATTGTCATTCAATGATAGATGTAAATCATGAGTATAAATACTAAATAGCAAGGGACTTAGAACTGAGCCTTGTGGTAAACCTGTCCAGACAGTTCTTGCTTGACTCGGATTATTTAGAGCACGGAGGCTGATTTGTCTTTCCATTAGCAGACTGCATATAATCCGGATCATCTTTGCTGAGATATTCAGATTTTGCAACTTGTGCCTGAGTACTGAAAGACAAACGTTATCATATGCAGCTGAGATATCAAGGAATACTCCTACCACTGACTGTTTTTTAACAAATGAAGCCCTCACATCCATTACAAGTGTTCCTATGCTATCCAGTGTACTAAAGCCCTTGCGGTATCCAAACTGGGATTTGGAGAGAAGTCCTTTACTTTCCACAAACCATTCTATCCTGTTTTTTATTAAGTGTTCTAATAGCTTCATAAGTGTGGATGATAGGGCAATAGGGCGATAATTTTCTGCATTATCTGGTTGTTTACCGGGTTTCAATATAGGGATAATAATTTGTGTTTTCCAACTAGGAGGCAGTGTGCAAAATTTGTAAATGTAATTTAGTATGTCTAAAAAGTACCGTTTCAATGATGGATCAGCATTCTTAATGAATGAATAAGGAATCCCATCAACTCCCGGGGAGGAGTCGCGTACACTAGAAAGAGTGATGTTTAATTCATCCATGGTAAATGTATCATCTAAAACACTGTCCTGAACAGTAAAATTATTAAGGCTGGTGAGGCATACATCTTGAGCCGGTACTGATGGAGGGGCCAGTTTGTCAAATAATATTTCTACTGTTTCCTTTGACATTGCTGAGGAGCCTCGAGAAATACATGCCTTTCGGTACCTATTAATATTACGCCAAACAAGAGATGAAGGTGTGCGAGGTGTGAGACTGTCACAAAATTGTTTCCAACTATCTCGTTTCTTCTTATGGAACAAGCGTTTCGCTTTAGCAGATGTACATTTAAATTTGATGAACTTTTCTAATGTCATGTCAGTATTATAGGCATATTCTGTTTCGTTACGGGATTTTATCATTGCAGTGCACTCTTTGTCCCACCACGGAGGTGAAACTTTCTGTCGTTTAGGCTTTTTGAGAGGGATGCTTTCGCTCGCACTGCTGTCAACAACTTCTATCATCTTTGAATATGCGACTAAAATGTTATTTCGATTTATTATAGGTAAAGAGTTAGTTTTATTTTCTGTCAACTCAGTATATAAATCCCAATTAGCTGCAGATAGGCGGTATTTCAATAGAGGTGGTAGATTTTTCTGTGAAAGTATCTTAGATGGTAAAGAGATGAGAATCGGGAAATGGTCACTACTGTGAGACATTGGTAAGCACGACCAATGGAAAAGAGAGGCTAGATCTGGGGAGCATAATGAGACATCAACACAACTTTTGCGTTGACCTGGGTAGGTTCTACGAGTTGGTGAACCATCATTAAGAACACATAGGTTTAGTTCATCTACTACCTCTGATAATAGTGAACCAAAATGATCACAGGTTTCAGATCCCCATGAAAAGTGATGTCCATTAAAGTCACCTAGGGCCAGAATTGGTGGGGGTAAATTTTCTATTATACTTTTTAAATAGGGAATCAAACAAGATTGAGGATCAGCAACATAAATGGAAACTATGGAGATGTCTAAAACTCTCACAGCAACAATATTGATATCATCAGCATGAGGAGGTAGATTGATGAGAGAACTAGACTGTGAGTTCTCAACTAAGATGACAGATCCAGCATAACCATCCTGTCTGTCATCCCGATAACTGCAATATCCAGGAAAGTTAAAAACTGAACCTGGCCTTAGCCAAGATTCAGTTATACTGAGAATTGTGGGTTGGTATTTTTTAGTAAGGTAAGAGAGTTCGTGTTTTTTGCTTCGTAGGCTTCTAGCATTCCATTGTAGGACTTTTAGATCCATTATGGTTTTTGATAAAAGCAAGAGATACAATTTGATCAGCAACGTGGTCTGGAATTGTTATATTATTTTCTGATATGAATGAAGTTAACATATTAAGTATTAGTTCTAAAGTCTTAAGGGGGTTTTCTTGTGGGGAGTCACTAGATAGAGAAGGAGGATTTTTTGAAAGAGCACAACCATTTTTCATAGTAGAGGGAAAGACATAACTATTAACAATTTCTTCATGGGCATGACGGTCATACCCAGGTGTCTGGGCAGGGCGGGATTTGGGTTTTAGGAAAATAGTTTTTTTGTACGATGTTGTAGCGTTTTGATTTGATTTTCCTAATTTGTTTTGAGATGTAAATTTAGGTTGGTGATAGGATGTAGGAGGTTGACGATGAGACATTGAAGCTGTGACGTCTGCATATGAACGGGTAGCAGGTGGAATATGTTTAGATGCCTCATCATATGAAATTGCTTGTTCAGCCATCATAGCTTTTATGTTTTTCTGTCTTAGATATTCAGTGCAAGTTCGGTTAGTTGCATAATGATGTCCAGAACAGTGAAGGCAAGAAGCTTCAGTTTCTGAAAAGTCACAGGAGGAACCTAGGTGGTTCTGCCCACATTTATAACATCTTGGCTTCGATCTACATTTATCTTTTGTGTGACCATATCGGCAACAACTATAGCACTGAACTATGGGATATTGGTATAACTCTATAGGAAGAGAATTATAACAACAGAAAACATGTTTTGGTAAGGTTTGTCCATCAAATGTTAAAACTACTGTTTGAGTAGGTTTCCACTCAACTGATTCATTGGAAGTAACTTTTCTTGATAGTCTTCTTGTTTTAATAATTTGTCCACAACCAGTTGGGACTTTTATGTTTTCTATTATGTCTTCGTGTGTCCAATCTGTTGGAATGTCACGGACAAGACCTACCCTAGTGACATTATATGATGGAATAACTGCTGTATAGCCTTTTTGTATTAATAAACTGTTAGATAGGAATGCATTTGCATCAGCAGCTGTTGTAAACTCTACCGATATTCTATTGCGGCCTACACGTTTAACACCATCTGGCAGAATATTAGCAATTTTATTTTGATATAAAAATTGTCCAAACTTAATAGGATGAATGGTAGTGCCTGATTGAGAGTCTGTCTCTATCCGTGATACGTAAACAAGATAGCGGGATTTATCGGCATGTGAGTATTTTACTCGCCCTACTACCTGTTTTGCTACTTTATTAGGAGTTGGATTTTCTGAAGTGGGGTCTAGGGTTCTTTTCCTAGTTGAAGTCTCGAAATCTTCTGATGGCACTGTTAAGACAGGTGAATAAACAAATAAGTCACCAGATGGGTCGGGGGGTTCATCAGGAGGCTCATTGCCATCCATGTTGTGTCTAAGTCGATTTACTATTTAAAATTAGTTTATACAAATAGTTTTACTACTAACTAATACTAACCACCACCAACACACATATACAGCACTAACACAATACACCAAAAAGATTTAAAGTGTCGTACAAAAGACTTATTTTAATTTAAATTTAAATTCTCACTAACGCACGTGTACTCGTCAAACACTTCGCCCCCAAAAAAAAATCCAAAAAAATCAATCCTTCTTCGACAACTCTGAAACCTTCCTATATTCATTCGAGACCAAAAACGTAAACCAAATTTACTAACAAAATACAAATCCGTGTGAAGTGAACTGTCAATCTGTCAAGACTATCAGTATTTATATCAGTTGACACAAAACTGACGGCTTATGATCCAAAACGTATTTTTTTTAATATACCTCTCTTGAATATCCTGTTACTTTATTCAATATATTTTATCTACACAATTATAAAAAAAAACTATTTGATTATAATCTATTTACGTGTCCGTCCGTTATGTACTTACCATGTTATTGCATATTTACTCTATGGTACCAGTAAGATTATTATTGATTGGATATTGGTTTTCTGTGGTGGTGCCAGTCATTATGATCATGGTTTACAGTATATTGTCGTGTCAATCGTCAGTCATTCAAAATTCACAAAACAGACGATGAGGTATATCGTACTAGCGTTTGTTCTCAGAAAAAGAAAGTATAATAATCAAAATTAGAGTATACATGCTCCGAAAACTAAAAAACATTTTACTTGTGATTTATTTAATACAGTAAATTTTTAAAAATGGATAACAACTTAAAAAATTTTAATGCAATGGGCAGTGACGATTGGAGAACGCCGACCTTTCGACAAAATGTTGTGACTAAAATGTACGTATTCTTTAATCCATTCATTTGCTCACTGTTGTATACATTCTGCCTCCATACATACCACTGCACCCACTGGAGTAGTCTTTATTCTTGAAACCCAAAAATTCGGGTTGGCATAGCAGGTATAATATCACAGACCATGGGTTTTATTTTGTTTGCAGAGAGGATGTTATCCAGAGGTCTGGAATGCAAGTGGCTCGCAACAGCAGCGAAATGGAGAATCATGTATTTTCTAAAGCAAAAACGAGAGAAGAGTATATGAACATGGTTGCTAAACTTATCCTTCATGTTCGAGAAATGTGTAAGTTTATTATTGATTATATTTATTAAAGAAAAGTTGAGTCTTCTCCTTCTTCTCAATTGTATGACTTTTGTTGATATTAACATCATATATTAAATATGGAATTATATACCTTACAAACAGTGAAAGAATTTGTTAACATGTAGTAGTTCTGGTGTTTATATTTTTATTTAACTTTTAAATTAACTCTCACTCTCTCTCTTTTTTACTATCTCTATCTCCTTTTATAATATTAATAATAAATATTTTCCATACAATTACTTATTTATCTATACATCTCTAAACAAACAATATACATTCATCCAATAGATAAAGAAATTTATGATTTATTTATCTAATATACAAATGTTGATCAAATTATTAATATTCGTAAATATAAAACCAAGGCTGTTATCTTTTGGTATGTCATATTCATACACATATTCTACACATAATGTAAATATTCACAAACAAATCCTTAAAGATAATCCTTTCCATTCAACTAAATTACTAAGTAATTTATGCCTACAAAACATCTGAATAAGCTAAGTAAAAGAAAATAAAACCATGACTATTTTACATTTGTATAAAAAAATAGCTTCCTTAACTTTTATTATATCTTCTTCATCTAGCTCAATCAAAACCAAACCAAGGTGGTCCATCCATGCAAGGTAATCAGAATCAACAAGGCCCAAACTCACAAGTACAAAATCAACCAGGCCAAGGTCAGCCAGGACCCAGCAACCAGTCGGGCATGACTACAGACCCAATAAATGCCCTGCAAAATTTGGCATCACAGGGTTCCCGGAATCAGATGATGAACATGGGACCACAGGGGCAGATGCAGCAGCAAGGGGTCATGGGACCAAATCCAGGGATGGGCATGCAACCTCAAATGGGACAGCAAGGTCCTATAGTCTCCCAAGGGGGACCCCAAGCTCAGACAGCTACGAACTTGCTACAAACAATGACACAAAGACCTCAGATGAATATGCAAATGCAGAATAAAATGGCGGGAAATATGGGAATGGTTCCTAACCAAGGCCAAATGGGGAATACCATGGTAGGTGGTATGGGTGGCATGGGAAATCCTATGGGGAATCAGCTGCAGAATCAACTAGGCGGACCAGGGATCCAGGGTCAAATGATGCCAAATATGTCAATGCCAAATAGCATGCAGGTGCCAATGAGTGCAACTAGTACAATGGGAGGTCAGATGCCTTGCAACCAGGTTGTTGGTGGCATGGGCGGACAGATGGCACCTAACTCAATGCAGGGCCAGATGCAAGGACAAATGGGTGAGTTTAGAATTTTATATTTTATTATGACACTAAAAAAACAAGCATGTAGTAGTCAACTAACTTGAAAAAAAATTGCTAATCATTGCCTATAGATAGGGATCACCCTGTCTATAGGTGATGATTAGCAGTTTTTTTGCTGACATGATTGACACTTTTCTTATGTTAATAACTGATGATATATGATGAAGGTTTATGATGATTGACACTTTTCTTATAGTTAATGTTAGTACGTACAGGCACAAATTACACACACAAAAATAAAGTATAAATAATAACAAAGATAAGTATTACATTAAAATAAAATGAAAATAAAAATCCCTGCTGTGCAATTTCCAAAGAAAATGTAACATAAATTGACATACACATAGTCCAGCCTGCTTGCAGTCATGCTCAGGATGCTGTTGGTACTTTTTTTTATGGATGATAATGGAATGGTGCACCCGCCCGCGCTAACGGTTTACGCTGGCGGGGCAACAGTGGACGACGATAAGATGAACATGAGGTCAGGTTAGTTAGCACATCGTGACATATTTAGCAGAAATTTATCACGATGGTTTCCAGAGAAAACCGCGTGGAGGTCAACCTGACATGGTACATTGCTAGTAATAGGTCACAAGACCACATTACTAACAATCCCCTTTCCCCCTGCTGTTGGTACTGGCACTTACTCCGCACGAAGGATGCGCGTCTTCTTTTCCGCATCGTACCAATAACACAGTATTTATAATTATTTTCAGTTGGCGGCATGGGGAACAATCAGATTGTTGGCATGAATATGTTGCACATGCAAAATCGGGTGCAGAACAAGCAGGAGGTAGTTGGTGGCATGCTCGGCGGGTACACGCAAGCCCGGGCTCCGCCCCCCAACCAGTTTCTGAGGCAGAGCCCTTCGCCATCTGCCCCCTCACCGAATATGGGTGGCCCTAGTCCTGTTTCTATGGGTGAGCTCCATTTTGAATATTTTTTATAACTGGTTAATGCTGAATTCGTCAATATATCTAGCTGGCACTATTTCTTGGTTTGGATGTTCTTTTTTATGTTACTTATATAAACATTATACCATAGCATGAACATTTCTAGCAATTAGTCCACATTCCTACCAATTCCCTTCCCCACTGTTGATACAGTTTCAAGGTTCACAAAATATCTCTAGTATCGGAACATACATTTCTATATGCATTACTATCTGTGGCCGTGGTTTCACCCGCATGTACTTTATACCTTATATGTTACTCTGATGTATAAGCTATATTAATGTAGTTTCATTAAAATCAGCTCAGTAGTTTTTGCGTGAAAGGGTAACAAATATCCATCCATATTCACAACATTTAATGTTCATAATATTAATAAGATTTAAATAATTGATTATTTTCTTCTAAATTTTAAAGTTTGTCGTGATGTGAAATAGGCGTCCTTCAAATTTTTCCATATTGCGGTCCTTTACTCTTGGAGTCTAACTTTTCGTGTTGCCTTCCTAATATAGTCCATATTTTATGTATTATTTTGGCATTACATAAGTTCATGATTGGTGTGTGACAGGCGTGATGGGCGGCGCGGGCACGATGCCGTCGCCGATGTCGCTGGGCGCGCTGGGCGCGTGCGTGGGCGGCGTGGGCGGCGTGGGCAGCGTGGGCAGCGTGGGCAGCCCCTCGCCCTCCGCGCCGCAGCACCTGCCGCACCACGTGGCGCCCCACCAGAGGTACCGCCCGCTACACTCGCCACACTAACGCTTCAATATTTTATATGAAACTAGCTGACGTTGTTTTGCCATATAAATTAAAATCGCTATTAAAAAATAGGGGTTGATGATAGAAGGGTGAAAATTTAACGTTGTATATATTTTTTAATGCCACAAAAATATTATTATTCATGGTATTAGTGACCTTATCCAAATAAAAAAAAGTATTAAAATTTCTCACTCAAAAAGCCAAAAAAGACTATCTATTGATTTGACAATGGCCATGAGCTGACTCAACAATCAGTAACAGATAAGGTAAATCTATGTATTCAGCTTCAAGACAAAATACATAGATTTTTTATTGTAAACTATTGTAAAAACCATCACTATCAAAAACCTTGCCTATGGCTACATACATATATGTTCATAGCATGTGTATATATTTCATATATGTACATATATTATTATTGTTTACTCCTAATATAATTTTAGCATATTTTATTATTATTTTTTGCTTCATTCCATTAATGCGTCATCTAAACTCATCTACCATCATTCTCCTTTATTCAAAAGTAAAAAGACCGCCTTTTGTACCTTCATACTCTAAAAATTATGTTCATTATATTTCATATCAAGTGCAATAAAAAGTAATAAAGAAATAAAAAATACTCTAGTATTAAAGGCTAGCTAACCATCCACTGAACTGTCCGCATCATCGATTTCTGTATATTACAAACTGGAACATTTATAAGAATTTTATTCCAGGGGGGTAGGCATGGGTATGGTGGCGTCCCCCTCGTCGTCACTGAACACCCCCGTGGGGGCCGGCGTGGCGTCCCCTAGCGGCGAGGAGGCCGCCTACAAGGACAAAGTCCGCCAGCTGTCCAAGTATATTGAACCGCTGCGCAGAATGGTGCACCGGATGGTGAGCGAAGGAGAGAGTAAGTATTCAATGTTACGTTATTACATACCTCGGTGGTTTAACGGTTTCCCTCTACCTTAATTCCATTGGACGTGGGTTCACTTACATATGTATTCATGAGTACGATTGTTTGTATCGGTCTGGCTGTTTTCTACGAGTATGTATACTATGTATGTGTTTACAAAAGCAATGTATCTGTGTATTTATACTTTTTTTTTTAACAATAAGGTATTATAAGAAAATGGAACGGAACCTAGGAAAACCTGTGTTACAGTCTTCTTCTTAGTTTTCTAATACCCATAACACCAGTTCAGCTTAGCTTAGGATTAAACAGCGCCAGCTGTGTGAATTCACGTCAGTCAGTCCACGATTATTATTATTATATTACTATGAGTAAGATATACGAGGTCAGCAAGATATGTATATATAATATATATAACGGGGTAACCATGGGCGGCCTTATAGCTAAATAGCGATTTCCTCCAACCTTAAGCTACAGAGGAGAGATTAAAACAGCTGGTCGAGATATAACAGTAATTATTCTTAATATTTGTAATCAGATGTGGAGAAGTTGACAAAGATGAAAAACCTACTGGACATCTTATCGAACCCAAACAAGCGCATGCCTCTGGAGACGCTCATCAAATGCGAGGTGGTGCTGGAGAAACTGGATTTCAGACGCGGCGAGGGCGTCGGCGTGGGCATGCCCACTACTGGGAAGGTGAATAACAGCTTTTTTTTTTATACATCTCGATTTTTTTTTGCAATCAAACGGGGCGTGTTCCCAGTCGATTCACACCGCCCCCCTGACTCCTCTGTTACGGTTACGGTTACTAATTTAATTATCTCCCCTGGACAAAAACACAATAGTATAAGCTGGTGGTTACTACATTCTCCCTAATTGAATTATAAAATTGGATCACTGATTTTGTAATTGTTCAAGCTTATTTGAACTTGAGCAATTACAAAAATAGTCATCCAATTTTAAATTCAGTCAGTCCTTGTTAGCTCGAAAACACTCCGACCTGATGGTAGATTTGACATATCATAAGAGTCTGGAATAGACCTACTTAATTAAAGATGTTTAGGATAAACGGACTAACCTAAGGGTATAAAAAATATGCCTTTTTATTTTCAGACATGAAAAGGTTCTTAAAAGTTACTCAACCTGTTTCAGAATAAGTTTAAATTTAAATAATATTATTATTATTAGAACTCTCTGTGTTGGACGAGAGAGCGATGCCCAAACCAGCCATTGGAACGGCCTTCATCCCCAGTTCGGGGACAAGGTCGGTCGATACTCAGAATGCTGAAGTCCCAAAATGACTGCCTAAATTCCGAACTGTGGAAAATACTCAACCGTAAGGCTGAAGAGAACGGTACAGTCCTGACCGTATCTCTGGATGAGCCTTCGGTTGACTTCCTCAAAACACAGGACTATAAAGTCAACCTTGGCTTTAAAAAGGTCCTGTTCCGGGTCAAGGGGATCTCCACGCCTACACAGCAGCCTACTTCGGACGGTAATGGAAGATCTGCCACAGAAATACCCACACCATCCGAAGCGGCGAAGGGCGTAGACACCAAATAATATTAACAAACACAATATATTTATTGACTGTATGATGTATTTGTTACAGGAGCAAATATTCAATCCGCTACTTGAGGTGGTGAACAACTGTCTCCAGTCACCATTGTCCAATCACACACTGAAAAGGACCTTCGGTTCCACGCTCGATGCTCTCAACGGCCCCGAGATCAAGTTAGTAAAAATATAAAACTTTTGAGTGTAATATCTTTGGAATGGCATCTGTAACCTCCGGAAAGACCTTTATAATCTCTGAAATAGCGTCTGGGACCTCGGGAAAGGCAGTACACCAGTTTTATCACTGGTAACACATGATATTTGTACCATGACAATACCTTGGCAACAACTCTCAATATTGCATTCACTTTATAGATATTAATTATCTAATCATTCTTTTTATACAAATACTCAATATCATTCCCCATAGTCTGTATGTATTTATTTTAACAGGAATCTACCGCCACCTTATAAAGTACCGAAGACTGAGGAACCGGTTATGGATATACCAGATGTGCTGCAGGGTGAAATAGCCAGACTAGACTCCAGGTTTAAGGTAATTTACTCTAACTCATCTCACTTATTTTTGTTGCGCGAAGATTGTTTTTGCGAGATATGTTTCAGATGTGATAGATTAGCTACAATAGTGAAATTATAGGGATTTATTCCGTGCACTTCACGTTTGGTATAGCGACGCATGAGGTGTAGTAGACATCGCAATGTTTTAATTAGTGTCCGCCTATAGCCGGGTCAGTGACCTCACTGTTTACCTGTTAATGATGTTGTATTGGAGGTTATAACATAGTGTGTGTGTGTGTGTGTGCAGGTGTCGCTGGAGACGATGCAGCTGGCGGGCGGCGGCGGCGCCATCTCGCTGGTGGCGGCGCTGGACGACGCGCGGCTGCCGTGCGTGCCGCCGCTGCACGTGCTCGTGCCGCGCAACTACCCCGCCGCGCCCCCCGCGCGCCCCCGCCCCCACGCCGCGCCCCGCCGCCCCCGCCCGCCGCACGCCTTCCTCGCGCGCCTCGACCGCGCCCTGGACGCGCGCCTCGCCAGGTACGTGCCCCCCGCGCCCCCCCCGCCCCGCCCCCCGCCGCCCCCGCCCGCCGCACGCCTTCCTCGCGCGCCTCGACCGCGCCCTGGACGCGCGCCTCGCCAGGTACGTGCCCCCCGCGCCCCGCCCGCCCCGCCCCCCGCCGCTCCCGCCCGCCGCACGCCTTCCTCGCGCGCCTCGACCGCGCCCTGGACGCGCGCCTCGCCAGGTACGTGCCCCCCGCCCCGCCCCCCGCCGCCCCTGCCCGCCGCACGCCTACCTCGCGCGCCTCGACCGCGCCCTGGACGCGCGCCTCGCCAGGTACGTGCCCCCCGCGCCCCGCCCGCCCCGCCCCCCGCCGCTCCCGCCCGCCGCACGCCTTCCTCGCGCGCCTCGACCGCGCCTCGCGCGCGCCCCGCCGCCCCGCGCCCCGCCCCGCCCCGCCCCGCAAGTAATTGAAGAGAAAAAGCTTTAAAACTGTTATTTACCTAAGCTAGGTAAATACGGCAGCTACAGTATTATTACATTAATATATGTTATTATGTTTTACAGCCTTCCAAAGAACTGTTCCGTGAGCCAGTTGCTGGACGCGTGGGAGATGAGCGTGCGGCAGGCGTGCGCGCCCGCACCGCCCGACTACGTGCCCGTGCGCTCGCTCGGGCTGTGAGTGCGTCTCCGCTTGTAAGCATTCGGTAACACACCACCCTGTATCAGCGGCCAGATCTTAATATTTTATCATGTGGAAAATCTTCAAAAAACCGTACCCCGCTAGAGGGGTGACGGAAAGATGTATAGGTTTCTTACCCACAAAAAAAAACACACTGTGTACCTACGAGCGCCCTTGCTAGAGAAACAAAATCACATTAGCATTTTACTCTGACGGCGTCGCCCCGCCCTTCAGATGGTGTAGAACAAGCCCCTTCTCGTTGCTAGGGCGACCTACCACAGCAAGCCTCCATGACCATTTAACTTGGAGCAGCGGTTCGTATTTGCTCACTTGTTTTTGGTCGAATGCATTTATTTGATATTTCAACAACCAGTATCAGCGACCACGCCCTAAGTGACTTCATGGTTTCTCGAAATCTGAACCCTATGTATTCTTGGTATTTCAACAATCTTTATCATCTTAAATAATCGCTCCTATGTTGAAAGAGTCTAATCAGCCCCCAACCTACAGAATCAGTAACCACTGACAGTAATTCAGTCTGAATGCCTCTATCTTGTATTACTCAGGTAAATTAGTAAATGTCTGCATGGCTCAGTCTCACATATTTCAGCCACCACACAAGCTGCTTTGTAAGATGTGTTTCCTTTGAGAGTGAGGATCGGACAGTGAAATTACAGGTTATGGAGCCATGATATCTTATTCCTCCAAAATGGCAATACATGAGTAGTCATATAAACGCTTACAACTTACCATAACATCATTTGATTGCTATTTAAAAATAATATTGCTCAGTTCAAGTCTTGACAGTCTCACTATATGTGTCATCGGTTGTCGGAATGACCAATAGCTTGTTTGTTATTCTAAGTAAAAAAAAGTTATCGCTCACTCAGTCCAAGTACAGACCATCTCACTATGTATGTGATCGATTGGTTACCCAGTCTGAGTCGTCTGTCTAAGTCGATCCCGTATCTCTCACACATACAAAGTTATTGGGATCCCACTTACGTGAAACTTGAATCACAACAAGACAAAACAGACTCACAACAACATTCAATTGAATTATTATGAATTATGCACTGTATTAATGTATAAATTTTTATATTTGTATCAATATTGATCTGATTTTTAATTTTTTCTTTGTTATAAATGCATTGGAAATATTATAATTCATTCAATACTATTTTTATTATACATTTTGTTACCTTAGCTATTGTCTCAAAATGTTTTAGTATATTTATAAGTAGTTTTTAAGTATAATAATTCATGTACTTATAAGTTTTAATGATATTTCAATTATGGGCTCCTCTGATTGATTTTTTTAATATGTATTGTAATCCAGCGAATGTGATATTAGTCTGTGATAATTTTATGGAAACTAAACCTAACATATTCGCGATACGTTGAAAATATCTTAGTACACATATTAAGTGTATTCTTAAATAATTCTTATGAAATTAGGCTGTCTGTGTAAATTGCGTCAAACTAAAAGGTATGGTAGTTTTTATTGACTTCAACCATTTTTATTGAATGTCATCATTTATATAATAACTAACTACTCGCCCCGGCTTCGCCCGGGTGTACATGTATTATATATACATATAAACTTTCCTGTAGATCCGCTCTATCTATTAAAAAAACCGCTTCGTAATCCGTTGCGTAGTTTTAAAGATTTAGCCTACATAGGGACGGACAGACAGCGACAGCGACTTTATTTTATACTATGTAATGATTATGATTTTATTACAAAATTTTATTTATATCTATTCAGCGTTTCAAACCCAATTGGAAAATAAACTTAGTTAATTTTAGCATTTATAATTAATGGAATGATTTGACTGTTGTAGTGAATGATGTAATAATTTTATTTTTTCATTGTATCATTGTTTTGTCTGGTTGTAAACTTATAAGTACGTATATTATAACTAAATAAAATATAAAGACAATTTAATTTGTAACATCGATTTTGGACTATATTTTTTTATGATTGTCAGATGGAGTTCCTTCGTTTATTTAAATGAATGTTGTAAAGTAGAAGTGAGTTGTACTTTTGAATATATTTGTAAATACGTTTGAAATATTCCTTTTATTTGGTAAAATATCATTTTGGTTTCAGCCTTACACTCAAAAATAGAAATGTGCAACATTTCTATTTTTTAGTTAATGCACTGGTTTCCAGGGGGAACCTCGTGGAGGTTAACCTGACATGCTACATTGCAAGTAGTAGGGTTATTAGTCCACATTACTAACAATCCCCTCCCTCTCAATTTTTTTTCGTATAATTGGATGATAATGGAATGATCACCGGCCTGCGCTAACTGTTTACGCTGACGGGGCACCAGTGGAGGATGATAAAATGAGTATGAGGTCAGGTCAGGTAAATACACGAGGAATTTATCACGATGGTAACCACGTGGAGGTCAATCTGACATAGTACTCCCCCCTGAATTTTTTTTTGTGGATAATAATGGAATGGTTCACCCTCCTGCGCTAACGGTTTACGCTGGCGGGGCACCAGTGGAGGATGATAAGATGGAGCATGAGGTCAGGTCAGTTAGCTCATCGTGACAAATTCACTAGGAATTTAACACGATGGTTTCCAGGGGGAACCGCGTGGAGGTCGACCTGACATGGTACATTGTTAGCAATGGAATCATTAGTCCACATTACTAACAGCCCCCCCCCCCTTCCCTCACTTCTCACATGCTAGTACAATTGTTATTACACACGTACGATATGGGTTAGTAAAGAGCTTTACTATTATTGTGTTTTAAATTATATTACCAATTTTTTTTAGACATTCAGAAATAATTTGTATCTTGTTGGATATTTATATATATTAAGTACTTGTCTTATATAGATGATTGGGTTTTTATTGAGTTATATAATGATGAGAGATGCACGAGGGTGCATCTTATGATTCTCTACAAATTAGTTAATCTCTGGTCCTTGTCTCTTGATCACTTCTCCATTTTCTTCCGGATACTACAGATGAGTGGCTAAACTACCTTCTGTCTTTTCTCCTCTATTTAAAGATTGTCTGGAAGAGTTCGTTTAAGTGATAAGACCGTTTTGTACCTACATACTTTAAATCAGATGTTCCCAAACTTTTTTGTGTCGTAGACCCCTTGTCATATGTTCAAAATCTACCCTGTACCATCGTAAGCACATATTATTATATTAGAGTCCGTTAGTTTACTGTTCCCACGCGTTCCCTTCCCCTCCCTTACCTAGTACTGAACTGACCGTACAGCGGCCTTGACGCGCGCGCGCATTTGTTGTGAATTAAAATAAATTAGAACTGTGTTAAACCTACTGTGAAACTGGAAAGCTAGCGAAGATATCTTCGAGACCCTGAAGCCCAAGAAATCCGCAGAACCATACAGGTACGAGACAGACGCTTCCCTATATATATACATAGTAAATTCCTTAACATTTTGGTAGCAGAGAGTAGTTTCCCTAACATCATACTTTCCTGTTTTGGGAAGACCCCATTCCCCCATTCTTACCTGGTATTGATTTTTTGTAAATGTCTAACTGTAGTAATGTTTAGCTTTAGAAACTCAAAGTAAAAACAACAAATGACCGCTGTCGTAGACCCCTTGCAATTTGTCATAGACCCACTACCCACTTTGGGAATCACTGCTTTAAATATTCTGTTGTTTTTAATTTTTATAAGGTGCAATAAAGAAACAACTAATGTGGAGATATAATTTATTAGTAGGTGTGGTGTGATGCTAGTGGTGCTACAGCGAGAACTGGTAGAGTTCGGCGTCCCGTGCGGGGGCGGCGGGGGCTGCGGGCCCGGCCCCCCCACTGGGTCCGGTCCCCCCACAGGGGGCGGCGGGGGCGGGGGCGGGCCCGGCCCCCGCACAGGGGGCGGCGCGCGCGGTGCGTCCGCAGCACGACCAGTGCCGCGCGCCCGGCCACCCCGCGTGACCGTGCCCGCACCCTGGTTCACGTTATATTATATTATTAACAATAATAATCTCAGGACAATTCACAGCGCCATCTAGTCCCAAATTAAGCTACCTAAAGCTTGTGTTATGGGTACTAGATAACTGATAAATACATAGATTTCTTGTTAAATACATATATATTATATCAGACCGACACAAATGTTCGTACCGTGCGAGGAATCGAACCCGCGACCATCGGAAGTAAGGCGGTTTCATAACCGCTAGACCACCGAGGCCGTTATCTATTAAATTCTTCATTTTAGAAAATAATTTTTAATTGTTATTAATTTATTAGTAGTCTTGGAGTTAATGCAGTGTTCATATCACCAAATTGTGCCGTCTCACCTACTTCAGCCATCGCGCAGCATTATTTGTAAGCTGTGTTTTGTTCATAGAGTGGAGTAATAATTATAACCATTGACAATTCCTACGACGCCTGTTTCCCATTGTTTCCTACCTGGTCAAAACTTTTATGATGGTTAAGAAAATTGTTTTGTGAGTTTAGGGAGACTCAGCTGTGGTTTCAAGGATAGTAGGGTAGGGTTTTGAGGAGTGGTACCCTCCAAACATGTAAAAACACAGTCTTCCTCTCGTTTCAATTAAATCATAATCAAACCTGTTAAATCATAGTCAAACCTATATATTGAAGATAAAAAATAGTCACCTGGCTGTACTGTCGTGGGACACATGTCAGCTGAAAGTATTTAGTTAAAATAGTTTCAATTTGGCCTTTAATAATAATATCTAGACCTTATACACCAGAAGTTTAAATTCGTCATTAGGTAGCTATACTAGCTTTTACCGGCTTCGCTCGCATAACTTCATTACTGGCTGCTAGACAGCGCTGATTTATAATTGATTTTAACTTCATTAGCTTCTAGATGTCGCTGAAGTACCTAAATATTAATATATTTTTGAGTTTTTTATAAAAAAAAATAAAAAGTATCTTATGATCATTCCAATACCTCCAAGAACATGTATACAAAATTTCATGATGATCGGTTCAGTAGTTTTTACGTGAAAGCTTTACAAATATCTCTACTTTCACATTTATAATATTACTAAGAATGAATTGGATGGGTTACCCTATCCTTCCGGGTAACATGTGGGTGTGTGTACCTTTATATCCTCCGGGCATGACTCCGCCGCAGCCACAGACGGCGTCCCGGCGGCCGCCCGACGAGCAGAACGCGCAGCAGTGGAACACGCCCCAGTGCGGCTTCGGTACCCGGGCCGCGCACAGAAACGGACTCCCCTGCGGACACCATACTCTATATCAGGGGTGGGGTGGGGTGGCCAACAGGTCGATCGCGACTGTTAGTCCAGTAGATCGTGGAAAGGCAAAAAATATAAATAAGTCGATCAGACTGCGCAACGTAACCGTAAAAAAAGTTGGCAATTACCAACTACAAACCTGATTATGCTGAACTGGTGGAAGATGCTCAGACGCAATACTCATGTAAAGCTAAATAAGTACTAATTACTAAGAATAATTTTCACATTTATATTTTTCTCTTCATAAAATAAAAAAATACTACATGATTGTACTTAACTATGCTGTTTCACCGGAGTCAAAAGAAAAAAAAACTGTTACATTGAAGATTTCAATAAGTATGTAATTGGTAGATCGGACAGGGTTTCAATAGTAAACAGGAGATCTTGGGTCTAATAAAGTTGGCCACCCCTGATCTATATTATATGTCGGGGAAAGGACTGTTCCATTGTTTGTTGGAAACTAAGAGCAAAGTCAGATTGACCTCTACTCTGGTACCTCTAGTAACAAGCGTGGATAATTCCCGGTGAATACACGTTATGCTAAAATTGACCAGTATTTTTACTAGGGATGTTAGGGAGCTCCATAACCGTAACCAAAACTATCGGATATCCGATATAAAAATATATTCGTAACCGTAACAATCAAAATCCTTTCTGACAAGTTCGGGGAGAATTGGTTACGATGTGCTAACTAACCTGACTTCATGTTCATTTTATCGGTAAGATAATGACCATTTGATTATCATTTATAATCCCCTTACGAGTGAATAATTCATATCCTCCGATTTTCTGAACTTCCGATTGAATCCATATCTTGTCCCTCTGAGTAAGCCTCTTAGTGATTCCCCTCTTCTATATTCCCCATTCGAGTGAATTCATATCCTCCCCCTCCCGAGTGTATCTATATATTCCCCCTCCCGTGTGTATATATATCCTCCCCATGCTAGTGAATCCATACCCCCCTCCCCCTGCGAGTGTTAGTGTGGAGTGCGGGTGTAGTAACGTACGCGTACGGGCGCGTCGTGCAGGGTGACGGCGAGGAGGTAGGCGCCCGGGGTGCGCGGGGCGAGCGCGAGCGCGTACGAGCCGTCGCCGCGGTCCCGCACGCGCGCCGCCGCCGGGGCCGCGCGGGCGTCGCGGCGCCGCAGCAGCCCCGCCACCTACACATACACACACCTACACATCACATACACACACCTACACATCACATACACACACCTACACATACACACATATAATAATAAATGCCTCGCATGCCTCGAAAATCACTTCCTTCCAGCATACTATAGTCAAGTGGAGTGAATTGTATATTATCATCATCACAGCCCAGAAGATGTCTCCACGACGATCGGTCCTACGCTGCTCGCATCCAATGCCTTCCAGCGATCTTGACCATATCGTCGGTCCACTTTGCTGGAATCCTTCCCACGCTGCGTCTTCCGGTCCGTGGTCGCCACTCGATGACTTTATTGCCCCAACGACCATATTGTATATATTATATTATATATACAATAATATATTTTTAAACAATTTAAAATACACACCTTTCGATTCTACTTAGTAAATTATCTACAATGTTAAATTTTATGTGTTAAAAATAGAATTAAAGAAAAAGAAACATATTTTTAAACAATATATGTATGTATGTCCATATCTTTAAGATGAAAGTGTTTATATATGTGTGTGTGTGTGTGTGTGTGAAACATGCAACTAGATCTTAAGTTAGGCCTATCTGAGTAGTGCGCAATAATCTTAACGATAAGATGGGGCCGTTATTTACACGGCGGCCCAATCACTGCAAATTAAATAAACACATGGTGTTTGGGAAACTCTCTGCTACCAAAATGTTAGGGAACTTACTATGTCTGTTACGTACCTGATTTGGTTCTACGGATTTCTTAGCCTTCAGGGTCTCGAAGGTATCTTCGCTAGCTTTCCAGTTTCACAGTAGGTTTCACAGTTCTAATTTATTTTAATTCACAACAAATGCGCGCGCACGTTAAGGCCGCTGTACGGTCCGTTTGTTACTAGTTAGGGAGGGGAAGGGAACGCGCGGGAACAGAAAACTAACGGTCTCTAATATAATATAATATCTGTGCTTACGATGATACAGGGTAGATTTTGAACACATGGCAACTAGCCTAGAACTTGAAGATTTGGCAAAATGGAAGAGCAAACGACATCACAAATCCTATGTGGTAGTAGCTCACTCAGGCATAAACGAAATATCTTCTGAAAATTCACATTCTATCCTAAGGATATAAATAGCATCACTTCAGTATCGCTAGTGTATGGGATTCTTACCTACTAAAAAACCGTCACCCTTTTGGCAAAATCTTCAAAAACCAATTCCCTGTCTTTTTAAGATTTCTCCACACGATAATTGCTCTGTGCTGACTGCTTATTATAAATACGATTATCGGATTTTTTATTTCTTCACACTTTAAACTTGGTTTCAACTTACCTGTTCACCACCACACCAAATGCGTTCACCGCTGCTGTCACGCAATTCTAATATTACTTCATGCTCGCAATCCACCTGGAGATCTTGAAGGCCTGGAATTATGTCAAGTAACCTGTTACTTTATATTTTGTTTCTATATCTTTATACAGCTCTACGCTAACGGTATACGCTGGTGGCCCCACCAGCACCACCTAATGATAACCCTGGACAATTCACATGGCGCCATCTAGTCCCAAACTAATCCGAGGATGTGTTTTATTAATTAAAATAATATTAATTATTATGAAAAAAATTGCAGAGCAAATTTGTTTAGTATCCATAAAACAAATTATGGATATACTGAAATATACTACATATATAATGTACATAGAAAACACAAACCGATACAAACAATCATACTCATGAATACAAATGTTTGTACCGTACGAGGAATAGAACCTGCGACCACAGTAAAATAGCATGCTAAGCCGTTAGACTACCGGTGGTATCAATAGATATTACCTTCAGTGTTCAGCACACATTTTTCAGGATCCGGGGCCTGAGTGAACAGTCTCCCCACCAGGGTGGGGTCGTGTGGGGCCGGAGCAGTTGGAGCGAATCTCAGCTCACATTTTGGGGTATCTGATAGTGGCTGCAGTTCAGTGAGCCGTTCAAGGCGACGGAGAACCGCTCCGCTGAGGGACAGGAGCTCGTCTTCTTTAGCTTCTGAGAGGAGCTGGAAATAATGATTTAAAACCGTAATCTACTATAATGTGGAAGTTTGTGAGTGTCGATGGGTGCATGGATTTTTGGTTTTTCTATAACGCAAAACCTTTTTTTTTCTGGACAATATAAACTAAGTGGTTCGATACCACCAGAGAGATTGGAATCATCGAGCGTACTCCATGTGAACGAACCTGACACTTGTATAATAGGACTCTCTGGTCCGCAGTGAAGTATCGCTTCAGTGTATATGGGAGTAAGCTCCTCTGAAAATCGAGTTTGTGTAGTATGTAAGTGTATGTAAGTGTATGTTTACACATTACACTGAAATGGTACTTACTACTCAAACTGTACTTTATTCACCACACGTGAGTGAAGTACAGCTTGAGTGTACGCGTAAGGAAGGCCCCTCTGAAACATGAGTTTGTGTGTTTGTGTGTGCATCTGTGAGTGTTTATGTGTGATGAGTAAGTACTACTTCAGTGCACGCGGAAGGAAGGTTCCTCTGAAAGTTGAGTTTGTATATGTGTAATTGCGTCTGTGAGTGTATTTATGTGTGATGAGTAAGTACTACTTCAGTGCACGCGGAAGGAAGGTTCCTCTGAAAGTTGAGTTTGTATATGTGTAATTGCGTCTGTGAGTGTATTTATGTGTGATGAGTGAAATACCACTTTAGTGCACGCAGAAGGAAGGTTCCTCTGAAAGTTGAGTTTGTCTATGTGTAATTGTGTCTGTGAGTGTATTTTGTGTGTGGTTAGTGAAATACCGTGTCAGTGTACACGGAAGGAAACTTCTTTGGAAGTCGAGTATGTCTGAGCATGTGTGTGTAAGAGCGTCTATGAATGTATGTGTGTGGGAGGTTGAGTATGTGTGTATAAGAGCGTCTATGAATGTATGTGTGTGGGAGGTTGAGTATGTGTGTATAAGAGCGTCTATGAATGTATGTGTGTGGGAGGTTGAGTATGTGTGTATAAGAGCGTCTATGAATGTATGTGTGTGGGAGGTTGAGTATGTGTGTATGTCTATGAATGTATGTGTGTGGGAGGTTGAGTATGTGTGTATAAGAGCGTCTATGAATGTATGTGTGTGGGAGGTTGAGTATGTGTGTATAAGAGCGTCTATGACTGTATGTGTGTGGGAGGTTGAGTATGTGTGTATAAGAGCGTCTATGAATGTATGTGTGTGGGAGGTTGAGTATGTGTGTATAAGAGCGTCTGTGAATGTGTGTGTGTGTGTGGTGTGGTGTAGCGTGTGCGTACCTCCTCCGCGAAGTGTACGGCGTGGTGCGCGTGCAGTGCGCGTTCTCGGAGCGCGCGACGGCGGCGCCGCACGCGCGCGCGGTGCTGGGCGCGGGCGCGCGCGGCGGCCGCCCGCAGTGCTGCGGCGTGCACGGCCGCCGCGCGCACGTACTGCTCCGCCCACGCCATCACCTCGCCCTCCACGCGCGCCGCGCCAGACTACACACGACAACCTTCACACGACACGTTCTTTCACTTTTTTCCAGAATACTCTAATGCTGTTGGCCGCAGCTGGGCTTTACAACTTCACAGGACGTTAGAGAGCGAGTGCAATAGGCACTACAAACCTGCGGGAGAGCTAATGGAGCGGCTGAAGGCGAATCAATCGATTCCTGGTCTGATTCAAACGGGGATCGAAATTACGACGGCCTGAACCGAGTTTCGAACCCCTAGCCTTGTTGGCCTTAAGCCGCTCCATAAGTCATCATAACCATTTCAGTCCGGAAGACGTCCACTGCTGAAGAAAGACCTCTCCCAAAAATCTCCACAACGATCGGAACAACGCCCTCGGATTTGGAGTGCCACCCGCACTCGCACTCTATTATCCGGTAAAGTTGTCCAGCATTAGAATAGTACGAAAAAATCAAAATTACGTGTGCGAACAGCTTTTATGCCAGAAAGAGTGTGCATTTAAAAAAAAGAGAACGAAAAACACCAGTTTCCGCTAGTTCGCGAATTCCCGAGTTTTTCAATCATGCGGCTTTAGCAGCTTTTTGTGATAATTCATTATCATTGCAAAATGGCCGATTTCGGACTATACAAATGATGAATGTCTTTGGAAGATAACATCTGTGAAAACTCGTTATCGTCTCACAGATTTTAGTCTACTCGTTCTCTTTATACAGGTACATACATTTACAGATACGTTCTTTCCTGCGTGTAAGCCTATACGCACGTGAAAGAGTGTACTACACGTACAGGCAGTTTATGAGACATACTCACGTCGCTTTGGAACGCCTCGTCGTCTAGTATGCGGGTGGCTCGCTCCACGTTGTCGGGCACGAGCCGGGCTCGCTCGCACGCGTCCCGCAGTAGTCGGGCCCGCTCGGCCGCCGCTCGGGACGCGTTCGCTAGTGCGTGCCCCGAGTGAGCTATGATGCAGCAGTCCCGACATATCACCTATACACCGTAGCAATAGAAATACTCATCATCTGCTTCTTCCTTATCCCATTTATTTGGGGTCGGCGTAATATGTCTTTCTCTTTCATTCAAATAAACTCAATACAACTTTTGAATAGTCATATTTTTTATTCCACCACTCATTCGGAACGCAGAATTATCACAAAAAGAATGCGGGAGAAACTTGTGTGTTGGTCTTTTGCATAAATATTATTTTAAATCAATAATTACACAATAACAACGTGAAGAATTAAAAAAGGTACATTTTTTTACTACAAATGACATATTACATACTTTATATAAAGCCTGTGTTTTTTGCGCTAAATTAATTACAAACAACGATTTTTTTTATTCATACAAAATCGTCTATTTTAAATATTGCACGTAATAATCTGTCAAATATCACTGCTAACATCCCCAGTGTTGTTCATGTATATAGAATACGAGTACAAACAGATGGGTGTACTTACATACATCCATTGTTATATCAGGCTCCGGATGGCTGACTGCAGAATCAGGCAGAAACGTGTATTTACAACCAATGAGAAATCAGTAACTTTACTATTCTATTCATGTACATAAAAAAACTTTGGTTTACTTGTTGGCATGTAGCGCAGTAGACGCTGAGCTCAGCCTTCGGATGCTGACTGCAGTACTTGACGGGCAGAGGATCTAGTGGGTGCAGCGAGTGCCGTGAAGTGGCCTTTTGTCTGTGGTGCGAATCGCCACAAGAACTGCACAGGCTGACCAAGCACTGACTGCAGCGACTCTCCGCCTGAGTTGTGAAATAGAAATAATCTATATTCAAATGAACTCTATATATGTAAGCACTTTTGAATACGCATACTTTTATTATTCGAAACGCAGATTCGTCACAAGAAAAAAGTTGCGTATTGCTCTTTTGAATAAATGTTATCTGTACATATAATTAAAATTGGAGTGTCTGTTTGTAATATTGAAATAACCGTTTTTTATTACATGCATATGAATATAAATATGGTACAGACACCAAAATAACATTTATTACAATTTTTGTCTGTCTGTCTGTTTGTTCCGGCTAATCTCTGAAATGGCTGGGCCAATTTTGACGGGACTTATTTTGGGAGGTAGTTGATGTACTTTTATTTTAGAAAAATATACATACATATACATATTTTAGACAAATATAAACTTTTAATTTAAAATATGAAAAAATATTTATGGAGGAAATTTGTATGCCTTTAACGACCATAGTTCTGGAATTACAGACGTGAATGTATATTTTTTTCTAAATGCTGAAAATCGTAGTTGAATAGTTAATTCCATCATTACAGTAAATGTGCTGTCTCGAAACTTATGGGAATTGGAAACGGCCGTTCCGCGTGTAACCTCCATGCATCACTTCAACGCCATATGTTCTCTTAAAATACGTACCTTCTCGTGACACACAAAGCACATTTATCTTCGTGGATTCATTAGCAATACTGTATTTGTCAATCCTCGATATTAATTGGGGGAGTTGTAATACTCACTCGTTGGTTGTATTTATTATGTGTGATTTATCAGAAGACGAAGAAATGTAGTTAAGTAACGGACAGGTCATCATTATACTTAGTGTATGTGTTTTTTTAATATCAAACAAATTAAAGACAGAATTGGAGTCGTGTCGCATTAAGGCTTAAAGAGTTTGTAATGATTTATTGTACAAAATGTTAACAGATACATGTCTTAAAAAAAATAAATGGTACAATAGCGGACTTATCCCAAAAGAAGGTATGTTCCAGTCAACCTTTGAGTGACTGAAAGGAATTGTGGAGTGGTGGATACAGGTATAATAAAAAAATACGCGTCGAAAAGCAATATATATATAAATATAGTACAAGAAGTAAGAGTAAATCAGAGTATGATGGAAGATCGTAGAAAGTGGAAAGAGCTGCACCGACAAGAGCCCTGCTCTTAAATTTATGAATGAATGAATGAAATGTGTTTTTTATTAAATATCTTTCGCTTAAAAAAATACTGAATAATTATGTGTTAATTTCAAACAATAAAGCGTAGAATGATAGTCTGTATCAATCTGATGTATAAGCTATATTACTGTAAAGTTTCATCGAAATCCGTTCAGTAGTTTTTGCGTGAAAAAGTAACAAACTTCCATACGTACTCAGAAACTTTCACGTTTCTATTATATTAGTAAGATTTATACAAAAATAAAAATCATCCTTTTTAAATTCATTTTGTTATTTTTCGTATGTATAAAAATGCAATGAAACTATTTTCACTTTAGACTATTTTTTTCACTTTTGAAAATCGTTATTCAAAACACACCCGATATATATAAATATCAGAGATCAAAGCTATCTTACCTTAGTGTCACTGTTACAAAGATCACAAAGTACGCTGGCCTTGCCCCGCTCCCTCTCCGCGGCCATCATTTTCCGCAGCAGCACATAGTTCAGTGGCAGGGCGGATATACCCCCCAGGGGTAGCGGGGTCTCGTGACCGCAAGTTGGACATAGTAGAAACTGAACGCTTTTACCTGAAACCTGAAAACGCACATATGTAAACGAATGTTTAATTGACGATCTCAGTGGTCTAGTGGTTTAGCATCCCGCCTCACTTTTGGTCACGAGTTCAATTCCTCGCATAGTATAATATAATAATAGTACCCCTGGGTGATTCACACAATACTATCTAGTCACAAGCTATAGTTTCTTTTTTATAGCCTAGGGGACAAACAAGGTTGCGGCTCATCTGATGGCAAGTAATTACCGCCGCCCATAAGCACCCGCAATACCAGGGGAATTGTAAGTGCGTTGCCGGCTCTTTAAGAAAGAATAACTCCTTTATTGAAGGTTTATATATGGTATCAGTTCGGATATACCATTGCTGGAAGGTTCCACAATGTGGTTGTGTGCACAATAAGTTTCTAGAAAAGGCACGTATATAAATACTTAGATACATTTTGTTGTAGATACATACACGAATACAAATGTTTGTACCGTGCGAGGAAACGAACCCTCGACCATGAGCATTAAGCGGTGTGCTAAACCACTAGGCCACCAAGGTTGTTAATGTACAACTGACCTTTCTAGTTAATATTCCGTGCTTGCGAGACTTATGTTCCCAACTGTCCTCTGAGTCAGAATTGTGGAGGTCGCTCTCGTAGCCCGACGCGGCCGAGACCCCGCCTGACGACTCGCCATGTTCTAACTGAATAGATCCTGCAAAACGATAATGTGGATTAGCTATATTATTATTGTTAATTTTACTGTATTTTTTGTATGATGATTTAGTAGCACTATGTTGGCAGTTTGTATTCACACATTTCATCTAAAATAAGTAATAATAACGTAAAGTTTTAGAATTATTTAAAAGAGCAACACTCAAGTTTCTTTCTCGTTCTTCTTCTGATGATGTCTCATAATGATGATGACAAGCTTTCCGAATTAGACGTAAATTAAAAAAAAAGAATGACTATTCAAAATTGTTCCAATTTAAGTTTATTTGAATAAAGAATATTGTATTCTATCTTATCCAATTTCTTCTTAAAACATGCATTATTTACGAAGGTACTTTTAGAAATATGATATTAATCCTAATCTAAAAACGTTAGTGTTGAACAGTTTAAAAGTTAAAGAAATATTGGCCCGTGCGAAGCCGGGACGGTTGGCTAGTACACAATGTACATAGAAAACATCTAGACCGACACAAACAATCATACTCATGAATACAAATGTGTGTACCGTGCGAGGAATCAAACCCGCAACCATCGAAAGTAAACCATTAAGCCATTTTCCAGGTGGATCGTCAGGTTGTTTGCCATTCCTGTAACCACAGGTAAAACCATTTCTAGCAAAGTATCATGTCAGGTTGACCTCCACGCGGTTTCCCCTGGACACCATCATGACAAATTCTTGGAAAATTTGTCATAATGATCTAAGTGACTTGACTTCATGCTCATATTATGCTCATGCTTGTTGCTGAACAGACCAGTCCCCACAATCAGCACCCGTTCACGAGTATGACAGACGAGTCAGCCATATCGACCCGGCCGACCACGCCACCACAAGTTTGAACTTTATAGCGACATTACTACGTCATTTATATCATTTACAGCATAGGCTGTATCAATCACAGTTTTCAGCCAATACAATATTTAATTTACAATAAGTATATACATAAAAAACCACAGATTAGATAAACTTATGAATACATAAACTCGCACCCACGCTGAAGCATCATTCATAATTTTCATTTATTTAAAGCTAAATGATTCATAGTTTAAACAAGGTCGAGTATTATAAGAATTTCAGTAACTCTCGACCGACAGCATCATTGCCAAAATATTGCGGATATGCGAACGGTAACCGGAAGGTGTTTTTTTATGTCATGTCATTTATAACTAATGGTTGTATAGGAAAAATAATGTATACTAATATTATAAATATGAAATTGTCTGTCCGTATGTTTATTATTCTGCTCTCTCTCTATGACTAAACGGCTGACCAGATATTAATGAAATTTGAGATGAAGATCAGGAGAGCGTACCTACATCTACACGCGAAAGTTTGTAAGTATGGATGGATGCTTGTTACTCTATCACGCAAAAACTACTGAACGGATTTTGATGAAACTTTACAGTAATATAGCTTATACATCAGAATAACATAAAGGCTATAATTTAAAAAGATATTATGTAAATTGGGCAACATATAATTATAAATGTCAAGTAAGTGCGCGGGTCAGCCAGGAAGCTATTGTATTTTATGACCAAAACTACTTTTTTAGCAAACCAAGAGTTATATTTACTTACATTTTTAATATCTACAGAACACCCCCATTATATTTCCAAATATTTATCACTGCCTGAGGTCAGCCGTATGCTTAAACCGTTATTAAATAAAAAAGTCAATGACATCTAAGAAATGAACAAGAAAATAACACGTATCTGTTACATATCATCTCACTGTGTGGGTCTGAGTCATAATACTCAATTGAGTTTTTATATAGAACACATCCATTTGCCAGAAATTGGAATTGGTTGATCGTTGCAAAATTATTGGCAGCCATTTTACTGTATTTAAAACGAGCGTGTTGAAATGTTTTTATATGTCATGTCAGTTATATCATGACTTAAATATAATTTATTTCATGTTAATGGAACCGTATATATATAAATTTATATATTTTTATTCTACTATGGTGGCGAACAAGCATACGGCTCATCTGATGGTGAATGGTTACCGTAGCCTATGGACGCCTGAAACACCAGAGGTGTCACGTGCGCATTGCCGACCAGAATATAATTATACTACTATTACTAGTAGCTGTAGCCGCTGTTTTCCGCGTGAAATTAATAGCATACATTACCCTATATGTTAGTCTGATCTATAAGCTATATTACTGTACAGTTTCGTCAAAATCTGTCCAGTAGTTTCTGAGTGAAAGAGTAACAAACATCCATCCATAATCACAAACTTTCGCGTTTATAATATTAGTAAGAGTATGCGATATTATGTTATCTGTGGTAAGAGTAAGTTCTATCCAAATCCGTAAAATAGTTTTTACGTGATATGTTCCATCCAAATTCGTCCAGTACTTTTTGCTTAGAGTAACAGACATTCATTTATCCATAACCATACTTACAAACTTTCACTTTATAATATTTAGTAAGATTATTTTATCTTTGGAAATCAGATCAATATTAAAAGAGAACTATATCGTTGTTGTTGCCGATGGCAACCTTTTTGATTGTCTTTACATTTTTGCTAGCGAGCTGATTACACTTATTTTACCTCACCCAGGAACGTGTCTCATTTTGAACAATACAGTCCTTCCGTAACAGTTGTAATGCTAAATAATCTTTCTGTCCACTACACCAAGAAGTTTAAGGAAACGTCAAGGAAACGATTGTTTACATTCATGTACCATTACTTGACTGTGTGAATGTATGTTTGTTTGCACGTGTCGCGCGTTACTAGCGGGGTGGCAGTGGCAGCCAATTATAGAAACACATTAACTAAGTTCCGGCGTGTGAGTACGCATCAATGAGACTGAATATATTCATTATTATGCATTTAAAATAGGGATGACATGGATACAGATGTTATTTACTACTTTACTATGGGAATACGACAATTTTATATTTACTTGGTTGTACAGACAAAAGTTGTTTTGTCATATAAATTAACTAGCTTTTGCTCGCGGCTTCGCTCGCGTTAATTTATCCCCATTAGGGGTGGAATTTATCAAAATCCGTTCTTAGGGGATGCCTAAGTCATAGTAGCTTTATGCATGCAAAGTCTCAGCCCGATCGGTTTAAAATTGACAAAGTTTCATACAAACTTTCATCCCCTATTTTATTCCGTTGGGGGTAGAATTAATCAAAATCCTTTCTTAGCAGATGCCTACGTCGTAACATCTACCTGCATGCCAAATTTCAGCCCGATCCGTTCAGTGGTTTGGGCTGTGCGTTGATAGATCACTACGTCAGTCAAGTTTGAGTTATATATATTTAGAAGTACTAATATCGCTATTAATAAATAGGGGTAGGATGGTAGAAGGGTGAAAATTTAGGTTTGTATGTATGTTTAATGCAACATTATAAAAAAATTGGCAAACACAAACAAATAGATAGTAGCCGATTCTCAAATCTACTGAATATTCATTACAATTTTATAAATATTGGTCAAGCCTTTTCGGAGGGACACGTGACACGAGATTTTTTTTATATATATATGATTCCTTATAGGAAAACCTAGGGTATGTAGAAACAATTTACAAATATTTTATAGAATTAGTCGTTATTTTGCATTATATTATTTTGAATAAAATAATTGATTTATATTATTTTGAAATTAAATGAAATGAAATGATATTTATTCAGTAGATGTTAAAAAAACTAAAACACACATTAAACAAATAAAAATAAACTCAATAATTGCAACAATTACAAAAAATAAAAAAAAGTACATTTACCATATAAATACATTTGTTATAAAATTACAAATTACGTATGTTTGTCAAAACATCTATAGAATAGGTCCGTGCTCAGTATAATGCTGCAGCGGCTGTAGCGCTGCAACGCTGTTTTTCAGCACAAGACCTGGTGGTGTATTGTTGTGTTGTACACGATTTATATGATATACTAAATATATATTAAATTGACATTTTGTTAAATTCCGCTACAATTAGTATGTGTGAGACCAAATATATTGAATGCGGAAACTTTACTACCGTTACCTTCTCAAATAGTGATAAATTTTAATAGCTATGAAGCCTAGTGTTGCCTGTTCGGCGACCTGTCAATCAATTTACTTAACAGTTTTACGATACGGCTAGACACAATTATAATACCGTATGGAATTCATGAAAATTGGTATGAATTTAACCAATTTAAACTATCTATCTCGATAAGTACTAAGTTAATTTTTGAAACAGTTTTTTTGGTCTTGATCTAAAGTTGGCTTTTTCAAGTTACGACAATTCTGCTTTCTTCCATCCTTATATATAGTTGTTCATCTATTGAAACAACACCTTTCTTCTTTGCATGTCGGATGTAGGTGATTGATTAACAAGATTAAATAAGCTGGGTCACAGCTTACTCTGTGGGGCTTCGCACTCACGATATACAACTTTACCTAGTCTATAATTTATAAAATAAATATAACGAACATACCTATTATGCGACATTTTGTAGACCTCGGAATATATTACCCCCGGGTAAGGATTTAGCATACCGCCTCAATTCCGATAGTTGCGGGTTCGATTCCTAACACGCAAATTTGTAGGAGATCTTAAGAGATCGTTAATTAAAAAATGTTATTATAGCATTTCGGGGTATGAAAACGACATATTGAATTAAATATTCTACAAGTTTACATAATAGTGAAATATGTATAGTTTAAAATTATTAATAATTACGTGAATTAGATGTTATTATTATTATTATTGAATATATACAATTTAGAATTCGTCCTCCTCTCTTCTCCTCTGCTTGCTGTGTCCAACAGGCTCCATAATTGACCTACTTTGAATTAAACTACCTACCAACTGCTTATTGTACAGTTATGTAATGCAAAGCTCAAATAAATAAATAATTAAAATTATTTATTTTTATTTATTTATACTCTTTATTGCACCAATTACAGAACAAAAACAAAAAACAATTAAAATAGAAAATTTACATTGATACAAAAAGCGGTCTTATCGCTAAGCAATCTCTTCCAGACTACCTTTAGGTGGATAGAGAAATAAAAATAAGAACAGGGTAGGTGGCGCACGTAATAAATAAAATTTTATTTATATTATATAAATGATGTATTATATGTATATAAGTATATGCGTATATGTATGTATATTTAAAAAAATATATTATATCGTATATATATACTAATTCAAATGTAAAAAAAAGATAACTTTAATGTGATGTGATATCATCATCACATGACTCATGACACCGCCCTCATGACTCTGTTTGCCCTATGGTTTACTGACAGAAAATGCCTCAAGGTGGAAAGTCCGCCATGTGCACCTCTATTTATTAATTTAATAAATAAATTAGTATGGAAGTATGGATTCGTTTCACAGTTCTAATTTCCACAGACGAAACGAAATTTTGATTACACAATACAACAGCCACTATGTTTTAATGAGTTGTTAACAGTTTAATAGCCTCTCCAGACTCCAGATGCACTGCACGCCCTACTGAGTAGGACAAAGCCATAAAACCATGCTTTATTTACATTAAATTAATATCCAGCTCAAGATGACCTCCCTAGAAACGTCTACGCACGACGTAATTTGGCACCCGATCGGTCGGGTCGATCTGTCATCAACTTTGTCGATCCGATCGGTCGAGTCGTTTGTCAGTTTAAAGGATAAAAAGGATACGATACGATCAAAAGATGAGTATGACGAGACGAGATCAAAAAAGGCACCAATGTATTGCAAATTCTTTACAAGATTAATGTTAATGTAAACAAAACAATTATTATAAAAAATATAGACAAAATATAATATGATATATGTATTTGGAAACTTTTTTATATACAAAATGAAAAATATGTATAGTTCATAGATATTAGAATACCTAAGATTTTGACATTATTTTTGTCCATTTCACGATATATGTTGAGTAACGATATGGATTGATCAACTTAATTTCTTAATTGACAATCTGACCAATGATCAGATTATTCGACCTGTCAAAGACTCATAAAGCGAAATTTGGATCGTTCGACATTACAATGTGCGATTTCGTGTCTTTGAACATTAGCAACGTATTAACTCTACATTTCGTGATTATTGAGTTAACCGACATCGTTTCAGAGATTAGCAAGAACAAACAGACAGACGGACATATTTTTTACAATTAATTTATTAATGTAAGTACCGTATATACTTTCATATACATTTAGTAAAAAGCTGTTAATTTTAAATTACAAACAGATACTTTAATTTTATTTATTTGTACATATAATTAGATATACATAAAATAAACAAAAAAGTTGTCTGTCTGTTATGCGTATTTTAAATATTAATTTATTCGATACCCTCAGTTCGTACCACAGATAACATAATATTACATAGTTCGTACGGTCGACATCGGCTTGCCGCTTCCATTCAATATACTTACTTAATATTGTGAGATCATTTCAAATGGTATTCCCGATTCGTTAATAGGCCCATCACTTTGCACTACGTGTATTTTATAGGGCTCTATAAATTTATGGCTTGATAAAAGATGCGGTTGTCTATTGTTATATGTTTTTGATTGGCTTCTCTGTTATAATCCATATAAACAGAGAATAGAAATAGTATTTAGTGTTTAGTAGTTAGGTAGACAATTTTTATGATTAACTAATCACTCCTGACATCGAGTGCTTAGAAATTTGTGAGTTAAGAATAAGTATATATATTAACATGATTATTATATTACATATGACACTTGGGAATGACAGTAGAACCCTCAACAACATTAAAAACTAATCAAATCATTTAATTTTGTAAATTTTGGATATAAACATTCTATATATCATAATTATGTATTAATACGTGACATTAGAAACTTTTTACGAAAATTGCGGATAGAGTTATGAAATTTCGCACGCTTATATTATAGAATATAATATAATAGAATAACATAAATCACAGATCACAACAAAATAAAAACGACAGCTGACAGCTGCATATAAATTATTATATAAGATAAACGTAAATACAAAACAAATCAGATGAAATCATTATATACAAAAAAAATAAATAAATAAAAGAACAAAATAGTAAAACAAATAAATAATGATAATAAAGTAAAATGCATTTCTTATCCACCACTGCGGAGCATCGCCACCGCATCACTGTGTACTGTAAGGGGCCGACGCTGATTTTCAGTGGAACCCCGAATAAGTGATTCACGGATAAATATGCATATAATACAATTAATTTAATACAATATCATATATAATAGACTACATACATAGTTTAAAGGATAGATATTCCGCATTCCTTCCCTATATAAACATATAGGTAAAGAATGCGAAATGGTAATATTTTTTTAATGATGTGCATAAGAAATACCACGTATTCGACATGCGTATGCGTATAGAATAGAATAGAAAATCATTTATTCAAATAAACCTTTATAAACACCTTCTTAATAAACATTGAAGCACTTTTGAATAGTCATTACATTTTTTTAATCTACCACTCATTCGGAAAGCTGTTTCATCACAAGAAGAACGAGCAAGAAACTTGCGTGTTGCTGTTTTAAATAATTTTATTATTACTTTACATTTTTAAGTTTAAGTATGTGAATACAAACCACCAATTAGCACTAATATATAGCATAGTATGTTTACGTATATGTCAAATTGAGAATAAATTAATATTATTTGTGTTTAATATTACCTACTTGTCTATCCATAATTTTACTGAATGTGTAATTTTTCATATTTCGACCATTGGGCGACGACTAGTAATAAATAAACTCTAAGTAAACTCAGGACTATTTACACTGCGCCATCTAGTTCCGTTAAGATAAGCTTACGTTATGGGTACTAAACAACTGATATAAATACATAAAACATTTTTTTATATATATGAAATAAACCCAAACAATCATACTCATGAATACAAATGTTAATACTGTGTGAGGAATAGAAGCCGCAAAACATTTGAGTAACAGATCGTGATAAAAACTACCGTTTCGATCTTTCGATGCTACAGATAAACAAAATAAAGAAGATAATATTCTGTACATACATTCTTTTTTTAATAGATTAATCTAAATAGATATTTTATGATATTTAATAAAAAAGAACACGAAAAATTCATTAAATATATTTCAATATAATAAAAAATAAAATAATCTACTACTCACCAATGTCTACTTCGCTCCAAGCCTCCGCCTCTCCTTCCTGATGAAGACCTTGGAGGCATCTCGTGCAGAAACTATGTAGGCACCCCAACAGTCGAGGTTCAGCTAGCTCTTTCTTACACAGCTTGCACTCCCACTCTTTGGTGACGGTATTCCCATCTTCATAAGCGGATGTCCTGGGTGCTATGTTCAGGCATTGGCTCAAAGGCCGCTGGTTTCTTGGTACTCTCAATGGACTGTTTCCAGCACTAATAGACGACTGCTCCAATGATTTCCTCTTGTCTTGTTTCTTTCTCGAAAAGCTACCGAAAATATAAAGAATACGATCGACTTCCATATCTAAAAATCTTATAAACTTATGCGGCGCATTTCCTTAGCCTTAATTTACTATTTGCTCAATTTTTAAATTATAAATTATTAATTCTAAATTTAAATATTAAAATACAATTCTTTTAAAACTCTGTATTTTTTAAAATAATTGAAATTTGACTCGATAGCACAGACGATCGTGATATACAGTTAATAAAAATATACGTGTTCTCAGAGAGACGTCTTGGTTTTAACTGAATAAATTGCATTGAATGAAGGAGATACGTTTGTAAGCCAGATGTGTTGTTTATTTACGGGCAAAGAAAAGAAAACTGATGCATAATTGCTGTTCAGTTTTAGATGAGTATTTAATAGTAATAATGTAGAATAGTTTACTATATCTAATTTATAAAATTCTCCTAAGATAATGTAACAAAACTCCTCCGAATGTTTTGACCTTGATTCTTATGAAGTTTTGTGTGTATATTTAATTGATCTGAGAATAAGACGTAAACTTTCTAGTTTACGTTCAATCTTATCAAACGTCTAAGTGATAGGGTTTATTCATATCTTTTTTTTTTTAATCTTGGACGAAATTTATTATTTATTTTTGTCCTACATTTATATTCTTCTGCCATCAAATCCAATCCTACACCATGAAAAATAAGTTCCAACCTTTTAGCTTTAAAAATGACGATACCTCTATACAACCTTTTATCTCCCCATCAATCCCTTACACCTTTCTTTTCGCTTTAAAAAGTAGCCTATGTCCTTAGGTTTAAAAAACCCGCATCAGAATCGATCCATTCGTTTAGTAGCTACAATACGACAGACATAAAGAAATACGTTATACTTATAAGTAATTATAACACACCACAAAATTATAAAAAATATTAATAAAAAAACAACACCACTAAGAGATATCAAATTAAAAATAATTAATTTAAAAAAACTGCCTACTAATTATTACCATAGACTATATATGGTGTAGCTGTGAGGGATAACTCATGTTACTATATTACAGTTACTAATCAAGTGTAACATGACGTCACGTCCCATTTCCCAGCACTTGAGGGATGAGTTGGACTTGAAACGCTGAGCCCAGCTCACGTGTAAATAGGTGACTATTTTTGTCTTAACAACACCCCCGTCATACTCCATTTCCGTAATAGTTTGTGGTATGCTATCGCAAGACTAATCCTACTGTAATATTAGAAACACGAAAGTTTGTGAGTATGGATGGATCTTTCACGCAAAAACTACTGAATAAATTTTGATGATTTACAGCAATATAGCTCAGAATAACACATAGGCTATAAATTTCACACTGTGGATGTAGTGTTGACAGTCTCGATGGTCTAGCCTTGCCTAGAGATGTGCTAACTCGTTATAAACATGACTCGAGTTAACTCGAATTGAAATTCAGGTAACTCGAGTTAACTCGAGTTCGAGAGTCGAGACGAGTAGAAAACGCACTTTAAAGCCGCTGAAGGACTTATAGAACGCATAATCATTTTAATGATAAAATAATCGGACGAATATGCGAAAAAAAATGATAACAACCTCAACTCAATACTGAAATATTTGTGACGAGTGAAAATTGTATGATATGAAATGATTGGAAAATTTCTCTTCACTTGATTCATTCATTTACCAGTTGTTCCAGTTCTTACAACTCAACTCGAGTTTTCGAGGTAAACTCGAGGCAGAATTCAACTCGAGTTAACTGGAATTAGTAACTCGAGTTAGTAACTCAAGTTGACACATCTCTAACAATGCATGCTTGGTGGTTAGTTCGATTCTTCGCACGGTACAAAGATTTGTATGCATGAGTATAATAATTTGTATTTGGCTAGGTGTTATCTATGTATAATATATGGGTATATAAACACAATAATAATGAATATATGTATGTCAGTTGTCCAGTACCCATAACACATGGTCTGCTTAGCTTGGGTCTAGATGGCGCTATGTAAATCGTCCTGAGATATTAATAGTATTGTTATTATAATATACCTTTAGAATTCAAATCCCGTGCTCGTTAAACGTACACCCGGGTCACAAGACCCGGAAACTGCTCGGTGTTTCCCTACCAATACATTTAGGCATCCAATCGCGAAAAAATAACAATCAGATATACTTTTACCATCATCATCTGCTCCGTTCTTACCCCATTTTATGGGTAGGCGTAATACATTTTTATCTGCCATTCATCCCGTACACTTTTACCACAGATAATATAATCTATACATATAAATAAAATTGGAGTGTCTGTTTGTAATATTGAAATAACCGTTTTTTACTACATGCATATGAATATAAATACGATACATACACCAAAACAACATTTTTTACAATTTTTGTCTGTCTGTTTGTTCCGGCTAATCTCTGAAATGGCTGGACCGACTTCGATGGGATTTTTATTGGCAGGTAGATGATGTAATAAGGAGTAACTTAGGCTACTTTTATTTTTGAAAAGTAAAGTTATATTCCCCGCGTACAAAGTACGCATGTACAGCTAGTATTAGGTACATAATATTATTGTGAATGTAACAGCACCACTCAGTCGGAAGTACAATAAATTAATGTGTATTTAGTATGTATTTGTGAGAGTATGTATGTATGAGAGTATGTATGGCGTAGGTGTTATATTTATTGAAACAATAAGGTAGGTAACGAATTGTGTGTCACACTAACACCTAATTGTTCCGTGCACGTGCGAAGTGACCCGAATTAAAACCGTCTTGCAACAGGAAGGTGTTATTAAATATTTTGCGTTTGTTCAATGAATTACATTTCTGTCTCTATTACAATATGCATAAAGTATATATCGTGTTTTAGTAGGCGGTAAATGCTTGTGGGACTGGTCTGTTCAAGTTACGATCACTGTTACTCTTTTTGCTTTTGCAATAGCATATGCTGATGGTCATTCTATTCTCCCAAATTTGAATTTCAAAAAGGAATCTTTTTTTTTTATCTCAGGACAATTCACACATAGCCATCTAGACCCTAGTTAAGCTAGCTAAAGCTTGTGTTATGGGTACTAGATAACTGATACATATACATAGATATATTTTTTTGTAAATACATACATATTATACATAGAAAACACCCAGACCGATACAAAGGCTCATACTCATGAATTCAAATGTTTGTGCCGTGCGAGGAATCGAACCCGCGACCATCGGTCGTAAAGCGGTGTGCTAACCGCTATACCACCGAGGTCGTCAGTATATCTGTATTACTGTAAACATGTACAACATTTATTTTAAAAGAATAACGATCTGTCTTGTTAGTTCTTCTCATCTCGAAATCATTCCGAACTGACGGTAGATTCGACATATCATAAAAGTATGTAATAGACCTACATGAATAAAGATATTTTGAATTTAAATCTAGCTTAGCGCCAGCCCCGAATCGAGGGGCTACACGGGGCCCGCCCCCGGGCGGTAAGTTCGAACTTGGCAGATGAAAACACATCTCATCATTAACGCATCTTTGACTTTGACCACTGACAGACGGTCATCAAGTAAATTGTGTTCAATGTATTTCAAAATAAATATATAATTGTTGAAAAAGTCACAATGATTAACATCAATAGTAATTGGACAAACTGTACGTGAATGTATTTTCTTAGATGTGTTTTGGTAATGTATATGTGTGCATATATATATAATAAATAACACAAACACATATTACGCCGACCCCAAATAAATGGGATAAGCAAGAAGCAGATAATGATATATAATAAATATATATTAATATTATATTTTAATATTGTTTGAATTTAATTTATAATACAAAAACATACACCACAAAAATATAAATAACAGACGAAACAGCGGGTAACAAGTAGTCTTCTATACAAAAAAAACAAAATAAATAGTACTCTATTACCTAATGTAAATCATAATATTGGGTACTATGTTCGTACATATATGCAATATTAAAATAAATAACCTATTTATTTATATCAAAAATAAATAAATAGGTTATTTATTTTAATATATGATTTACGAAATTCAGAGTAATTATCGAAATTACTCTGTACTTTAAAAAAATAGGGACGTACTTACTGCTTACTAAAAATATTCATGTTGTTAAATTTCTGGTTTTATCATTATCAATTCAAATTCTTCAAACGAAATCTTTTTAACACAATAAAAGAGATAAATATATGCTATAATTAAGGTATATTTTTTATTTTCATTCTGTACACACAATAAATAGCACGGTAGTTGACCCAGTTTTGGCGGCAAAACTAATGTCAGTGCTATTTTTCGCGCGCAGCCGCCCGTGTGGCACGGGAAATAATCGGAAACTGAGATTACGACTGAAAGAACTCACCTTGAAACTTTTCGACTATTACAGAATTATCTGTGTAACAATATAACAAAATAAATTAGCGTAGGCTCAATATTCTATTTTTTAGACACAATAGAACGGGAGTTTTTTCCGTTTTATCGTGGGTAAAAAATGACACTGCATTATTCCATCTAGGATTTCATTTTTGAGCACATCTATTACTTTATTTTTAATTAGTTATTGTCAAAGGAAAACCTCTGGGTTATCGTATAAGAGTCTAAAAATGCCGCATTATGTAAATCATAAAACGTTGAGATAAAAAATATTTTTTTATTCCTAATGAATTGACTAGGAATTACCGATGGTGGTTTCCAGAGGAGGCCGCGCGGAAGTGGACCTGATATACGTGACTAGCAATGGTGCAAATAGTTGCCACTATTTATTGAGAACTACCTTCCTTTCCTTCCCCACGGTTACATTGTTTTTTGGTTTAGATATCTAATGATAGAATGGTGCATCCGTCTGCGCTAACGGTATACGCTTGCGGGGCACTAGTGAACGATATAAGAATAGGATGAGATCAGGTCAGATGATCCATCATAGCAAATTCATTAGGGCACCGCCGTGGAGGTGAACCTGACATGGTGCATTGCTAGTAATGAGGTCATTAATCTATATTACTAACAATCCTATTCCCCCCAAAATACTATAATACATTCTGTGTTAAAAGTTATTTTATAACATAGAGGTTAATCAACTCAAGTAAAACATAATAAAGTCAATGTGGGACGGGCAAATATAAATTCATTGTGTAAACAAACCGTAGTTCCGAATAAATAAATATCACGTTCACAGAACCGTATAAAATCGCATATAAAATAATCAATGTCCGGCAGTAGACGAAACTAATTCAATTTTCATTGCTATTCTATGTACGTTGCGTAAAAAACCTTGTGTCAATTTTTTTTAGTTCTGGGGATCTAGAAGGCCTCAATTCTTTTCAAAATTTCAAACAATTGCAACTGACTTTTGACAAAAGTATTTGACAGTTGCAGTCATTAGACGCCCCTCCGATTGATACCCCGTCTAATTTAAACGGGGATCGACATTACGACGGCCTGACCCTAGGCTCAGACCTATAGCGATGCCCTCAGACTATAGTCGCTACATAAGTCCTTTCGCAGGTTTGAAGTGCCATCTGCACTCGCCTCCTATCATCCGATGAAGCTGTAAAGTAGTCCGAAAAAAACAGTCACTTGATGACGTTTCCCAAGAGACTTAGTAGTACATTTATATTAAAAAAGATGTACCATATCAATGAGGTTCAAACGACAATTGCATATGCTTTACATAATTAAGACTTAGCTGTACTATCTTACATTTTTAAGTAGGTCGAGAAGTATTGTAGCTGTATCCCTACCAGATATCTAGAAACAAGTATGTGCTTACCTTAGGGCCTTGACATATATATATATATGCTTTATATGGCAAATCTATGGAAGGTAAGGTCCACAAAATACGTATAGGTAGTCTAGGTATACCATTAAAGTAATAATAAAAAAAGTAGTCCCCGAGTTCGTTAGTTAGGTAAGTTTAGTTAATTATATTTCTTCATATGTTAATTCGTGCCTTAAGAGGCTTACAACCCTAGCTGGGTTTTTTTTTATGGATAATAATGGAATGGTACACCCGTCTGCGCTAACGGTTTACGCTGGCGGGCTACCAGTGGAGAATGATAAGATGAGTATGACGTCAGGTCAGTTAGCCCATCGTAACAAATTCACTAAGAATTTATCACGATGGTTTCCAGGGGGAACCGCGTGAAGGTCAACCATGCACATTACTAACAAACTACTTTACCCCCGCTACCTAGGGGTTTTTTTTCAAACGATGATAATGGAATGGTGCACCCACTCGCGCTAACGGTTTACGCTGGCGGGGCACCAGTGTAGGATGATAGGATGAACATGAAATCAGATCAGTTAGCCCAACGTGACAAATTCACCGGGAATGTATCACGATGGTTTCCAGGGGGAACCGCGTGGAGGTCGATCTGACATGGTACATTGCTAGCAATGGGATCATCAGTCCACATTACTAACAATCCCCTTCCCCCGCTACCTAGGGGTTGTTTCCCCTGGAGTTGATACCGGGCAAAGGGGTTCTCCCGATGCCCAACAATAATCCGTGCGGGGAGTGCGGACGACTACGGACTAATGTTAGTCAGGTATTTCATTAATCTCTAATCTACTAAGATTCATTCATTCGAAAATTAGAATGGAACGTCATATAACTGACATCGTAGTTGACACAGACTTCTCGACAGGTAAATTTAGGTATTTAACTGTCAAACGTCAAAGTCATCAAATAATATGACAATGTCAAAATTGACAAATCGTCATAGTTCATACTGTTTTTGATAACGCTCATATTACGTACGGAGTGCGGCGTTTCTTATATTTATTTCTATTTACCTTGTGTAGGAGTTACAAATAGTCTGAACGAATGTTTATTTCTAGTATAATGAATATTAATCGTGTCAGTGTTGGCTTAAGCGTGAACTAGAGCGTACAGGTTCTGTTTAATTATGTTGAACGTCCACAAACTATGGCTGTTGTCGTGTCTATGTGTTATTGTTATAATAATATTATATTTTCAATCGGAAATCGCTCGTTTGGAGGACAGCTACCGAAAACTAGGTTAGAAAGAATTAAATTATCACACATTTGCGCATTCATAATTAACGGTAAACTTTCAATGAGAAAATTCCGATTTCTCTTACAGAATACAAATTCGCTCAGACCCACTCGGAGTCTCGCCAGTTTTTCCCGAAGTCTTTGGAGAAAGATGACGACGATTTAGTGGTGATATACAATAGGGTGCCGAAGACGGGCTCCACAAGTTTCGTTGGTATAGCATATGATTTGTGCAAGAAGAATCACTTCAAAGTGTTACATATCAATATAACTGCTAATATGCACGTAATGTCACTCAGCAACCAGTACAAGTTTGCGCAAAATGTGACGCGGTGGCAGGATGTGAAGCCAGCACTGTACCATGGTCACATGGCATTCCTTAATTTTGAAAGGTAAGAAGAGTTTCATGTAAGGGTATTCTTAGTGTCAACATGGACCGATTCGGCAGGGCATCTAGACAGATGAACCAAGCCAAGACTTCATGAATGAAGAGTAGTAATCTATTTCCTTCCTTTTTATATCCACAATTCCTTTCAGTCATTCAAAGGTTGACAGGACGAAATCTCTCATTTGGGATAAGTCTGCCATTGTACAACCTATTTCTGAAGATTGTATCTTAATTTTCAATGTATTTACTGTTAACAATCAAGTATTACAAACAAAAAAAAAACAAACTCCTTACTAAAACACCTGGAATATTCTAATAAGAGCAATGATAATATTATACAATAAGATATATGATAGTGACATCTGTTAAACATTAAAACAATAAAGACCACAACTCCTCTGTCAGGAATGTATTTAGAAGAAATGAGTTGGTTTTCGTATAAAGTAGAATGTATAGAAGTGTAGTACTGATTCCTTAATCATTGTACATATCACATTTATGACTAATAGATGTTTTATTTAATTTCAAAAAGTTAGACCATACAATTAAATAGCTCTAAATAAATTTAGATTACTGTTAGATACTGTTAGATAAATAGAAAGAAGTTCAGACCACTAATTTAGTTTTTTTTAGTTTTGTAGTTTTATAGATAAATTAGTATTTATAGACAAAATTAAATAACTAACAGTTACCTAGTTAAATCCAGTAAAAATTTTTGAAATAACAGTTGAATTAAAGAACTTAAATTAACTCGTCTTAAAGAGAAAATTTAAATTAATACTATAATCTAATTGTTAGACATTAAATTGTCTAGTAATGAAATGTATAGCACGCTTAATACAATAAAGGATTCATAATTCATAGATAAATCAAATATTGCGAATATAATTTGAAATTTTCATTAAAAGATCTCACAGTATTACAATAATAAAAACAAAAAAAGTTTGACTTTATGATTAGACAATATAGTTAAAACTTTAGAGTGAATTTTACTAAATTTGAAATTTCTGTTTGCTTCCAGTATTACATGTTATGTATGTATGTATGGTATGTTTTATATGTAATGTACACAAACTGATACTTGTAAACATAAAAATTTGTTGTAAATTGTCAACTTTCTTTGTGATTTCAGATTGGGCGCATCCTCTAAGCCGATATTTATAAATTTAATTAGAAAGCCATTAGATAGATTGGTCTCCTATTATTACTTTTTAAGAAACGGAGACAATTTTAGACCACATTTAGTGAGGAAAAAACATGGAGATAAGATGGTAAGTTCAAATAAATAAATTTGCTTATAAAATTGATTTTTAACACTGAATTTAAGCTTCACTCTTCTTCTTCATTATTTATTGGGGAAGAAAAGTAATTTAATATATTACATTTTAGTTATTTTAGTAACTTTTTGTTTTAGTCTGAATTGTATGCACACTAAATAAATAATCACTACATTTAACAAATAAAGAAAATTCTTTATTAAATAAATAAAAAAAAATATATTTTAGAATTTTCTATCATGATTGATCAAAAAATCCCTTACAAAATTTTATTTATATTTAACCTTTGTATTCAGATGTATAAAAAAAAACTGATATGAAAGTAAAAAAAAAAATAATAATTAAAAAAATACATCACGAATAATTCATAATCACACAAAACAACCTACAAAAAAAAATAATAACAAAACAAAAAAAAGTATACATACCGCAATTTCATCAGTGTAAATAATCCATCCTAAAAATAACAACATCGCAAATCCAATCACTCGTCTTCCAATAAAACATTTCACATACTCTGCTAAAGCGAGCGTAACCCGAAAGCGCAAACGCAGAAGCTAAGAGTTAAAAAATAATGCTCAATCCAAAAAAAAATTGTTTGTAACCTATGTGTTTTATATATTATGCATGTATTTTCCGAAAAATGTAATAACTATTTGTATCAATTGTCTAGTACTGGTAACACACAAGCTTTGCTTAGCTTGACACTAGATGGCGCTGTGTTAAATCATCTTGAGATATTATATTATATACAGGACTATTTCATATATATTCAGCATATGCTGGCGATCACTATATTCTCCCAAATTTGAATTTAAAAATGTTTTTTTTTGGTAGTTAAATATCTGCAATCAGTACTGGTACTATAAGCAGGTGAGATGTTGGTAGTAGGCGTGGGAGGAACTCTATCCTTTGACAAGGTCCCCATGTTTCAGCTAGCTAGAAATCTTTCATCCAGCTCAAGGATATTTATCTTTTTAATATTTTTGCTAATTTAAAAATGTATCTGTATTATTGTAAACATGTACAAGTTCATTTGTAGAGAATAAGAGCTGAGTTTCACATCAGTTCTTCTCAGCTCGAAAACACTCCGAACTGATTGTAGATTTGACATATAAGAGTTTGTAATAGACCTACATGAATAAAAATATTATTTGTTTCGTTTAATTGTTGAATTTAAGATATATAATATGAACCTTAAATTTATTTAACAAAACCAAAAAAAAATATTTCCTCTTCCAAGTTTTTCGAAATAAAATATAATTAAATTGTTAATTATATTTTATTTCGAAAAACTTGGAAGAGGCCTATGCCACATCAGGACAAACTGTTAACGTTCAGAAAAATATCTTAAATTAAACGCGATATATCTTAATATAATATATTTCGCGTTTATATCTTAATATAAACGCGAAAGTTTGTGAGTATGGATGTTTGTTACTCTTTCAAGCAAACACTACTGAACGGATTTTGATGAAACTTTCTAGTAATATAGCATCAGAGTAATATATAAGCTATAATTTAAAAAGATAGTATGTAAATTGGAGAAAATATAGTGATAATAGTCAAGTAAGTGTCATGCAGACGAAGTTGCACGGGTCATATGTAAATTGGAGTATATATATAAACTAATAGGATCACAGTTACTGCAAAATATGTATAATTAGAAAAAAATAACAGTAATGAATGCTATTATTATGATAATATGTTGTTTTCAGACATTTGACGAGTGTGTAGAGAGGAGCCAGCCAGACTGCGACCCCACCAATATGTGGTTACAAGTACCATTCTTCTGTGGGCATTCCGCACAATGTTGGTATGTACCATAACTAATACTTATTAAAATAATAACACATTTAAAATCCATAATGCGCATTTATATTGCTTTATTTATCAGCTTTCAAAAACAAATTAATTCAGTTCAGTTCTTCTGCATTATCTATACATATAAATAAAATTGGAGTGTCTATTTGTAATGTTGAAATAAACTTTTGTTACTATATGCATATGAATATAAATTGGGTATATACACCAAAATAATTTTTTTTACAATTTTTGTCTGTCTGTCTGTCTGTTTGTTTGTCCCGGTTAATCTCTGAAATGGCTGGACCGATTTTGATGGGACTTTTTTGGCAGGTAGCAGATTTAATGAGGAGTAAGTAACTTAGGTTACCTTTATTTTAGAAAAATAAAGTTAAATTCCACGCGGATGAAGTCGCGGGAACAGCTAGTTTAAGATAAATCTATTAAATTATTATTTATACTCAGTAGACTCACTGCCCCTCTTGAGTGGTAGATGCTTTATCTCGATTAATAACGTTTAATTTGGTTATAAGCAGAAATTGTAACTATTCATTATATAAGGTTATAAAGATTATTATTAGTATTATAAAGTACAAATCTAAATCATAGATCATGTACTTAGGTAAATCTATAAAAAAAACTACTTCATTATCCTCCGATAATGGAAAGATAACTAAAACTATATACATCTTAGAGAATTGTACGGTCATCCTCTGCAATTTTAAAATTTTATGCCACAGACTGTAGCCATTCGTAATTTAAGTACCACGCTCGCCACTTTCCACGATCTTCACTTATCACGTTGATACGACACAACTCCAATTTTGTCTTTAATTTGCTTGATGTTACTGTACCTTAGTGTTCCCCTCCCCCTCTTTCCTTCTATTTTTCCCTCAATAATAATTTTCATAAATTCAACTTGCCACTAACATTTTTCCTCTCTATTTTCTATGGTCATATAGCGTTATATTATGACGTAAATATAAATCACCGTACATGTGGTTAATACTCAAAATAATTTTATGTTCAATATTTTCATAGGAAACCCGGAAGTCTCTGGGCTTTAGAACAAGCTAAGCAAAACCTGGTCGACCATTATCTACTGGTCGGTGTTACAGAGGAGATGCTCGATTTCATCACGGTATTAGAGTCTACGTTGCCTCGACTCTTCAAAGGAGCCACCGAACACTACCTGAACAGCAACAAGTCTCATCTCCGACAGACTAGCTCCAAGATAGAGCCGAGTCAAGCGACCATAGACAAAATACAAGAGTCGACCGTCTGGAAGATGGAAAATGAACTCTACGAGTTTGCATTAGAGCACTTCAAATTTGTTAAAAAGAAATTGTTGTCGAGAGAGAATAATGGAGTCGCTCAGATATATTTCTACGAAAAGATTCGGCCTAAATGAGACTGCATCAGGTACTACCGTTTGTTTTCTGTAGTAAAAATGTTGGACTGTCTCTCGTAGCCTTTGTCGTACTTTTGTACTTTGATCATTCCAATAGGAATATGTTTTATGTATGACTGATATGATAGGTATATAAATATGGGTATTGTTTATTGCATTACAACGCCACAAGTATAAATAGCACTTACTTTTATTTATTTATTGAGGGTTTTGGGCTATTGTAGACCTGTAGCACTTTGACCTACCAACCAAGATCTATTGTGCTCGCCCTTTTTTTTCTGGGATATTCTTAGGAGCGATGGTTTTTATCTCCTCAAGATAGAGTGTAAACTTTCCAAAGGAGATATTTCTACTGCTCAGTTATTAGGCACATTGGTTGTGGAATAAAAAATAATCCATCACATTTAAAGTACTGTTGTTATTAATATAGTTATCGGGATTTAATACACGGATTAGCAAAGGAAAAGTTAAAAAAATATTTGTTTAATAGATCTGTTTTTTACTCTTTGCGGGGCGTACTCTATGACTGCATGGTAATAGATATATAAATTCAATTTTTAATTTATAATTATTAGATTTGCTTCACTATTCAATTGTTTATTCACATCCCTAGTGAGTTGCTCATAAATAGAGCGGGTATTGGGTATTAAGTAGTGATCCCTCCATGATATGGTACTGCAGAAACTATTTCATGATGCGCTCAAACAACTGTGATATAGTGTTCAGCATAGACACAAACAAGCAATATTGTACTCCAGCTAATACTTGTGACGTTGTAAGAATTTACTATTTATGGTTGTTATAGAAGAAATGATCTAATAAAATTTGCTTTAATTTACATAAAATAATATTTCAACACACTTGCTCGTAAATTTGATCTAATTTCAACGGTTTTCGATATATAAAGCAGCTCATAAAACACGTGTGCGTTATAAACGCAAATAGTGAAGTTATATTCCATAACCGTACTATTTTTTTTTTATTTCAAATTTCGAACATACCGCCGCGCGGCGCCAGCCAATCAGGCGCGCTGATTTAAAAAAGTAAAATGGCGGGAAAGCAACAGTGTGCATCAGTTTTATGGTCGAGTTTATATAAAATGAAGTGTGTTGAAAACCGTCGTCCGATATACGTTCGTATTTAACACACTCGGCTGTATTACGCCCTCGTCTTCGGCTCGATCTGAAATTCCGCCCCATGTGTTATAACTATCATAATGCATTTATATCGAAATATATATAATAATTGATTTAATATATAAGCACTATCGGTCCTAATAGTAAATCTACTTGACATAACGATGATACTATTTATAATTTACGAATAATAGAAAATTCTAGAATGTTTACTGATTTGTTATATGATATAGTGAAATTAAGTTACTGAATAATTGTACTAAAATTATATTTTTTTTAGAATTTCTTAGCATGGTGTTGTGTTGAAAACAAATTGTGCAGTATATTTGAAAAGTTTATTTACTCTGAAATTTATACATTAGAACAATAGGATCAAATAATAATAATAATAATCTCAAGACAATTCACACAGCGCCATCTAGACCCAAGTTAAGCTAGCTAAAGCTTGTGTTATGGGCACTAGACAACTGATACAAATACATAGATTTGATTTTTTAGATACTAATATGTACTATTATACATAGAAAACACCCAAACCGACACAAACAATCATACTCATGAATACAAATTAATGATTGTGCCGTGCGAGGAATCGAACTCGCGACCATCGGACGTAAAGCGGTGTGCTAAACCACTAGACCACCGAGGTCGTCAAATAGGAATAAATAGGATCAAATAGGAACAGTAATACCTTTTTTGTAAACAACATTATTAGTTTATAAAAAAACTATGTCACAGTTACTTGCAGCCATTTAAAGAACAAGATATACATTGAGACAAAAACTAAAGAAACTAGTGATCCGTCTTCGCACAGATGCATTATAAATCTTTAAATTTCTCATTTAGTTCTATGCATGTATTATACATAAAAATATTCCTCTTAATTCACTCTATTTATTGCTGTAAACTGCATTGAAATCCGTTGTAATTTAAAAGATAAGTGAACAGATAGTGGTGGCGACTTTGTTATACTATGTACAAATCATGAAGATACCCATATGGCCTATATTCACTAAAAGAATGACACCTCACAATGCTCGCGTTCGTTGTAATTTCAACAATTTCCCCATCTTTCAATTTACTCAACGAAGTACTAAAATATTTTGTTATTACTTTTTAAACTTTTCTTATTTATATAATTACCTACTAGCTTTTCTGCCATTACAATAGAATAATTAAAAAAGCAATGCACCATGCTATTCTATATTTGCTATCTTACAGCTAATGTTTTAAGCTTTAATAGTGTTAGAGCGTGTCCACAGTGACAAAACATTGCAGATAAGGATCTTGAAGGTCACGACAGTAGATGGCCAAGGTTATACGTTTTTCGAACTATTCTAAAGATGTTGGCCGCAGCTGGCCTTTACAGCTCCACCGTCCAGTGATCAGGGGCGAGTGCAGATGGCACTCCAAACCTGCAGGTCTTATGGAACGCCCGAAGGCCAACTCCTGCCTGATGATATAACTTTATCTTGAGGGCATCTAGAGGTTGGAACGTCGTCTCAGACCGTTGTAATTTCAATCTTTGTTTGAATTGGACGGAGTTTGATCTGAGGGGACGGTCACATGTGTAGCAATGTACAAGATATCTTCAAGGACGACAATGACGTAGTAACAATTGATAGCAAGGACAGTATTGAGAGCGAGTTACACGTGCCGCAATAGACGAGGGTCTACGCGAAGTATGACAGAATTTAACGGTCAGACATGAATGTACTTGTATGGCTCCATGAGTTAAATAAAGATATTGCCAATTGGACTATGGCTCAATTATGGTGGAGTATGGATCCGTAGTCCGTGGTTTGCCGGTAATTTAATAATAATAGCGGTATTTAGTCCCAAGCTAAGCAAGGTACTAGGCATCGATATAAATACTTATTGATTATCTAATACCAGAAACAGAATCTCTGCTTAGATTGGGACTAGATGGCGCTGTGTGAATTGTCGTGGGTTATTGTTTTTTATATTATTTTTGTACATATATAATATGTATATAGGAAACACCCCGACCCATACAAAGAATGTATTTATATAATTTTGATCAGCTGTTTTTGTTTTTTGACTGTGGACACGCCATTAGGCAAATGACTAGTTCTTAAGTGATATTCAGGTTATCATGGCTTTAAAACATATGATATTATTGTGTAGTATTTACGATTACTTGTATTGTATTATTTGTTATTTATGTGAATACTGAATCAATGTTAAGAAATATTTTAAACGTCGAAAAACTTGAGGTTCTGATTTCGAGTATATTTATATATACACAAGTATATGTAATGCGATAATAATTATACATATATTTATATGTATATGATTTTTTTGCAATTGATAGGGTTTCTTCAGGTAAAAACTTTAAACATATTTTAATAATATGTTTTAAATAAAAACTAATTTGTGATCTACACACTGAAATATATTGTTGTGTATTTTTCTTAAATTAATGCTACGGTCGTGTCATTATTTTTATATTCATTAGATTTACTTAAAAACTCACACTTAAATTATTTGATATACTCTGCTTTTGTACTTAATTTTGTCATTTATAATATGTAATGTATAATGAAAGATTTAACATTACCAATCTATACATAAAACTGTATTGTTTTTCGAAAAAATGGAAAAAGTAAATTAGCGCCATCTATTGAAAGTTTTCAACAACTATGAACGCTTGTATTCCATGAATACTAAAGTTATTGATTAGTATTTATTGTATAATTAAATTTCATGCCTAAAATAAATCAACATATTCTATTTTATAATACTTAATTACTATGAAAATATCACAGCGACATCTAGTCCTTAAATTAAACAGCTCTTTTATTATGATACTAATTAATAGATATATACTTAAATATTTTATTGTGAAACAAAATCTCATATTAAATGAATATCGAATCCCTGTCTCGAGAAATTACAGGATAAGAGGCATGATGATAATCTTTTGGAAAGTGGTAACACAGGTGTCACATGATAACGTGATGTCCGTAGTGCTGTTCATGTATATAATCGACGGTTACCGCTTGACGTCAGGTGGACTGCTAGTTTTGCCATTCTCATCACATAAAAAACATATTTGTAAGCATTTATGTTAAATAGCAAGCTATACTGTTATATGTTATATCCCACGCACTTTTTCCTTGTTTATTTATCTTGGAGAAATCCTGATCTTCTCGTCTCAGGAGGTAGACGAGAACTGCTGGGCTCTTACCGGCTAAAATCCCCAATATGTTCCTTGTTTTAACCTTTTGTCAGAATTACGTGAAAGCGTGAGCAATCTTCCGTAACCCTGGTCCATTAGGGTTTTCACGCAGTCTAGCTTAGCGTATTGTGATAATTTAAATCCATCCATAATTTCTCGTTTGTCCGTACAAATACAATATTTTTGTTTTTTTTTTAATTTATTAATATAGTTTTGCCTGGTCTAATTAGGAATGGTAAATAAATTATTTACATCACTTGATATATTGAATTGATTGCACTAACAACGAATTTATACGACATGTTTTTTCACGCGTGATCAGGAACGCGGGAAATCCAGCGCGCGTAATCGTGAGTGATATTTTTTTTTTTCACTCTTTCGGGCGTCATAACGCGGGTGAATGACATGTTTCACTTTCTTTTCAAATTTTATTTTTTATTCCTGAGATTTAATTTTGGAACGTTTAATATTTATAAATTATCAAAACCTATAATTATATATTTAGTCCTGTTTAAAAATAGACTAGGCTGTACAGTCTAAGGATCTTTGCCTGTTCCATCACTGAAAAGCAGATGGACGAATATGGGAAAAAAAGCCTTTGGTCCGTAGTCAGATGACCGCCATTTTGCAATGATAAATATTACAAAAAGGCACGAAAGCACGCACGATTGAAGTACGCGGGAATGAGCGAGCTCATGGTGCACGCCTTTTTCTCGTTCTCTTTTTTACATGTTCATTCTTTCTTGCCTGAAAACCTATTTGTACATAAAAGAGCGAACGTGTAGGCACTAATCAGTAGTTACGAGACTCACATTACAATGATGGCCCTACTTTGCTTTATTGCTATGTTAAATGTTTAACCCTTATTAGACTGCTCTAACGGAATGAGTAGTAATTTTTTTATATAATACAACATGACGAAGCACAAAATGTATGACATAATTGATTAACATAACAAGCAGCTCGCTCTCTAATACGGTTGCTAACAATTCTCAATTGTAAGAGATTAAAATATGTTCGAGTTTTAGTGTATAACTATGTAAGAGTTGTAAATATGAGCCAAGTTGTATGGTTCGTAATGAGAACTATGAAATTGTTAGTATATGCAATTGCAGTGGATGGATGGAAAGGGAGAGGACAGACAAAAAAGATGGATGGATTTTGTGAAAGATATTTAATGAAGGTAGGTCAAATCATATCTGAGCTTACTCTTCTTTTATACATATCTTTCACACAATGCATTTATCTTTTTTGGCCGTGCGGCCGATAGGGATCAGTGGAAAATAATATAATACGCCTACACTAAATAATGGAAGAATAGCAAGGCAATAATGGATAATTATAATAATTATTGTAAACCTATATAATTTATCTGTTTCAATTAAGAATTGTTACTAACCGATCTACATAATATACCCATTTAAAATAATATATTTAAACGGTCTGAAAAATGAACCCCAGCAATAAATTAATATGTAGCTTTATAATCTACTGAAGTAATTAATATTTATCAGTTTTTTGATAAAATAATGTTACTAACATTTTCAACTGTTATATCTTGTGGCTAATATTTTGAATACAAGCATACACAATGTCACGTGGTATCGATATTGTACTCATCATATTTTATGGAATATACTTCAAATTCAAATTCTAAATATCTTTATTCATGTAGGTCTATTACAGACTCTTATGATATGTCAAATCTACCGTCAGTTTGGAATGATTTCGAGATGAGAAGAACTGACAAGAAACTCAGCTCGTATTTTTTTTTAGTGTTGTACATATTTACAATAATACTATTTCATTTAAATTCAAATTTGGGAGAATAGAGTGACCACCAGCGTATGCTATATAAAAAAATAAAAAAATCTAATCAATGTTCGCAACCCGAACAGACTAGTCCCCACAAGCAGCACCCGATCAGATCAGCCTAGAGGAGATTTATATACATTTTGACAGGAAATAAATAAATAATATATGTAACAATTTAATATAGCTATTAAAACCTTGAAGTCGGCGTATATATTCATACAAAATTTTTGACAATCATGTAAATGTGTAAAATACACATAATATGTCGATTTTGCTATATTTTTATTGTTGATTATTTCTAAATATCACTACGTTAAATTATTGTGCTTGATTATTGATTTTGTTTTAAATATTTTTGCGCCTGGTAATTCCATTTTGTGCTATAAAGTAAGCAATAAGCGATGTGGTATCTGACCTTAGTCGTTGCATTGGAACAAATCATATAATTCTTTTATAATATACATCTCATACGATTAACACGTTTAAGTAATTTTTGTGCATGGTCATTCTGTTTTGTGTTGTAAACTAAGCAGTGTGGTATCTGGCCTTAGCCTAATGTGTTGGAACAGATCTTTTTCTTAGTATTGCTACAAATAACTTTTTTTTTAAATTTTGTACATCTAAGAGGTCTTGTAATATGGCTGTAATATTGTAACCATGTTACTAACAATTCTCAATTCTATTTTGTATTATGTACGGTCTATTTAACTGAAACAGACTACGTACGAACGACTTGCAATTAACTTATATGTATATAAGACTTAGCTTGCGTCTGGATTTTAAAATAGGTACTTACTAGAGAATTGCAAAGTAACGAATTTTCAATTTTAATTCGTTATAATTGAAAATTGTTAATAATATCGGTACATAATTATGTTTAATATAACAATATTATATGTAATACATCAAAACAGTGTTTATGACAAATATTAGCCACTTTCAACGTATGAAATGCGTGTTAATACTTGATTAATTCATATTGAAACAGTTAATATTGCGTTCTACAAACACTTCAAAGCTACAAATACATTAGCTGCCTCGAAAAAGAACGGTAATTTCGTAATTTATTGTCATTTTACTTATTACGAACGAAAATATTCATGTATTTACCTAATTGTCTAGTGACAAACGATATTGTAATGTACGGCGTTGGAAAAGGACAAAACATCCGTTCATTAGCGAGTATCGCGTGATGATCGACCAATCAGAGCTAGGTCAGTTTAAATACACGATTTCAATTGGCTGCCCGTTTTACGGATGTTTTATATTTAAATAAGACCGAACGGATATTAAGGGAATTAAAATAATCTGTTTGTACTAAACTTTGTACATATTATATTGTGTGTTGACGTAAGGGTCTTAAATCTATACCCGGGTCACAAGTTCAGGGAACTGCTCGGAGTTTCCCTCTCTGCCCCACGAGGGACCCGGCATCCTCACGGTGAATCCATGGAATGCTATGTTTGATTCAAATAATATCTTAAATGTACGTAGGCGTAAAGAATATACCGGCGGGAGATATTTTTTTTATTACAATACTTCTATCACCTGATACTACTCATACTGATATTGTAATTGTTTCCATCAGGCGGGAGTTAGTTATCGTTCACCCGCTCCATAAGTCCTTCCGCGGGTTTGGAGTGCCATCTGCGCTTTCCCCTATCGTCCAGTGAAGCAGTATAGGCCAGCAGCAGCCAATAACATTAGAGTAGTCGAAAAAAAACTGATATTGTATTTAACAGACGGCCTAAAGTAGAGTTTACTTGTATTTTTTTTAATTAGGACTGATATAAAGTACCTATAGTTAACCGTAAACATTAACTCATTTTAATAACAATCAATATTGATAAAAAAATATTACTGCCAAACTCTATTTGCACTCTATTGCTGTTAACGACAGTAGGGAAAAATTATAATATAAAAAAACACGTTCATAAGCGTCTAAAAAGTTCCGAAGCAGCTAAATTATACTAATAAATGATTTTTGAATTTGTTATAAAACTATACTTCTGTTATGATTTTTAGACCAATTAGATATCAATTCGCAAATACTGTCGGGTACTGATATAGTATCGAAATTTTGGTGGCAAAGGCAGTGCGGCAAGAAGTTTCCAGAAAAACCCACTATGGAGAATTGTTATTCGTATAAGATAAACTAAAGAATATACTCACAATGTCGAGACATTATAGACGTACCCACGAGAGGATGGGAAGAGGGGGGGAGTACCTAAACACTAAAAGTTGTATGCGAAAATGTGTTTTGAAAAACCCGCATCATGGTCTATGAGTTGCGGGACTTGCCCCCCTCCTTAAATTTAGATGAAATATTTAAATGTTTTATACAATTAGTATTAAGAAACGTTCTTCCAGTCTTTACTAATAAGATCTTTATGTGTATATATTATTGAAGATGTATAAATGTATATATCATAGACTACTATGACCCAATCACCAGCAATGTTTTATTCAACCATAGAGCAACTATGTAATTGTTTTTTTACTGTTACTTCCGTGTAATTACACTTTATTTAGAACTCAATATTGTAATAATTAATTTAAACCTACTTAAAATAAGTATTTCTTTATGTTAAAGACATATTAGAAGGCTATGTAGCTTTTCTGTTTGTAACAGATAAATATTTAATCCTGTATTCATAAAAAAGTCAACATCTATTAAACCTATTTTAGTTATAGAAGAAGCTTTTGTCCTTTTCTTTCTGACTATTTTTTTTATTGGTTTTGCTCACTTTATAGTGTGATGGGGACCTGGTGGAAGATGATAGGGTGAGCATGAAATTTGGTTGGTTCGCTCATTGATTTATAATTTAAGAGCCACGTTCATGTCGGTGGAGCTCCTGCCACTTCCAACGATCTTCCATCATCATCTTTTAAATGATACGACACGACTCCCAATTTTTTTTAATAGGGGTAAGACCGAGGCATAGTTACATTAAGCAATGATGTAATTGTGCCTTAGTCTTCTCCCCCTCTCTTCTCTCTTCACTTTTCTATTTTTCTTCATAATTCTGGCTTCTGAAAAAGTGACAAAGTACTCAGTAATTAAAATAGGTTTGTAGGCTTTATTTTTTTATAAATTAGAGGCAAGGGTTTCCTATCCTTGGTTAATAATGGAAAATGATATAACTTATTGTATATTATGAACATGTAACGTTAACTTATATTAGGCCTTATCTATTAATGAGGCGTACGAAACGATATATACTTAGTTACAAGTAAATTGTTCAAATAACCTCGAGCTTAGAATATTGTAAAATCAAATCTAGCAAATGTCCTTACTTAAATTATTATTTTTTAATTATATTGTATATAATGTTACTATTAATTGACCATCCATGTACACTTAAGTAATTTATGTACTTAAATATTGCAAACTACTTATAGTAGATTAGACCGAAATTGTACCTTAAATATATTATTTAGAATCTCCGCTTATTGATTTTCAGTTAATAAAAATGTTTTTTTTATTAATAAATAACTATTCTTTTTCTTAGATGGTCCTTCGAACCGGATTGTTACCGGTTACTGCCCGAATATTCTAGTTATGAATCATTGAACTATGGGAAAAATTAACGTGAATTTAAAGTTTTAATAAGATAATACTGTACCACGAATGACTCAAATCGTAGAACTAAATATTCAATAATTGTTATGAACAAATAATTTGTGTGTCATTATATTTCTCAGAACCTTGTCTTGTAAGTTTTAAACGTATCAATTACAGTAAGTGTAACGTATATGAATAAATTATTCGTCCTACAGCTGTCGCAACTGAAAAATTGTCCTGACCCTAATGGTGTACAGCGGGCGAAGCTCAAGTTTTTATTGTGAGCAAATATCCCATCAGTCATTCGTAGGCATTTCTTGCAGGAAACCTTGCATTTTATACGATAATTACATACGTAGCCGTTTCATTCAGGGGGACGTCACATTAATTATTCAATTGCTTCCCCGTCGCTGTCTTTCGTTTCGTAATCGGTGCGTGCGAGCGGGACAGACAGTGTTTTGACATGTAAAGTTCGGAAGTGAAGACAATAAGTTTCAGTTGCGTGTTGGACGCGAAGGGAGGCGGTCGGCCCGCCATGCCATTTAGACTCAAACCACTAGCAGAAATGCTATCGCGAAGGCACAACTTTCGAATAATTAAAGACAAATCGATTAGTTAAAATAAAAACAAAAGATGAGATAATTAAATTTGCAATCGACGAATTTTTAGTTTGTTTTCACATCTGTTTACGAAGGTCGCGTGGCCTTCAATCGATAAACTATTAATTGCCTCGGCGTGTGATTGCCAGTGACCTGTAGACAACTGGACGCGTGTTTTCGATATATATTATGTTTTCTATAAGTGCCAATCTGAATTATAGCTATACCATATTTTAAAGACAGTGTTCAAATTTGCCGCCGAAGAGATTTGTATATAATTTTCATCTTCATGGAATATGGGCATCTGTTTAGACACTGGTGAGTAAATATTTTGTTAAATTTAATATTATTATAGAGGTGCTTTGTAAAAAGTTGTCTGCGTTGGTACCTTTGTCTATAACTATTTCAGCCGCCAAACAGCGTGTTGTAAGTTGTGGTTCGGTTAAATCGTGAGGTAAAAAAGTGAAATTATAAAGATATGGAGGTATGACCTCTTGGCAACGTATAATTTGTATCACTGTCGACACATAAAATGTTTTGCCGTAATGTTGTTCATGTATAAAAGAGATAATTACCACTTACCGTCAGCTTATTCACCGTTTTATAAGTTCTGTGGGTATATGTAATGGTTAGTAGCACAGAGAATCCCATGTTGGGCGCCAATTTCATAAACTTACTTTATTCCGGTTTTTTCTTTTCTTTAAGGCGCTTTTATTAATTAATCATAATCATAATATTAAACAATTCTTCATGATTGTTTATAGAAGCGAATTAAAGAAGGCTTCATTAGGAATGTAAACTAATTAAAATGGACATTAAACCTATGAAGCACAGAAAACAATTTATTGTTTACGGATATTAAAGCACGGCTCATCGAGGTTACTAGTTACTCGAGACCTGGTAGCTACATTACCGAATATAAGGCGATTCAAAGAGTGAACGGTATCTTCAATAGAAGTAGATAGAACATGTTATAACCAGTATCTTGGGTAAACTGCCTCCATGTGCCGCGATGGATAAAATTACGGTTTTTTAATTGACATGTAATTCTATGCAATAAAATACAAATATTTTTATAATAAAATAAAAGAAATATACAAACCTAATTACATGATGCATAAAATAGAGTAAATCCATTTTTAAAAAAGAAACTTTTTAACTACCTACTGAGTCGCCAGAATGATATAACTGTTTGGTGTTGAATTTATTATATTCATATATGTATATATATATATATGTATTATATTTTATATCTATCGTGTATATATTATTTTATTTTATGTATATTTTAGTTGTATATTATATTTATATATCTACTATATAGTTTTTATTGTCACAGTTTTTCGCCACTACTGCCCTACAACGCTTTCTATTTGTACCTAAAGGTTAGCTGGTAGAGAATGCCATATGGCATTAAGCTCGCCTTTTGTACACGTGTTTTTGTACAATTAAAAAAAGAAAAAAAAAATATTTTTATTATTAGTGCTAGTGGATGTTTTAATTTTTTTTCTGATATCATACGCGTGGTGGAGTGGTTGTTATTTAATTGAGACATGAGGTTTGAGTCTCGTTCTGTTTAAATTAGAATCATTAGGAGTGTTCCGGATTTCATTGGATATTATTTTTAAAAGTATGCAGTAATACTTTTTTTTTGAAGAAAATATAATATACCCTTTTTTTGCTAAAACTTGTGTTATGGGTATACCAGATAACTGATACAAATACACAGATATAGTTTTTTTTCGTAAATTCATACATGTTACACATACAGAACACCCAGACCGACATAAACAATCATACTCATGAGTACAAATATTTGTGCCGTGCGAGAAATCAAACCCGCGACCATCGGAAGTAAGGCGGTGTCTTAAACCGCTAGACCACCAAGGCCGTCTACCTATTATAGTATATTTTCTTACCTAAGGAATATTTCTTTTTGTATGAATATACGAGCTATACCTAAATACTTAAATATTCATTAAATAATTCATATAATTATACTGTAATTTATACCTAGGTACTGACTTCTTCCGTGAACTTGTTGGCAAACAGTTTGTTCTTCTCTGTCCCTAATATTTGTTGTATTGTTTTTTTACCGACCGTGAGGCAAAACGAGGGCGCTCGATCCACTTGTTAGCCTTGCCTATTGACATACACCTATTGTCCAGTACTTGTCTGTCAAGGTTTCCTATAGAATCTATAAATATTTTGGACAATCGAACACCATAGAGTAATGCTAATTTGTTATATAAATCCTAGGTGCAGGCAGCCCGTGTCGGGCTCGTCCTCTTAAGAGGAGCATTATCATGCCGGACATATGGCTAAAGGTATAATGGTTATAAGGCCGGTTGCCTTGCGCCGATATATTTGTGATTTATTCCTCTTTACAGTACGATACTCCCCTTACAATATCTAAAGTATCTGATACTTAAATCTAGAGTAGAACATATAACAGCCTAAATTTACGATATTTACGACGTATTACGACAATTTACGATAAAAGAATAGCTTAGTTTCTTGTTCTCAACTGACGGTAGATTTGACATATCATAACAACCTGTAATAGACCTACATGAATAAAGATATTTTAATTTGATTTGATATTTTATTCATGATATAATAATATCGTACACAATGATATATTAAAATAACATAACAAAAGTCCTATAGTATTCAAGAAAATGATTGTGCCAAATAACCATATTTATCAGGCCGAAAAGATCGCTTTGAACGAAAAGTGCTAAAATCTCGACTTCTGAGATTTTAGCACTTTTTCGTTTCGTAGGTGTTATATATTTTTAATATCATATATATGCTGTAGAATTTATTCAGTATTTTGACGGTCGCGATTGTCTAGCGGTTTAACACACTTGGATTGCTTCCACAGTACAAACATTTGTATTAATTTGATAGTTTAAGACGTGGTCGCTAACTATGGGCCTCATGAATAAGCTCAGAGTCACTCAGAGGGTCAATTTAATGACGATAATAAATAAAGCATTTGTACAACCCCTTCTATTATTTTTTTTATTTTATTAATAAACTAATTAATAATAGTAGATTATTTAAGATTAAAAACAGATAAACACGACTTAGCTTGAAACTATATGGCGCTGTGTGAATTGTTCAACGATATTAGTATTATTCTATATACTGTTTTATATTCTCCCTTTGATGGGGTGATAGACTAGTCTTAATTATTATTATTTATGTTCTACGTACAGAACAAAACAATGATGAGCTGGAGACAACAGGCGGGGAGCGAAGTCGCCGCGACAGCGCGTGGGTCGCCCGCGCCACGCCGCCCGCCGCCTCATTTCCCATGCAGAACTCCAGCCACGTCAAGTTCGAGCCGCCCAACGTACCCGTCATATTCGTATTGGGTAAGTTTCGCTTTATTTTTTTTTCCCCTTTTATTTGTTTCACAGTTTTTTTTAATATATTTTGATTTATTTTAAATCTTAGGCTCCCGCTGCGATTTGAAACAGGGGAAGTTTTTAATAGAAGTTTTCACTGTAGGGATATATATTTATTATCTCCTATTCTATCCTCCTATCCTATTCTATATTGAATTTAAAAATGAATCTATTATATTAGGTCTTAACATATGAAATTGGCGTTTTGTAAGGAAGTAACCGAAAGTCGATTTCTCAAAATGTAATATATTTATTTAATCAACATTACCATTAGTACCATTGTTATTTATGCACTTTTGCCATCTCATTTTTTTTTATTGTATTAGGTTGTTTGGGCTTTTGTCAGATGTGTAGCACCTGTAGCACTACGACCTACATAGATCTATTGTGCTCGCCCTTTTCAAAGTTCGCTACCTAGACCCGTCAGGGACAAGAATTGAAGGAAATTCTTAGGAGCGATCGTTTTAATCTCCTCGGGAAAGAGTGTAAACTTTCCAAAGGAGATATTTCGTTTATGCATGAGTGGGCTACAACCACATAGGATGTGAAGCGGCGTTTCCTCTTCAGTTTGGCAGAATCTGCAGATGTCCTGTGAGGGCCCTAGTCATCATGCATATGTTGTTTTTACTCATCTCGTGCCATCTCATAGGTAGTTCATTAATCTTTTGAAATTGGAATTCCTAACCACTAACCAAAGAGGAGATATTTGAGATCAATGTGGCTAGTATGACAAAACGTCAATTTCATATGTATGTAATATTATGTTATCTGTGGTAATAGTAAAACATGTATGTGGGAATGAGGATTCGCGAATAACAGGATGATTATTTTATAGAACTCCTTTTATTTAAATTACAAAAAAAAACATTTACTATGATACATGAAACGACCTAACTATATGGCAGTCTACGAGGAAGAGAGCGATGCCCATCCTCTTTTTCCATTCATTCCTTTCTCCATCCATTCACTCTTTCGTTTCTATCCATTTGCTCCTCTGTTTCCATTCATTCATACTCATTCGTTCCCATTCGTTCATACCGCCAAGTTTCAAATCCTACAACTCGGCCATCCTGCATTGGAGCCTGACCTCAGGGTCCGTCTTTCACTCTACAATTCTTCTAACACACTCTTTTCATACACACCTACTACACACTAAAGCAAAATATAGAATGAAAATACAACTAAACACCTTAAATTAAAACATGACCCTTCTTATAACATAGTTACACAACTTTAACATATTACACAGTACAAAAAATAATAATAATACACAAAGAAAAAAATACAACTGGTACAGTACCTATACTCCTATAATCAAATACAATATAAACTAAGTACTAAAATAGGTACAATCAAATAATCCTTTATCTTCACCATAAGCTAATACTAATGCCTCACAAGGTCAGCCATCAACTTAATTTGAAAATTACAATAATTTGGTAAGTAAATGAGTTTCAAGAACTAACCTCTGGCCACCTCTTCATATAGTCTGCTGAAGTGGACGTCCTCATAGGTCCCTCAGAAGCAATATCGACCTTCAGTACATCATAGCGGTCTCTGCCATTGACTTTAACAACTTTATAAGGTCCTAAATACCTTTGCTTTAATTTCATATTAGTACCAAATTGGGTTCTCTTGATTACTACATAGTCACCAATATTATGTTTAAGGCTTTCCTTGCGTTTTTTGTTATAATTTCGCCGATTTTCATCTTGTACTTTTAAAATTTGTATCTTAGCCTGTTCTCTCGTTTCTTCTCTATTTGTCACAAATTCGTCTCTACTTTCTTCTAGTAATAAACTAAAAATATTTAAATCCTCTTTTTGTTTCATTTTTACACCCACCATTAACTCATAAGGACTGGTTCCTATACTTCTTTGATAAGTACTATTTAGAGCCCTTTGAACTCTACTCACATGCTTATACCACTGACTTTTATCCTCTATGCACAGTTTCGTTAAGACTGACACCAAAGTACGATGAATCCTTTCTACCTGCCCATTTCCTCTGGGTACTCCAGTGGTGATAACAATATGTTGGATATTCTCATCTTTACAATAGTCATCAAACTCCTTGCTAGTAAAAGCCGTTCCTCTATCTGATATAATTCGATCTGGGTTTCCAAAAGTCTGCTGATGAATAAGTAACTTACTTAATGTCTCCTTAGTAGTAGTTGTCTTCACTGGAAAGAGCCAAACAAACTTTGTAAATGCGTCTACAATTGTTAAAATATAATTATACAATTTTGAAGTCTCTGAGAGTGGTCCTATGTGATCAATATGCAATGTACTAAGTGGGATAATGCCCTTCTCTATGGAATTAAGAAAACCTTCTTGTTTTCCTTCTTTCTTCGTTGCCAACAAACATGGTACGCAGGTTACAAGGAAGTTATCTATTTTAGAAGATAAATCTTTTATATAATAATCTACATTTAACATTTCTAACATCTTTTTCTTGCCAAAATGACCATTCGAGTGAATTGTTTTAATAATTTCCATTTCTAATCCCTTGGGAATAAGTATTTGTCCTTGATCACCCTTGTATATGATTCCATTCTGTTCATAATAATCTTTGTAAGGCCTCTCCTTAATTATATCTGAAATCGCCTTTATACCCTCATCTAGTTCCTGTGCTCTCCTGATTTGATCATGTAACCCTCTGGTAACAACAGTAACATAAGGATTGCGACTAAGAGCATCAACATGCCGCATCTGATTCCCTTTTCTATGCTCCACCTCATAATCATACTCTTGTAATAACAATACCCATCTTGCAACTCTAGTTGATAAATCCTTCTTTTTTAATGTCATTTCAAATGCTAAGCAATCAGTAACAATCTTAAATTTTATGCCAAGTAAATATTTCCTGAATTTTTTAACACCCTCTATTATGGCTAATGCCTCCAGCTCATAACTTGTGTATTTCTGCTCTGCATCTGAGGTTTTACGACTTAGGTAGTACACAGGGTGTAAACTCCCATCATTAGAATCCTTTTGAAATAATATTGCTGAATAAGCCATGATAGATGCATCTGTATGCAATTCGGTATCGAGTCCTGGGTTATATAATTTTAATACTGGATTTTCAGACAACAACTTCTTTAACAATTTGAATGCAATCTCCTGTTTTTCACTGAAAATAAAATCATTATTCTTCTTTAATAAGTCTGTTAATGGTCGTGCTATAGAAGCATACCCTTCAATAAATTTTCTAAAATAGGATGTCAATCCAATGAAACTTTGAATCTGTTTTACCGACTTAGGTTGCGGATACTTTAAAACTGCTTCAACTTTGTCTCTACACGGTTTTATTTCTCCATTTTCAATTTCATAACCAAGATATTCCACCTTTTTAGTCAATAAGTCACTTTTTCTCCAATTTATATGTAATCCATATTCAGAAGCTAATTTTAAAACTTCACGAAGTCGATCTATGGCTTCATCATATGTGTTTGATAATATTATTAAGTCGTCAATAAAAATTAATAGAAACCCCTTTGCTATAAGCTCTCTGAAAATAATAGTGATAAAACGTGTGAAATAATTCGGACATATGGACAAACCAAAAGGTGCTCTCATAAACTCATATTGACCATTCTGTGTCACAAAAGATGTATACTTTGTACAGTTACTATTTATTTTGAGATGAAAAAAGCGTCTTTGAGATCCAATTTACTAAAAATCGTGTATACAGAAAGCTTATCTAAATGATCTTCAATGATTGGTAGAGGCAACTCATCCCTAACAATTTTTTTATTTATTTTACGGTAATCAACACAGACTCTTATACTACCATCTTTTTTTCTAACTAATACTAATGGGCTTGCATACTCTGAAAAGCTAGGTTTAATAATACCATTTTGTAACCACTCACCAATTTGTTTATCAACTGCTTCTTGTTCCTTATAGGCTAGTCTACGCGGCCGCTGTGCCACCGGCACATCGTCGTTCAGGATAATCTGCATTTCAAATGGTGCCTCCTTGGTTTGTAAGGGCTTATATTGATCCACTATAAGCTGAGCTGTCTCCATAATCTGAGGATTTGGTACATAACTAACCGGTTTGTCATCTGTAAACAAACAATGCACATTCCTCGAAACTACATTTACCACACCTTTATCGAAAATAACTACCGCATTTTCCAAAAATGGTTGACCTAGGATCACTTTGTAAGGCATTGCATTTGTTGGTACAATATAAAACAATAATTCAAAATAACAATCATCAATTTTTAGTACTGTTTGAAATTTTCCTATAGAGTAAACAGTCGACAATCCCAGTCCGTGCAACACTATCTTTTCTTTATTCTAGGCACTCACATTTAGTTCGAAAAATACATCTGCCGACACCAGATTTACGTCACTCCCCGAATCAATTAAACATTCGATTATTACGCCATTTATCTCCAATGTTTTGATTGAACTATTTCGCTTCGTATTCATGACGGTTTCAAATTGACAGTTCCCGAGCGAATGACATCTGTCACCACTGTCAACATTGCTGCCACTACGCACGTCGCCATTTTCTATGTTCGCGTCTATGTTCACACCGTTCACACACATTGATCGTCGTTCCGGTCGGTCTTCCGCTCCCGTCGTAGGTGAAGTGATTGAGATGCACTTATTGTCATTCCCAATCGTATTTGAATTTCTTTCGACAAATGCAGCTCTGCAGTTCGACGAAATATGGCCGTATGAATGACATTTGTAACACTTAACTCCTTTCGAACATGTTGTCGCAATATGACCATTTTCACCACATTTGTAGCATTTTCTGCTGTCTCTGTAATGTTCTTTCGTTACTATGGGTTTTCTTTCCCTTGTAGTTACGTACATCTTTTTCTTCATGGATTCGTATATCACTAATTTTTCTTTTAACGAGGCATAGGTAGTGACCCCGTACAACATGACCTTGTTTATCTCATCATCTATAATACCGTCTGTTATGTACTGAATAACACAATAATCAGGTAACTTGCCGCGCTTGCCCAACTCCTTCATTATCAGCATATATTCATAACAACTTTCGTTTTTTCCTTTTTTCCTGTTGGATAAGATTTCGTGCAGCTCTTTCAAATTTATGCTATCAGGAAACTCCTTCATAATAGCACATTTTAAGTCGTCATAAGTTTTGAATGGTTTCTCCGACTTTAACCATAGTAATGCGTTTCCGGCTAACGATCTCCTCGCCAAAATTAATTGCTGTGTAGCACTCCAACCAAATATTTCCGCGTTCTCTTCTATCTCCTGCGCCCACCTCGCCGCCGTTATAGTCTTATCGGTCCCGTTGAATACCGGTAAAGTTTCAACTGGATGCCACGCCGCCTCGCGAAATGCACGTTCCATCTTATTTTCGTCTTTAGACATTCTTTTTGTAATTTAATATAATCTTTAAATACGACGTGTCCACCTCGACATTCGTATTCTTCGTCCGCGTCACCGTCTGTACCGCGCCGCAATTCGGGTACTTCCGTCTTCCATAAAAATCCGTTAACATCCAAGTAATCTTTGATCCTCTATCCCGGACGAGCCCCCAAAATTGTGGGAATGAGGATTCGCGAATAACAGGATGATTATTTTATAGAACTCCTTTTATTTAAATTACAAAAAAAAACATTTACTATGATACATGAAACGACCTAACTATATGGCAGTCTACGAGGAAGAGAGCGATGCCCATCCTCTTTTTCCATTCATTCCTTTCTCCATCCATTCACTCTTTCGTTTCTATCCATTTGCTCCTCTGTTTCCATTCATTCATACTCATTCGTTCCCATTCGTTCATACCGCCAAGTTTCAAATCCTACATGTATAACCATATTTAAAAAGATTACGAACTGTTTCTTGTCAGTTCTACTCATCTCAAATTCATTCCAAACTGACGGTAGATTTGACATATCATAAGAGTCTGTAATAGACCTACATGAATAAAGATATTTTGAATTTTGATTGCTATCATCTCTAAATATGTACAATTATGAAAAATTACGGGATCTTATCACGTTTTATTTATTTTTATTGAGTTCCCGTTATTTCGGCAGTGTTTCAACCGTCATGATCACGGGTAAACTGAACAGCTGTTAGATGGCAAATAAAATCTTTTATGGGCAGACATATTAGTCTTTCTTCAAACATTTTCGTTTGTTGCTACTATTGAAACTCGCTCGATATTCATCTCGGTAAACTATACTCACAGTATCTTCACGTACAGTTAATACTCTTTGTAATCGCTATTTTTGTTTTTGTTGAATTAAACCATTCACTGGATTCCAGACATAGGAGCCTATAACAGTCTTCCCGACTGAAATTTTTATATTTCTATATGGCTATTATAGTCGCATATTTAACAGAAATAAGTGAGTTGGCTTCTGTTATAGTACATGTTGCTTTCACGTAAGAGAGTGTGTAAAGTCGAACAAAGAATATGAAAAAGAACCCAGGCCCTGCATGTCATGCATACTATTAGGTTGTTCGGAAAGTAATTTCGTTTTTTCCTAACTTGGGATTTAATTGTATTTTTTGCACTCAACTTCACACTTAAGCCGTATAATTTTTATATGCTTTGAGAGCTCATATAGCAAGGCTGGTGTGTGAAAAATTACAATCAATTCTACGCAGTAGTTTTTGGTTGGTGCCCTTTTAAATATGTAGAGGAATAAGCAGCATTTTCGACATATCTTACTGTTTTACTACAGAAAGGGCAAAAATACTGTTCAAGCCAGAAAAAAATTGACCGGTGTGTGTGGAGAAGATGTGTTAACAGTACGCCAGTGCCAGAACTGGTTCGCTAAATTTCGATCCGGCAATTTTGATGTCGAAGATGCACCACCCTCGGGAAGGCCGGTTGAAGCTGATAAAGCCACTATAAGAAATAATTGTTTTTTAATATTCGCCCACGCAGCGCTACTTGTCACGTACCTAATATTTTTTGTCATAAACCTAGGTCGGTCTATGAAGGCAACAATTTATAGTTACGGAATTTTAGGCAAATAACATAATTTTTACTGGATTTACAAACTTTCAACAAGGTAAACTACGACAATACATAATTAAATACGTACTAGGTAAACCTAGTATTGTTTTATGACTATTGATCCAGTATCCACTATACATATGATATACTAGCAGTTACCCGCGAGTTCATCTGCGTGGAATTTCAGTTATTTAATTATTAAAATAACTTCATCCGCGTGGAAGCTATGTGCAAGTGAATGTCCGGTCAAAATCGATAGAGGTGTTTCAGAGATTATCAAGAACAAACAGACTGACAGACTTTTTTAAAGTTCAAGTTTTATGTAAATATGTATTTTCATATGCTTTCAGTGAAAAGTTGATAATTTGAAAGAGCAAACTGACTTTTTTAGTTATTTGTGTAGATATATATTATTTCGAATTTAGTTACCTACTATTACAGGAAACAACTCAAACTCAAAATGATTTAGTTATTTTTAAATTTTCGTGTTTAATATATATTACCCGGGTCTTAACACTAGATCAGTGTCAGGTCAGAATTACTTATTCACATAGGACCTTTCGGTCTCTTATGCCCTTTTTTAACCACTATCCCTCCTAGTTCGGCTAGTTACTCCAATTGAGAAGAACTGAAAAGAAGCTCAACTGGTCCATTTTTATGTCATTCATTCATTCATAATTTAAGATCTACGCTCTCATCGGTGGATCTCTTGCCACTTTCTGCGATCTTCCATCGTCCTCATAAAATGTTGATACGATACGACTCCCATTTTGTTCTTAATTTGTCTGATGTAGTACCTTGGTCTTCCTCTCCCCCTTTTCCTTCTATTTTACCCTCAATAATAATTTTCATGACATCATCATGCCGTATTAATATGTTGCCTTTTATATGTTATTCATTTTTGATCAGTGTCAATAATTAAAAATTGTCATTTGTGTGTACATAGGCGGTCCCGGGAGCGGGAAGGTGACGCACTGCGATAATCTGATGCAGGAGCGGCGCGGTGTGGTCCACATCAACATGACCGACCTCCTGCAGCAGTACGCCATCGGCAACGGTACGTACCATCAAATACACCAACTAGTTGCTACAAAAATGCCTTGAAAACATTGCTTTCAGCAATAAGGCCGCCTAGTGTAATTGTGTAGGTGTTCTTAAATATATTGTTTATTAGCTGGGCTCCCGGTTTCACCCTCATGAAATTTATAGCCTATGTGTTAGTCTGATGTATAAACTATTGTTACTGGCAGCTTGTCTACCATTCTTTTTAAAAACTTCATTTTTTTTTATATCTATTTTTTATACGTCACTTTTGACTAACTAATATTGTTTTGTTACTTCTCGCTGTGAGCCCTTTTGGGAAGAATACACTTTTTTACTAGTATTTGGTTTTTTATTAAAATAATAGTTGTGTACCCGCTCGCAGTAACAACTATATTATTGTAAAGTTTCATTAAAATCCATTCAGTAGTTTTTGAGTGAAAGAGTAACAAACATCCATTCATGTATCCAGTCACATAATTCCGCGTTTACTATATAATATTAGTAAGTCTCTTGTTTACTCTATGTTACAAATAAAATATTCTATTTATCTATCATTTTTACGCCCTAGCAGTAGTAGTGTAGTGATGAATACAATTCATCACCAATCCTATTCATCACAAGAAGCGAGAGGCGATTAGAAGAACTAAGTGCACACACACGTGCAAGAACAGGCTTTTGCGATGTAAAACATACTATAACAAGCCATCTGGTCGTCATAGTTATAGTAGACTAAACCTTACGAGAAGAAACTCTTACTCATTAATAGAACGGTTGCAGTGTTTGTAAGAAATCTCCTCCGAAACGGCTTGACTCTTTTGAAATTTTGTGTGTATGTAAAATAATCAAAAGTATGTTTTGTGCGGTGATCGAACCCGCGACCCTTGGACCGCGAGGAAGTATGCTAAACTCCTACACCATAGTGGTCGTCATTATTATAAATTAAGCTAATTACTCACTAAAAGCATTTATTAGTTTCACGGGGTACACCATTGTGAGGTACTTTTTCACGCATACCTTTCGTGCAAACAGCCGCTGTACAAATACATAATCACGACAATATATTGTTCCCAGCAAATAACTGTATAGAAATTATTGAATTAGTTACTAGAATAGAATAGAAAGTATAATGGAAACGAAAACAATATCATAATTGGCCGTGCTTTGGAATATAACGTTTTAACACACAGTTACACTTCCGTTGGTCTCAAGTTCAACACAAACATTATATATTAGCTGTGCCTGCGGTTATAGCCTATATGTTATTCTGATGTATAAGCTACATTACTATAAAGTTTCGTCAAAATCCGTTCAGTAGTTTTTGCGTGAAGGAGTAGGAAACAACCATCCATACTCACGAACTTTCTCACTTTATAATATTTCTAGGTTTTACACACGGCTTCACATGCATTTTTTGTTTAATAAAAAGTGATGATGATCGGTTCAGTAGTCTTTGCGTGAAAACGTAACAAACATCCCTACTTTTACATTTATAATCGACGACGACCACGGTGGTCTAGCGGTCTAGCACACCGCTTTACGACCGATGATCGCGGGTTCGATTCCTCGCACGGCACAAACATTTGTATTCATGAGTATGATTGTTTGTATCGGTCTGGGTGTTTTCTATGTATAATATGTGTGTATTTACAAAAAAAATATCTATGTATTATGTATCAATTATCTAGTACCCATAACACAAGCTTTAACTAGCTTAACATGGGTCTAGATGGGGCTGTGTGAATTGTCCTGAGATTAAATTATTATTATTATTATTATATTAGTAATATTTAATGGATTAAGATAATATTTACCTATAGTCAAACTGAACGCAAAATTATAAAAAAAAATTTCGACCACTGGGCGAGCACTAGTATTAATTAAAACACAAATGGGTCTAGTATATTTACCGCATGGTGTTATGACGTTTACACATTGATTTTATATTATATTATATTATATTATTACTAGCTGTCCCAGCAAACGTTGTTTTGCCTTAAAATAAAAAAAAAATTTAGATGGGGATGGACTACCCCTAACATTTAGGGGGATGAAAAATAGATGTTGGCCGATTCTCAGACCTACTCAATACGCTCACAAAATTTCATGAGAAACGGTCAAGTCGTTTCGGAGGAGTATGGGAACGAAAACTGCGACACGAGAATTTTATATATAAGATTATTATATTAGTAAGGATTACTATAGTTAAACTGAATGCAAAATTATTTAAAAATAATTTCGACCACTGGGCGAGCACTACTATTAATTAAAATACAAATGGGTCTAGTATATTTACCGCATGGTGTTATGACGTTTACACATTGATTTTATGCTAATAAACCCCATATGTTTAAGCTTGTATACAAGTGACTGCAACTTGCATGTCCACTGTCAAGGTCAGCAGTGTTTTTGTTACGGAGTTAGTTAAATATCGCCCTTATATTTATGATTCTAAATTGTATTTTGCGGAACTATATTTCTCTTCTTATGGATGATAATGGAATAGTGCACCCGCCTGCGCTAACGGTTTACGCTGGCGGGATACCAGTGGAGGTCAATGATATGTTACATCGCTAGCAGTGACAATTATATAGGCGATGGTTAGAGATAAATAATTTTAATATATGAATTATATTAATAAAATATATAATAATAATATCTCAGGACAATTCACACAGCGCCATCTAGTCCCAAGCTAAGCAGAGCTTGTGTTATGAGTACTAGACAACTGATATAAATACATGGATACATTTTATTTTTGTAAATAAATACATATACATAGAAAACACCCAGAGTGATACAAACAATCATACTCATGAATACAAATGTTTGTACCGTGCGAGGAATCGAACCCACGACCATCGGATAGTAAAGCGGTGTGCTAAACCACTAGATCACCGAGGCTGTCAATTATAAAATTTTTCAGTGGTTTCTCCAAACCCTATGCTATTAAAAATGCTTCAATGTAAGTTTATTTTAATAAATTATTTTCTACTAGCTGTATCCGCGACTTCGTCCGCGTAAAATAGTGACCTTGAGCAAATAATAAAAAATATATATTAATAATCTAACCCAATAAAAAAGTTTCATGGTTCTAGCTTCAAAAATGAAATTTCCATACATAATTCCATACAATTCAATCAACAGCCAAAAACTAAGTTTCAAACTACTATCTTTAAAATGAAGATACTTCCATACATACCATACATACATTACATCTCCCCTTTCAACCCCTTATAACCCTTTTTCTTGTTTTTTTTAATGCTACTTATATTAGTGTCATCATGTACCAATGATAAGATGTCGCTATACTGTAACCATTTATGGCTGAGTCCTGTGGCGGTAGGTACTGATATTTTCTCAACAGCCTAAAAAATGGGTTTCAAGTTTCTTGCTTTAAAAAATGACAATACATGCATACAACATTTTAACTCCCCTTTTGACCCTTACAACCCATTTTCGTTAATTATATTTAATCAATACGCAAAAAAATAAGATTGAAGCTTAAACTTTTAAAATATTCCTGTTTCAGTCTCTTATAACCCTTTTTAGCATTAAAAAGTAACCTATGTCCTATCTCAAGATCTAGACTTTAAATTTCATTTAAATCAGTTCAGAAGTTTTGGCTTTTAAGACAGACAGACAGAGTCACTTTCACTTTCATAATATTAGTAAGGTATTTATTAAATAAACTAAAAAAAAAAAAAACCCAAAAAAGCGTAAGAAAAAAGCTTCATCGTTCTAGCTTCAAATATGACGAATTTCTATAAAAACTTTTATCTGCTATTTTATTTTACCCCTTGAATGGTGACAATGTGATATTTACAAATTTAAATGTCATATTTATTTATATTTAATAAACAGTTTAAACATTTCTTTACATTCTTTTGAAAATTGGTGGTCCAGTTGGCCAATAACATAATAAAATTTTGTTAAATCAAAATAATAGATGTGATATTCTAAATTGCAAACTATCCCTCTACTTGCGCGAACCATATCTCTGACTCTACTGGCCAGAATGGAGAAACGCGTATTCCGAACCTGAATAGCTCGGATGGAACGGTAGATGTTGTTTCTTCCAAGGAAATGTTGTTCATATGTATTGACAACATTTTTAATATTATATGTTGTTTTATTCTTCAAAAATATGAATAATATGTTCTTACGCTCTTGTCCAAGAGCAGGGTCATCAGTTATAGGCTGTACCAGGATTATATTTATGTATTTATAAAATAAAATTGTAGAGCAAACGTTTATTCATTTAAATTCATAAGGAGACAACGGATTGACAATAATCAGTTGCGCGCGCTGCTTATACAAATGACATATATGTTTATTTATGACATATGAGCGTTAATAAGTCGCATATCTAGTACAATACGGGTGTAATTCAGAAATTAAAAATTTTTGAAAATAGACATAATAACACAATTATAAAGTAGACTTTCCAAAATATCTAATTTTTTAGTTAAGCCATTATTATAATAAGTGTGTATTCAACCGCATAAAGATAACCTTGCATTACCATTTTCAACCCCTTACAACCCTTTTTTCGCATTAAAAAGTAGCCTATGTCCTTCCTCGGCGTCTAGACTATATGGGTACCAAATTTCATTTAAATCAGTTCAGTAGTTTTGGCGTGAAAGCGAGACAGACAGACAGACAGACAGACAGACAGACAGACAGACAGACAGAGTTACTTTCGCATTTATAATATTAGTAAGGATTCTTCTATCTATTTATGGGGATATGTAACGCAATAAAAAAGACAATAATTCTAAAATACACTCCTATAATACTTAATGAATAGTTAATAAGTGGAATATTTTAGCGTTTCGTATATAAATATATAATGGACTTGTATGTAGTTGTGGGGAATAGAAAATTACAGGTCTATATGTCATATAGGCGTCATTTTAATCCAGTCATAATAAGTAGACACTCCGAGCCGTGAGAAAGCACAAGTGTTTTGTCTCAAGGCCCTGTAAAACTTTACTTATGTCCACACATGTTTTCAACCCTAAACCATCTGCAATTAGGACTCATTTTCGTTTAGTTACAGTTGTATTTTTTGTCTATAAATTCAAGTTTGATAATACTCAATTATACTGTTGAAATGAATAACAAGTGTTCTAAGAATAAATGTTATACTGATATTTTATTATAGACAAGCGACTCGATCTGACTTTGCACGGGTGAAATCTTGTAGGGAAATGAAATCTTCTATTTTATTGAAAATGGCTGCCATTAATCGGGGAACTATTATACTTTAATTCCTAATTCAACGTTTATCTAAAATCTACTATAATTCAGTAAATATGTGTTAATAAAATTACATCCATTAATATATATATAGCTACGAATACATTATATTTAAAATATTGTGCAGTTATAATTATATTAATATGTTTATTTTACAGCCATAATACTGTATTATACTTGGTACATAAGCAGATTTTTGTAATACAAATAAAATGAATTCCCTGTTTGATGTTGTTTGTTTTTTTAAAATATCAAATTAGCAGCTTTTCAATATATGCATACGAAAGTATATACAGATTGTTTTTGTTTGTCTGTAATCTGTGAAATGGCTAGACCCATTTCGGAGACGGGACTTTCATTCGCAGATAGCTAATATTATGGGAAGTAACTCAGGTTACTTTTATTTTAGATTTTGATTTAATTTAATAAAATTTAAAGTAAAATCACACGCTGACGAAGTCTCAGGTAACTGCTACTTTAATAGTATCAAATCAAATAATTTAAATTTCAGAAAACAGTGCTTTTAGAGTTTATAATATTGAATATAATGTCCAGTGTATTCAGCCTGCATACAGGCGTGCAAATTTTTGATCCAAAATGGTATTGGTGACGATTGTTAATTGGTATAGAATTATTGTTATATAATTATATCTAAAATAAATAAAGAAAAACAAAAAAAATAGTAACTTTAAAATTACCAACAGATATGCAAGATTTCGGCACTTTATCAAGTAAGACAGTGACAGAAGTACTAATGCTGGAGATGAAGATGGCCCCCACTGCGAAAACCTACCTCGTGTCCGGGTACCCGCGATCCATGAGGGACGTAGCCGAATATTCTGACAAGGTAAACATTATTATTTTATTTATTTATTAAAGGAAACGGCGCGGCGTGGTGGGCCGGGTCATTGGGCTCCCTAAAATATGGCCGAGCACAGTGATGGCTGGCTCATCCGTCATACTCGTGAACGAGTGCTGCTTGTAAGGACTGGTGTGCTCTTATCACTACGACTGATTTAATCTTGTTGCATATTTATATTATACCCAAAAAAATAGTGCTTGTTGGTAGTTTGTATTCACACGTTTCGACTTGTAAATGTAAACTTGGAAGGATTATTTAAAAGAGCAACACACAAGTTTCTTGCTCGTTCTTCTTGAGATGAGACAGCTTTCTGAACGAGTGATAGATAAGAAACAAATTGTTATGACTATTCAAAAGTGCTTAAATTAAGTTTATTTGAATAAATGATTTTCTATTTCTATTTCTGAAAACCAAGGCTATTTAAGTATATATTAAACAAAATCAACATAAACGTCATACTAAACCACTGACAGCCTTTCACAAATAACAGACTACATCTCTATGTATAATGGCAACAACACATTATAAAGTTAACAGAGAATATGAAATTAATTAACAAGAGTACAGTAACAAATAGTGAATGTACACACAATACAAATATATACATATACATGATCTTCAATAATAATTAATTGTTATTTAAAGAAGGGCTCACTTAGTTGGTGTCTCCTTGATTTAATATTATTACAAAATAGATCTAGATTAACAGTTTTAGATAATTTATTAAAATTGTTGCTAGCTCGCCAGAAAAATGAATTCTGCTTATAGTTAAAGAAATAAAATAAAATAAATAGTATTACATTACTAACCTAACATACATTTATAACTGTTTCGGAGTACATGTGTACGCTTAATTTTTTTTTTATATATAAGAGTATATGTGTTTTTTTTCAATGTTTTTTATATTAATTTTGTTAACTTATTTCCACTCATGTGCCGCCTGTCTTATTTTTGTTAATACTTTCTTGCCTGAGGTTGTCTGGAAGAGACATTTCGCTGATTAAATGCAAAGGGCGACATGACGCAAATATTAAATTTTACAGGAGAGCTTGTCAAAATTTTCACTGTGATATTTTTACTTTTTTTACGAATCTATAAGTGGCATATCTATGTGTTACCTCTAGAGTCATGGGTGTCTTTTTTTTAATACAAAAATTATAACTAGATTTAGATAGCATTTTTGGAAGAAAAATGGTTTCAGTTTTTTTTGCGTTGTGCCCCTTTGGCATTTTATCAGCGATATGTTTATACTCCTCCGAAACGGCTTGACCGATTTTAATGAAATTTTATATGTATATTCAGTAGGTCTGAGAATAGGCCTATAACTAATTTTTATACTCCTAAATGTTAAGAGTGGCCCACCCCAAATTATTATTTTTTTAATATATCGTCAATTTTTTTTTATGTGGAAATAAAATTCATACAACCCTAAATTTTCACCCTTCTATCACAACCCCCTATTTTTTAATAGCGATATTAATTTATATGGATAAACAAACTTTTGCCGGGTAGCTAGTAAAAAAATAAAAATAAATAACAAATAAGTACGTCACGATTGGCTAATTTGCTTGACTGATGTGTATCATATAGCGCAGAAAGATATCCCATTTCTAATTCATCCATCAAAAATAGGCAGATAAATCTTCGGTAACGTACACTGTTCTTTTTGGTGTGTTTATAATTATCAAAGCTTGATACGGTATGAAAGAAAAAAAATTGAAAAATATGGAATAAATTACTATTTTAAGATTAGATAAGAATATGCCGCTGCAATTGGAATCAATGTTGTTGTTGTTGTTGAATTAATTTATATTGATGTTAGTGATTGTTTGACACATTAGAAAAACATTAACGTATATAAATATACAGTAATCATCTCTATCAGTAGCAACCTTGAAGAGATTGGTATCGCCATACAAAAATTACACACTGTGTATAATATAGGGATGTATTTTCATTATTGCTGTTTTTTTAAGTCATAAACCAAATACGTAAAGACGACGGATCAGAGACGACTGCATGCAACTGAAATGCGAATGTTGAGATGGATGTGTGGTGTGACATGGATAGACAAGATAAATAATGAATACATTGAATACTTCCTCTAAGTATGAAAGTGGCGTCGGTGTCGGAGAGATTGAAGAGTAATGGTCTATCGTGGTGTGGGCATGTAATGCGTAGGAATGAAGATCATATCTTAAAGAAGGTGTTACATGTGAATGTTTACTACTAGAAGCGTTACGACATTCCCCATTAAAGAAACAAAAGAAAACACATATATATATATATATATATATATATGGCGCATACAAAACAATCATACAACATATTACAAAAATTATAACTAATTATTTTAAAAATACAGCTGCGACCAAATTGGTTTCCACTCAGCTTTCTGTCTGGGCTATAATGCCCAAACGCTGATTTTCAGTGGAACCTTGTAGTTAGTTAGAACATTAGTTACTACCCTTACATCCGTTGTGTCATCAGCTTATTTGCAATTCAAATTAAAAAAAAAAACAGTCTTTCTTATTGCCCAAATTCGAACTGAGGACTCAGAACTTCGGATCCACCGTGGTAGTAAACTACTAAACCACTATGCTCACTATTGTGTACATAATTATATTAACAATGCCAATTAAACCTTTCGTTTTAATTAAACAAAATGGCCGTCGCCGAAATATATTTGGTATTCATAAAGAGCGTGTCCTATTGGTGGGGTTTTAAGTTATTGATTCAATATGTGAAGACAGTCGAACAAAAATCGGTATGTAATCTATGTAATTTCGTGTCAAGGGCGGAAGGAAACGCTTTTCAATATTTAAATTGTCGCCAGTGGACACTTTTACATCGATTGCGTAATGTATGGACGAATTCGATAATATTGTACCTACTACGTGCTATGTATGTACTAATAGTGTAAAACTAGCAATGCCCGCGGTTTCACTTGCATAAAAAGGAAATTTGTAGCCAATATGTAGATTTTGCGTGAAAGCGTAACAAACATCCATCCATACTCACAAACATTCGCGTTTATAATATTAGTAAGATAGCTCTTACCCGCGATTTCGTTTGCGTGGATTTAACATAAATATGTTTTTAATTAGAATACAATATATTTTATTTCATTCAAATAATCTTACATTTAAGCAGTTTTTAATACTCGTTACTTATTTTTTTAATCTACCCACTCGGTAAGTTGATACACACAAGACGAACGAGCAAGAAACTTGCTCTTTTAAATAATATATTGATTGTAAAACTTTCGCGCAGCCGGATGCTTCATTAACACCCATTAAATAAAAGATTTCTAGGTACCCATTGAAAACCAGCTCATCCAGAGAAGCTCTACGCCCATCATCCACCTTTAAAATTTAAATCCAGTTTAAAAAACCCAGGACACTCCACGAGCAGTACATCAACATGAAATTATAGTCTAAATAATTAATTGCTTTGTGACATAAAATAGAATAACAAACAGAATGGATATTGATTTACGCTATAATTAATGGTTGTACAGTTAATTTACCTTAATAACTGTTAATAGTCCAACACTGACGTAACCATCTGGGAGTTTCAACTAATGTAATTGCGCGAGTGGACTTGAAGATGTACTGTCGATTGTTATCATCGTTGCTTAATACACATTTGTTGCCAAGTAACAATATAGAAAGTTGTAAATACACGTGCACTTACTGAATTATGCAGTTATTTTTTTATCATACCTAAATCTATATTAATACCAGCTTTCCCGCGGTTTTACTTGCGTGAAATTTCTAGCCTATGTGTTATTCTGATGTATAAGCTATACCTATTATTGTAAAGTTTCATTAAAATCCATTCTATAATTTTTGGGTGAAAGAGTAACAAATATCTATCCACATTCAGAAACTTATGCGTTTATAACATTAGTAAGATTGTAAAGAGAGCGGAGTTTGTTATAAAAGTTAACTCCGGAATTAGAAAACCATTTAGTAGAATCTGTAACGAATGTAATCTGAAACGTGCCTTTGAAACAGTGACAAATTTGTCAATTAGAATACATTATTCTTTGATTAACATAGGCGATCTGCGATCCAGAGGCTTTTTTCTTCCATTATGCTCCTGTTAGGAAACTTCTAAGATGATTAAGGAAATTGTATTATGAAGCCTAATAAAAGTCCGATGCTGTTCTGATTGCTGCGGACAAATTTTGGAGAGAGGAAATTATTGAATTCTTTTGCTGACGTAAAATACACCACGCTACAGCCAGCTGACAATTTTTTTATTTTCAATATAAATTTCAACTATGATTTGATAGCAATTTGAATCGAAAGGAAATTACTAAATTTTTATACCTATGTTGCGACCACTTCCTATGTGGTTGTAGTCCACTCATGCATAAACGAAATCTCTCCCTTGGAAAGTTTACCCTTTATCCTAAGGAGATAAAAACCATCGCTCCTTAGAATATCCATCATATCTTGTCCCTGACGGTTTAATTGTGAAAAATTTGCGAGCACAATATATCTATGTAGGTTGCAGTGCTACAGGTTTAATTACATGACAATAGCCCAAACCCCTCAATAAAAAAACAATTTCGGCTGCGGATTGCGCATCACGTTAGTATATCATCAGCATTAAATATAAAACCTCACTATCTCAGGGTGGTAGCTACGATGTATCTACTTGAATGATACATTGTGACGTCACATATTGCGCAGGTATCTGCTAACTCACCCTCGCATATTAGTCATCCAATTCAGTCCAATCATTGAATTCTTCATACAATACCTGTGTACCTGCAAACTGTATGACTTATAGTGAATGATTCATGCGCCTGAAAGAATTTCATCAAATGATGTAGGTATTTGAATATTTTTCGCAATTCTTTTCCAACGAGCTTTGTAGTTACGAATGAATGTGACTATGAAAAAGTGTCTATACAATTGTGTTTATAATGTTAATTTGAAAACAGTTTCTTCATGACCTTCCGTCGTCCCGACCTTCTTCCGACCCGTCCAATTCAAATGGAGATCGAAATTACGACCTGAGCCGATGTTTGATCCCCTATCGGTGCCTCAGACTGCATAAAGTCGTATCCGCCAGTTGGCCTTCAACCACTCCAGAATTCCTTCCGCGGGTTTGAATTGCTATCTGCACTCGCCCCCTATCGTCGATGAAGCTGTAATGCCAGCTGCGGCTAACAGCATTTTAGAATTGTTTAGAAAAGTCACTTTATCTTCCTAACTTCAAACCATTCCCCTTTGATCGTACAGTGTAGCCTTCCGAGGATACCTGATTTCCTTTTTCTTGTCTTAAGTACTCTGGTTTCCATGCTAGGCTCAATAGTTAAATTTTCGTGAGTAACTCTTTTGAAGAATGGATGCTTCAGTATTGTAGTGCCCGTTGCCCTTTTGCCATATGTATTTTAAAAAATCTTTCGAACTATATTAATGATATTGGCAGTTGGACTTTATGGCATCATTCGATGAAAATGGGGGCAAATGCAGAAGGAAACCTCTAGGGGTTCGATCGTCTGCTTAGGCCGATATAATTTCAATCCTCGTTTGGGACCATTCTATAGAAAGGTTTTCTCTACAGAGTAAGGTAGCAAATACCGTAAAGCATAAAATAGCATAAAGCAAACTACTTTCCTTTTCTGTGGTTTTGAGTATCTACGTTATAATTCCATCCTTACATAAATCCAAATTTAAAAATTATTTATGTCTGTAGGACGTTTCACTCGCTTATGCAAATCTACTTATTTACATCCATATTTTTATTTCAATTCAGTCTACCAAAAGGACATCTAAAAATCATCGTCCAGTCTTCACCCTTACTATAATGTAAATTATTTAAATATTTATGTACTATTTAAATATACTATAGATTCAGATAATAATTTATATATTTTTTCAGTTTATGTAGTCAACTAAAATACCATTATCTTTTTTTTTAGTTTTATTTATTCTTATAGATTCAGACCATAAACGGCGTGGTACTGGTGAGTTGGCGCCAAAGAGTCCTCGAGCGGCAGATCGAGTACGGCGCGAGGCTAGGTCATGTAGTGCTAAGCCTCGCCAGGATGGAACTCGGCAACTTCTACAAGAATGTCATGCCGGTGGCTGATTACTTCGACCAGAGCAACATGTTAATATCCGTAAGTTTATTCTTGCCTTTTTTTAATTAGTTTAATCACCTCTAACAAAGAAAACATGTTCGATCTCGGTAGTCTAACAGTTAAGACACTATTTTACTTACGATGGACGCGGATTAGATTTCTTGCACAGTACAAACATTTGTATTCATTAGTATGATTCCTTGTATTGATCTTGGTGGTTGTATATATTATGTATGTATTTCAAAAATATATTTGTATATTTGTACTCACTCATCTAGTTAGTACACATAACACAAGCTCTGTTTAGCTTGGGACTAGATGGCGCTGTGTAGTTATTATCAATATTATGTTATTTTATAATTAGGTCTAAAAATGGGATTAAAATTTGCATGCTCCTTTAGTTAGATATGTGAACACGGTATTGAAACGTTCAAGAAAAGAGATTATTCCTTCTTATAAGGCCAGCATCGCTCTTGCAACTCCCTTGGTGTTGCGGGTTCTCATGGGTGGCGGTAATCACGTACCATAAGGTGAGCCGGAAGGTCGTTTGTACCTTATAAAAACAGCATAGACAAATTACATATGTGTACCTATATACGTGTATATTTGAAAAGCACCTGTCCGGTGCTATTGGATACGTGCCCGGACGCTTGAAATAGAATAGAATAGAAATAATCTTTGTTATTTATATGACTGAAACGGTTATTGTGTAACACCTATAGTATAGTTTTGACTGGTGAGGAACGAGGGCTCACGGAAATTACAGGCAATCCCTGTAATTTCCCTGTGCTTCCGGTCGCCCTTCTGATCGATTCTCCGTTCAATTCAAACGAGGATCGAAATTACGACGGCATGAGCCGAGGTTCGAACCCTAGCGGTCCCTAAAAGGTCAAACTGAAGTTATATCCGTTAGGTAGGAATTGAGTTTCCGCCGCTACATAAGTCTTGCGGCTTTGGAATGCCATCTGCACTCGCCCCATATCGTTCAGTGAAGCTGTAAAGGCCAGCTGCTAGTTATGAAAATAGATTTTATGATAAATTTGTACATTCTGCCTCGTTAAATATTGTATGAATGTGTTATTAGTATAGAACTTGGGGGACTGTTCCAGATGACTGTAATGTAATAACGTATTTTAGTGCCAATCTTAGTGCAATAAGGTTCAAAATGCATTAACAGGGAAGTAACAAATGTTGGACAGTTGCTTGGGATCATAAGGTTCTGATTTCTTCATATAATTCGTTAGCCACACATTCAATGAACGCAGGCTATACAAAATGTTTAAAAATAAAATTATTTTATAAAAATGGCATTAAGTTAATTCAATACACTAATTAATTGTATGTTACTTCGTTAGGTTGACTGCAAGAGATCTCATTCGTAGATAAGTTGTTTGTTCACTTTTTTTTAATACAATGTTGTATTTTAAATTACAAGTGCAGTAACGTGTATATATAAAAGATACTAGCTGCACTTGGGACTTCGCCCCAGTGGAATGTTTTATTTTACTCCCTTAAGGATAACATCTTTACAAACTTTGAATGTCATATTTATTTATGTTTGATCAACAGCCTACAAAATAAATTTCAAACTTCTAACTTTAAAAATAACGATACTTCCATACAAACTTTCATCTCTCCTTTCATCCCCTTACAACCCTTTTACGCATTAAAAAGTATGTCTAAGTACTTTGTCAAGGTCTAGCCTATCTGTGCACCAAATTTAATTTAAATCGGTTCAGTGGTTTTGGCTTGAAACCACGACAGAAGGACAGAGTTACTTTCGTATTCATAATATTAGTATGGATCATATTCTGTTACATTCTCTTTTAGTGATTGCATGTCTTTATATTAGTCACTGTTGATAAACTAGATAGGTAATTTTCCTTTCTGTTGAATCCATTATCACTAATAACGTGATATAATTATGCAATAAATAATAAGATATCACGAAATATATCTAAATTTATAACACCAGATATACAATGGTAAGGGGCAGCGAATCTGTTACAGAATTTCAGATGTTGTAAACATCGGCCCATTAGCTCAGTTGGTTAGAGCGTCGTGCTAATAACGCGAAGGTCGCGGGTTCGATCCCCTCATGGGCCACTTGGTTTTTTTTATTATCCCACTTTTTTTTCGTGTATTTTTATTTTATGTCTATATTAATATTGTTAAGTAAATATTTTGATTCATAAAAAAAAACATTAATTTATACATGTATAATACAGGAATATGGTAATTTGTGAAGTCTGCCTGGTGTTTGAAAATTTATAATTTTACCCTTTGCCGCAATGAACCATGTCAGATTGACTTTCACGCCTTTCCCCATGGCATCCATGGTAATAGATTCCTGGTGAATTTGCCATGGGCATACTGATCTGACATCATGCTCATTTTATCATATTCCACTGGTGTCCCACCAACATATACATCTAATATATAAAATTCTCGAGTCACAAGTCTCCGAAGCGGCTTGACCTATTTTGATGAAATTTTATATCTATATTCAATAGGTCTGAGAATAGGTTTGTAACTAATATTTATACCCCTAAGTGTTAAGGGTGGCTCACCCAAAAACTTTCATCTTTTAGACAATTTTCTTTTTATTTTATTTTTTTATTATGCGACATTAAAAAATAGATACAACACTAAATTCACCCTTCTATCACCAACACCAATTTTTAATAGCAGTATTAATTTATATGGCAAAACAACGTTTGCTGTATCAGCTAGTTAGTTGTATAATATTAATTCTTATATATGTTAGTCCATAAGGTATCTATAATATAGGCCTTGTTGCCTGAAATAAATAAATAAATAAAATTATCTTCCATTAAAAAAAACTGTTCGTGTATTTGACTAATTTGTTTAACAGTCGTAATATTACGAGCCGGTCTAGACTGAATATTGAAAGACATAATGATTTAGAATACGTTGTGGACAAGTCCTAGTGATTTTCTCATAAACTATGCAAAGGGAAAGCTCCAGCCGGTAATTTAATTAAACAACTACATACTATGTAAATACTAGATATATTATTATATATGTAATATGACAAACAAGCGACGGTCGATTTGACAGAGACGGTCTTGAATTTAAATACATTATCTATACATATAAATGAAATCGGTGTGTCTGTTTGTAATATTGAAATAACCGTTTTTTACTACATGCATATGAATATAAATACGGTACATAGACCAAAATAACATTTTTTACAATTTTTGTCTGTCTGTTCCGGCTAATCTCTGAAATGGTTGGACCGATTTTGACGGGACTTTTTTTGGCAGGTAGCTGATGTCATAAGGATTAACATAGGCTACTTTTATTATAGAAAATTAAAGTTATATTCCACGCGGACGAAGTCGCTGGAACAGCTAGTTCAATATATAACTTCTCAAAAACATGACATTCGTAACCCTTCCTCATAATACACTTTTAGGACTACAAGAAATGATCCTAGGGTCTAAAAATACTGCTTTACAAATAATAAAAATTGTTGTAGAAATATGTAGTAAAACTATTTATGACTGGAAAAATGTATTTAATGGTAAGATGGCAGAGAGTGAAGTGATTTAATATAATTTAGTTTTTATAATTTTAATTAAAGAATGCAAGAAAACTTTAAATATTATATTATTTAATATCAAAAGAGTTTTCTCAACAAAAATAATAACACACCTGGACAAAGTTGAAGGAGATTGTTAGTAATGTGGACCGACCGGATTGACTCCATTGCTAGCAATTTACCATATCGGCTTAGACCTTCACGTGGTTCCCCCTGGAAACCCCCTGGAATAACAACAACCATATAGGATGTGTAGCGGAGTTTCCTCTTCAGCTTGGCAAAATAAAAAATGTTTACTTCTATTAGTAATTTTCAAAGTCATATCATACAGATATACCAAGTTTACTCTGTTATTACTAATTTTCAAAGTCATATCGTACAGTCCGAGGTTTTAGTAATGAACTTTTAACAAACACTTACATAGTTCGAATTCAATGCCAACTTAACTATTAAACACTGTTAAATTACCATTACGAACGGTCAACCATTTGATTTTGTTGACATTGGAGTTTGCGATGTCAATAAGCCAGTCAAGTGCACCCTCATTGAAAATGACATGTCGCCGCCGTGACAAATCGATGGCTATCAATAAAGCATGGCGGTACACGGATCGATTCCCCAACGGTCAACGGACAATGTCAGCGTGTTGATACCTCAATTGTTACACGTAAGCTGAACGGACAGTCAATATGGTTTTTTTAATTTGATTTTAATTATATCTTTTTAATATTATAAACGCGAAAGTTTGTGTGTGTGGATGGATGTTTGTTACTCTTTCGTGCAAAAACTACTGAACGGATTTTGATGTAAAGTTTACAGTAATATAGCTTATAAATCAAAATAACATATAACATATAGGCTATTCACCATCATCTGCTTTTTCCTTATCCCATTTATTTATTATGCGGGTAGACCTACTCAATACGCGCACAAAATTTCATGAGAATCGGTCAAGCCGTTTCGGAGGAGTATGGGAACGAAAACTGTGACACGAGAATTTTATATATATGATATATACCTTCTTTTGTATTTCCACTAATATTTAATTTTGTATAAATTTATGCCTTTAGTTCTCATGTGAATTATTTGTAATTCTTAATGAGAATAAATATCTAAAACCTAAAAACCTAATATTTGCTCTTCCGTTCATCTCTGTTCTCGCAGTCATCTCGTTATTTACTCCCTTTCTTACCATATCACCTTTCACACAGTCCATCCATCTCTTTTTCGGTCTTTCTCTGCCCTTATAACCATCCACATTCACATGTAACACCTTACTTAAGATATGATCCTCATTCCTATGCATTACATGCCCATACCACGTTAGTAGTTAATGTTGTATAATAATACTCGTGGACAATTCACACGTCTCCTAGTCCCAATGTAAGCAGAGCTTGTGCTATGGGTACTAGACAACTGATATTATTTTTATTATTCATACATAGTATATATAGAAAAAATACAAACAATCATACTCGTGGATATTTGAATTCCGCGCGATTTGAACTCGCGACTATCGGAAGTAAAGCGGTGTGAAGCGGAATGAAAGCGGTGAAAATTTCATACTCGTCGCCTTACACTTAAAACTACTAAAAACTTCCGCTATATCAATGTTTGACGGCCTCGGTGGTCTAGCGAAACCGCTAGACCACCGAGGTAGTTTTAAGTGTAAGGCGGCGAGTATGAAATTTCGCTTACTTATAGTTTATATAAAGAAGAGAAGAAGAAGCAGAATGATCATATTTTTTTTAATTATGAGTGAAACCATTGCTTCTAAGAATATCCTTCAATTCTTGTCCCTGACGGGTCTAGTAGTGAACTCTGAAAAAGGGCGAGCACAATAGATCTATGTAGGTCGCAGTGCTACAGGTCTAAGCACCTGACAAAAGCCCAAACCCCTCAATAAAAAGTAAGATTTTTATTGCCAGTAAATTAACGTGATACACTAAACGTATTGCATAATTAGATATTATTTGCATTCTAGCACTCTAATATCATTCTGTACACTAAATTACAGGGTAAACCATAGAGTTTATTCCGTTCATTATACTTACACAGTCTGTGGACGGCGTGGGAGAGTGCACGTGTTTCTGAACGATGCTATGTAAAAATTTAGTAACTAGCACGCGGCTTTTTTCTTTTCTCTTCAGGCAACTTCTTTTTTTTTTTTATAACACAGGGGACAAACGAGCATGCGGCTCACCTGATGGTAAGTGATTACCGCCGCCCATGAGCACCCGCAACACCAGGGGAATTGCAAGTACGTTGTCGGCCTTTTAAAAAGGAATAAGCTCTTTTCTTGAAGGTTTCAATATCGTATCGGTTCGGAAATACCATTGCTGGAAGGTGATTCCATAATGTGGTTGTGCGAGGCAAAAAGTTTCTAGAAAACCGCACGGTGGAAGACCGCCATTCATCCAGATGATCAGGATGGATGAGGTTGTCAATCCGTATTTTGTGAATTTTAAATTGTGTCTGTCTGTCTGCGCCCGTAAACTATTCTAAGTAGTTTATAAAATGGGTATTAGCGTTTAACTTCCGATGGTCGCGGGTTCGATTCCTCGCACGGTGCGAACATTTATTTGTATTCATGAGTATAATTGTTTGTATTGGCCTGAGTGTTTTCTATGTATATTATGTATGTATTTACAAAATTTTTTTATCTAAGTATTTATATCAGTTGTCTAGTACCCATACCACAAGCTCTGTTTACTCTGGGACTAGATGGTGCTATGTTAATTGTACAGAGGTTATTTATTATTCACTAGCTGATCCGCACTTCGTCTGCATCACACTATTTGACATTTATCATTATGTTTCGCCCAATTTACATAATATAGTTTTAAATTATAGCCTGTGTTACTCTGACCTATATTACTGCAAAGTTTCATGAAAATCAGTTCAGTAGTTTTTGCATGAAACAGTGACAAACATCCATAAATACTCACAAACTTTCGCGTTTATAATAATAACTAGATTTTAAACGCGGCTTTACTCGCATGTTTTTTTTAAATAAAAAGTATCATTTGTTCATCCTAATGTCTCCAAGAACATGTTTACAAAATTTCATGATGATCGGTGCAGTAGTTTTTGCGTGAAAGCGTAACAAACATCCGTACTTTCACATTTATGATATTAGCAGGGATAAGATTATTATTATTTTGTTATTAATAATAACTTATTACGAATACCATGCGAACAAAGTAGAGGGGTCAGCTAGCTACTAATATACCCGTAAGCATAGACAATTGGGCACTCTATGACAAGAGTCATAGACTATTCGTCTGTGTGAGTGCAGGTATACGGTACCTAATGGAATTGTAATGGTCATAGTTGTGACATCTATTTATATTCAAATTGTTATCCATAAAATAGACCCATTGATATGAATAACTGATAACTTTAATTTATTTATATATTTAGAAGTGACGGGGGGAATTCAGAGTTGACAATAGTCGATCTTCGTTTTTGTAAACGGTATACTCATTATGGTCATTTTTCACTAAAACATCGACATGCCCATATTCCAAATAATATAAAATAATAATAATAAATTATTTACCAAAATTGTTTCAATACAATCACAATAGCATTGAGTCCTACACTAGACTGGGCCTGTCCTGTAGGAACCAGAATATGAATTATCTTGTAAAAATTATAAGTCTAAAAGTACAGACAATTTGCTAAGTATTTTAGATAATTTGATAAAAAAACTTGAAATAAGAAGAAAAATATATATTTAGATACTATACTGACATTAACATAATGAATTGAAATAACAAACAAGAATCTCCAAAAGGAACTAAAAATTTTAGATATAAAACACATATCTTATTAACCAGTTACAACAAAAACTAATATAGTAATGTGTGGGACATTATAACAAAAACTAATGTAGTAATGTGTGGGACACAATAACATTCAATGTTTTTGTTGTGGTGGTGTGATGGTATGGTGTGGTGTGGTGGTATGGTGTGGTGTGGTGAGTGTAAGGTCTGTTTGTAGGTAGTGCATGAATATGGTTGGTGTGTTTATAAGATTACTGTGAGTACGTTTTCAGAATCATCATAATTCATACCTTTCAAGAGTTTGTTTACATTAACTTTTACCGTATAGTTTTTAGATTTGACAATTTGTTAGTAGGAGATGAAAGGATGTATAAATATATCGTCAGTTTTAAAGCTAAAAGCTTGAAACTTATTTTCTAGGCTGTTGATAAATATAAATAAATATGAAAGGGAGTGAAAGTTTGTACGAAAATTCGTCATTTTGGAACCTAGAACGATTAAATTTTTTCTTTGTCTTTTTTAGTTTAGATTAATAAATATTTTATACTATCCATTACTATCGTCACTATTCCACTCGGATGTAAGCAGTCGTAGGCACATCTAGTGTATAGATACATATATATATGTTTGTAATATTAATTAAATTATTATTGAATATTACTTGTACTGAACAATATGTGGTATTGATTATAATACATATGGACACAGTTTACATCTATACATATAAATAAAATTGGAGTGAATTTTGTAATATTGATATAACCGTTTTTTACAACATGCATATAAATAGAAATACGGTAATTACACCAAAATATATTTTTTTACAATTTTTGTCTGTCTGTCTGTCTGTTTGTTCCGGTTAATCTCTGAAATGGCTGGACCGATTTTGACGGGACTTTTTTTGGCAGGTAGCTGATGTAATAAGGAGTAACTTAGGCTACTTTTATTTTAGAAAAATAAAGTTAAATTCCACGCGGACGAAGTCGCGGGGATAGCTAGTTAATAATAAATTGGTTTGGATGGTAAGCTGTAGGTACTTTATGATGGCAGGTGGCAGTCAGTTTGCAGGTGTTTATGAATTTTTAGTTTATCGCCCAGTTAGACATTACTGTGACCCAAATATGTATGTATCATTTATTCAACACAAAATAGGTGAAAAAAATGTAGTATGAGTGTAGAATCCTATACAATTAGAAAACTTCTTTCAGTATACATTATCTTACTAATATCACAGATAACATAATATTACATACTAATATCACAGATAATATAATATTACATACTAATATTATAAACGCGAAAGTTCGTGAGTATGGATGGATTACACTTTTCCGCAAAAACAACTGAACGGATTTTGATGAAACTTTACAGTAATATAGCTTATACATCAGAATAACATCTAGGGTATAAATAAAAGAGATATATATTGTAAATTGCGTGAAATATAATGATGAATGTCAAGTAAGTGTGATGCAGACCAAATTGCGCGGGACGACAGTATTTACATAGATAAACTAGCTGTTCCCGCGACTTCGTCCGCATGGAATTTAACTTTATTTTTCTAAAATAAATGTAGCCTAAGTTATTTTAAATTACATAAACTACCTGCCAAAAAAAGTCCCGTCAAAATCGGCCCAACCATTTCAGAGATTAGCCAGAACAAACAGACAGATCGACAGACAAAAATTATTAAAAAAAATATTTTGGTGTACGTAGCGTATTTATATTCATATGCATATAGTAAAAAGCTGTTATTTCAATATTACAAACAGACACTCCAATTTTATTTATATGTATATATGTGATAGTGTGATGAAGGTATTAGTACACCAATCTATTCTAGTACATAAATTGTCTTATTTCATATGCCTTAGGGAATATTATTTTTCTCACAAGTAATGATTATTATAATACATTAATTCATTTATTATTCCAACATGACGGCTACGGTAATCCAGCGATTTAGCACACCGCGTGAATTCCGATGGTCTCGGGTTCGATTCTTCGCACGGTAGTAGACATATTTATATATATTAGTATGACCCAAATCAACACACACTAGTGTCGATCTGGGTGTTTCTGGTATATATTATGTATGTATTTACAATAAAATGTATATGTGTAATAATATCAGTTATCTAGTACCCATAACACAAGCTCTGCTTATCTTGGAACTAGATAGCCACTATTTTGTCTTATATTTCACATTCTATATACTTCTAATTATTAATGGACTAAATTACCACCACAACGTCGTCTGCACCACACTTATTTCATCAAATAAGTGTGGTGCAGACGAATGAAATGATATATATTGAATTATATGAAAAATGTTTTGTTTAACTATAACCTATGTGTTATTCTGATGTATAAGCTATATTACCATAAAGTTTCATAAAAGAACGTTTAGAAATTATTGCGTGAAAGAATATCAAACATCCATCCATCCATACTTACAAACTTTCGCGTTTATGATATTAGAAAAATGGGTTAGTTTGTTACCTTAGTATTTTGTATGTATCGTATTAATTTAAATATAAATCTGAGATCTGTGATACTAAACAGGTGGTATCTAACGATTCGTATTGAGTCCATAAAATATTAAAGTCTTTTGAATAACTAACTTACTTCTAAATATAAAATAACAGACGTATTCACTCTCACGCTAGGACGTGTTCGATTGCCCTGGAAAAATATAACCTTAAAAACTTGTCTATGGTCCAATTGGCGGGAACCACAACATTTGATTAAATTTGAATTTATTATTTAAATATAGTAGCTAAACATTTATCTAAAACATAGTGATTAATTGCTCAGTGTATTTCTTATTACGAATTTTAAAACAACAACAATCAATGTGTCGACATTGATTGTTGTTGTTTTAAAATTCGTTTAATTTGGACAGGCGCAGAATATTGCCCATACTGCCTAGTCACAAGTTTTGTAAATTTGAGTAGGTATATAAATAATTTTATGTCTTTCGTGGAATGTCCGCGATAATATATAGTTTTATACTATAACGTGTATCTACAGCTGCATTAGCAGGTTTTTACCAGATTATATTTACAAAAAGCCTATAGTGACATATAGTCACTGGGGGTTCTATTGCGAGCAGATGTTGAGTGTTCTTGGGACCGTACTAAGGGTGCGCATCTCCATTTTGCAGGGTTTGCTGAGAACCAAGGGACTCTGAAATAATCATAAGATACTGCAGCTTGAGAATCTTGAGATGTTATAAAATTATATTATTTTGTACGGTTTAATAAACCAGAAAATTACAATAATAGAATAATAAGAACTCTTTTTGAAGTAAGTTAATAATTCATTTTAATTTCAGGTAAACGGCGAAAGAAATCCTGAAGAGGTATACAAGGACTTTCGAGCTGCCGTCCTTCAGATCCTCGGGAACTATGAAGACCAAACAACTGTTAATGGCGTAAGCGGCGTCGGGGTTGGCGCTGATGGTATACCGGGCGAGATAGTCGGGGTAGAACCGGCTCCTTCACCGAAATATCAAGTGAGGGAGAGAGAAAGAAGAGATGTTGTCGCTCCACCTGTAGTGCCAGTGGCGCCGCCAGTCCAGGAAAATAGAAACGAGAGGATTGTTACGCCAAAGGTAAAATAGATCTCAAATAGTGTACATACATATATTACGATTATTTAAGGGTCGGTAACACGCACGTGACAATTCTGGTGTTTCAGGCTACGATAACCGTTTACAATCAGTTGGACCGTTTGCTTGTTTGCCAACATTGTGGCATTAAAAATACTAATCAAATTTTTCATTCACTTCGGTTGGGTAAAATTATTATAGGAATCACAATTTATCTATTTACATAGAATACGCCCCGTATTTTAGTATAAAATACAACCCATGTTACTCGCTAACAACTTTTGATTGTTAAACATTTTTTAATTGGGTATTTTTCTGTTTTTATTTATTTCTAACACACAAAAAATCTAATCTTTCGTTTTAAATACAATATTGAATTTAATAATAACTATATCAGTTGTCTTGATGTCTAGACATTTTTGCAATTCATGTAATTCGATATTATAAAGAGGTAATTTTAATAAAGTTTCAAACTTCAGAGCAACCTTCGGTGCTATTGAATCGATTTTCTAATATATAATGTTGGATAGCCTACTTTTCTAGAAATACTATATCCTATAGATATGTATATAATTACGCTACGCGCAATAGGAGGAGAGCAAAAATGAAAAATGTTGCAAAACAGGGAAAATAAAACATCAGCACGGCTATTTCTTATAAAACTTACAGAATAGAAACCGTAGAAACCACTCCAGACAATTTTTTGAAATTGTGTTATAATTACTACGTACCTAAATATAATTTACAGCAGACGCGGAGCCGCGTAATAAATCGATATACCCAAATAACAGACACAACAAAAATCGTATCAGCCCCTGAGATACTTAACGCAATGACTTGACGAAAACATAACACGGTAAAAATACAGGGACGATAGAAACGACTCGAGGAAGAGCGGCTACCTACTGAATATATTAAAGAGAGAGACGAATTTCTTAGAATTTCTTGGATTCACCTTTTTTTTCGGACTAATGCTGTTGGCCGCAGCTGACCTTTACAGCTTCACCGGACGATAGTGGACGAGCGCAGATGGCACTCCAAACAATGGAAGAACTTATGGAGCGGCTAAAGACCAACTCCCGCCTGATGGATATGACTATAGTCTGAGCGCACCGCTGGGGCTTCGGACCTCGGCTCGGGCTGTCGTAATTTTGATTTAATTGATTTTGATCAGTGTACCATATACCATAGGTAGTGTTTTCCTATACCTTTGCCACCAAACTTTCGATACAGGATCCGGCAGTATTTCTGAATTTATATCATATTGATCTAAAAATCTTGACAGAAGTATCGGCTTATAACCGCGATCAAATGCAGAGTTTGTTAGTGATATAAGATTTTTATCACAACTGTTTGTTATACGGTTAACTATAGGTACTTTACATCAGTCCCAATTAAAAAAAATACAAGTAAACTCTACTTTAGGCCGTCTGCTAAATACAATTTGGGACAAGTGCGATCCACACTCGTCCCCTATAGTCCTGTGACACTATAAAAGCCAGCTGCGACAGCAGTAGTCGGAAAAACAGACTACATCCTAATAAATTCTATATATAGTACTAGTTAACTCGATGCATGTGGCCGTACAATCGTAATGTACATGTCTGGTTATATTTATGGTAAGCAAGACAAAGCGAAATATTCCTTGACCCAACAGTTTTGACCCAATTATTTCGGTATCAAGTTTTGAATGTGTTAAATGGTCATATATTAGAAGCAAAAAGAGTAGTAGAGTCAGCCTAAAGGACATATAGTGTTGAAGGTTAGTAGGTTTCATCGAACTAGACTTTACCGTTGTCATTGTACCTTTCTTTTTTCTTCATTTAAAGAAAATAGGTAAGGTAACATAATGTGGGGTACGTTATATTATCTTACCTATTTTCTTTATTTCGATCGCTACGCAGCTTTGTAAGCTGTGTTTAGGTTGAGGGTTGAGATAATGCAGTTGCTGATGAGAGCAATCTATCACGGCAGCGTCGATACATTACCCCTTCTGCCAGTAGCCCTCCTTAAGGTAGACAGCATGTTGGTGGGTCTCCACCCGTACCCCAAAATATATATGAAATGGACTTCCGCAAAATTACACGTAATCTTTATAAAGTATGAAAGTTACGAAGTCTCTTCCGCTGTCTATTGGCTTAGATCTTTTGAATCACGCAACGGATTTTAATGCAGTTTTTAGCAATAGATAGAGTGATTCAAGAGGAAGGTTCGTATATATAATACATGCACATCCGTGCGGAGCCGGGGCTACTAGCTAGTAATTTTAGGTAAAAAGTAAAATGGGGTTAAAATTTGCATGCTCCTTTAAATATGTGAACAAAAAGCCGGGGCGGATAGTTAATATAATATAAAATAAATATATGTTGAGAAACTCTTTTGATATATTTAAAGTTTTCTTATATTCCATAATCAAAACTATAAAAACAAAATTATATTATGTCACTTCACTCTCTACCATCTTATAATTAAATACATTTTTCCAGTCATAAATAGTTTTACTACATATTTCTACAACAATATATATATTGTTTGCAGCCTGAGGTGATAAGAGTGCGAGGTGCCGTCACCCGTCCAACCATAGTGTGGGTGGTCGGCGGGCCGGGCAGCAACAAGGCCACGTTGTGCCAACGCACCGTCAACCAGCGGCAGGGGTGGACACACTTCAGGTAGGTCTTCACCTTCACAACACCACACAAGGCACCTCACCTGATTGATACCTTTTTTTAACGAGGGGAAATCTTCATATATTACCCATCCGCGTTTACGAAGGGGTGCGGACGGATACTGCAGGATTTCTACCAGCTATAACTTCTCGGTGGTTCTCGGAAACCGCGATTAGTCGCCGTAGCCCCGGGTGCGACCTGAGCGGTACCTGGATCAACTGACCTGATTTCATATCAGGTCAGTTCATTGTGTATTTTCACCAGGAATTTATCACTATTGTTTCCACGAATTGGCCTTCAGCCGCTCTATAAGTCCTTCTGCGGGTGTGAAGTGCCTTCTGCACTCGCCCTATTGTCCGGTGAAGTTATAAAGGCCAGCTGCGGCCAACAGCATTAGACTAGTCCATAAAAAAAAGGAATGTTTGGTGTTCGAAAAATAAATCCTTGAATACAAACGAAGTTTTAGAGATTTTAAACTCTAATACTACTTAGCGTAAGGCCTAAAACGTCAGCTTGTTATTTTGATAAATATAAATTGTTTAACTGTATATACACAGCCTGGGTCAGCGTCTCCGGTCGTTAGCGGACGCCGGCGGTGGTCCAGCATCGGATGGGGCCCTGGCTCGCTCGGCCATCAGTGGAGGAGAGCTGGCGCCAAGCGACCTGGTGCTAAAGCTCGTCAGGGGAGCAGTTACTGATGCTGCCAGGAGCGGGCATGGACTTGTTCTAGATGGATATCCACGCGACCTAGAACAAATGGAACAATTCCAAACGGAAGTAAGTAATATTTTTACTTCTAGAATTTTAGCTCAGGAAAGTTTATACAGTGGTGTTACGGAAGGACTGTATTAAGGTTGGTTTAAAATGAGACACGTTCCTGGGTGAGGTAAAATAAGTGTAATCAGCTCGCTAGCAAAAATATAAAGACAATATGGCATAAGAAAACAAACGGTATATAAAAACAGAACGTCAAAATATAAAATTCAAATATATATAAAAAACTATCAAAAAGGTTGCCATCGGCAACAAGGGGTATGCTTATACCCTCCATCTGATAGTGGCGTAATGGATGGTTTGCCACCTACGTATTATAAAAAAAAACTAGCCTAGAAAAGCAGAGTTTATACTCGGCCTCGGTTGTCTATCGGTTTAGCACATCGCCGTACTTCGGATACTCGTAACTTAGACTCCTTACAGGATACAAACATTTGTACTCCTGAGTATGATCGTTTGTATCGGTCTTAGTGTTTTATATGCATATATTAAAATAAAATATTTTATTAGTTGTCTAGTACCCATAACATAAGTTTTGCTTAGTTTGGGAATAGATGGCGCTGTGTAAGTTGTTCTGAGATATAGATATTATACCATATATAAACAACTAAGAGAAATACTTAAATATATACATAGTTATGGATACCTAACAACGGACAGTAGTACTTTCAATACATTTAGTCGTAAATAGATTCTTAATGTATATAGAAAACACTCGAACCAATACAAACAATCATACTCATGATTACAAATGTTCATTTCATGAATGAAATCTAACCCGTGACTATTGTAAGTAAGGCGATGTACCAACCGCTAGGCCAGCGAGACCGTCAATTTCGAGTATGTAATTTGACTGTTGAGTTTCTTTATTAATATTCCAGTTCCGCGTGTCCCCTCGCATGGTACTCCTGGACTGCTCCAAGTTACAGCTGGGACGTGGCAGACGGGATGATTCCGTAGCAGCATTCAGGAGACGCCTAGAGGTGTTCCGAGAGCTCAGTCTGCCCATGTTGAAGAATTTGGATCAACAACATAGGCTCGTTATAGTGAGTACATAAAGATTTACCTATACTACACTATCTTATCAGTTCTTCTCAACTCGAATGCATTCCTAACTAACGGTAAATTTAATATATCACAGGAGTCTGCAATAGTCCTAGATGAATAAAGATATTTTGATTTCATTTAATTTGACTAAAGCGCTAAGCGCTATATCTACTTGAACTGATTTTAAAAATGCTTGTAGTAAGCGAATAGCCCATTTATCAAGGTTATAGGCTATATAACATCAGACTACTACCAACAGGAGCAAAGTAGCAATGAAAAATGTAGCAAAAATGACCAAAATGTAACGTAAGCGTAGTTATGCGGATCAGCTAGTAGGTACTTTATAAAAGAATTGCAATCATTTGTTGGAATTAAGAAATGATAAACAAATAAAGGCAATGATAAAGTTATTGATTTCATTAACGCGGACGGACACACAGACCGTGATGGTAAGTCGTATCCGTTGCCTCTATGTCTATCTGTCTCATGAATAGAATCACCGATATAAGGTCTGATGTTCCATGTACCGTATAATCTTTGCTATACTATACCCTTCACACCGAAACTCTACTTTGTGGTGGTAGCAATATATGACACCGAGGAGCACATGTAGCCGACGTTTATCTCCCTAAAATTATACGAAATTAAATCCAGGTGCGAGTAATCGAACATGCGACTATTGGAAGTAAGGCGGTGACTAAACCGCACAACCATCAGGGCCGTCATAATTAAACTCAATAATACTAACAGTTATCTACTTCCAGGTGGATGGTGACACTGACTCTGAGGACGTGCAGACAGAATTCGCGAAGGTGCTGCTCGAGGAGCTGGAGAAGGCGGAGGCACTTGCGCAGATACCGCAGTCGCCCCCAGAGCCTGCGTCGTCACCACGCACAGGTATCTACAGCATATGTTTACATTATAACCATCAACACAAAGCATCACTCATGTTTGCGTACTGACGATTTCTATGAATAGAATAGAAAATCATTTATTCAAATAAACTTAATTTAAGCACTTTTGAATAGTCATAACAATTTTTTTTTATCTACCGCTCGTTCGGAAAGCTGTCTCATCACAAGAAGAACGAGCAAGAAACTTGTGTGTTGCTCTTTTAAATAATCCTTGTAAGTTTACATTTACAAGTCGAAACGTGTGAATACAAACTACCAACAAGCACTATTTTTTTGGGTCAAATATAAATATACAATAAGATTAAATCAGTCGTAGTGATAAGAGCAGACCAGTCCCTACAAGCAGCACTCGTTCACGAGTATGACGGATGAGCCAGCCATCACTGCGCTCGACCATATATTAGGGAGCTCAATGACCCGGCTCACCACGCCGCCACATGTCTGGACATTTTAGTGATCATGACTACTCATTCCACTCGACCACGTCACAGCTACAAAAATTACTATATGGTAGTTACAGTATTCGCACTTTACATGAGGATGCATGCGGCAATCAATACAAAAGCCGCTACGCTATCAAATATCAAGAAAGCAGTATGAAAATTAAAATTATAACGTTGTCCGCAAATAAACTTACTCTTGCTATATATTGCTAACATCTATAAATTCATCTATCCTATAATAGGCTTTTTTACATAACATTTGTTTAATATCTAATTTGAATTGCCTCTCTGTCTGATTTAGCGTTGATTCTGGCAGTTTGTATGCGCCGTATCAGAGAAATCGTCAGAATACAAACGAATCTTCACTGTTAGGCGGAGTGTATTTTTAGCAAAAAAGCCTTTGCCAAAAATACACTCCGCCTAATTCTTATCAATTACAGCAGGGGCTTCAAACTTTAAAGCCTTATGATCTACAGCCTTTACTCATGTATTGATGAGTAAAGTATGCTACGGCCCGGCCGGCTGTAAGTATGCTGTATCTCATACAGCGGCCTCTATGCTATAGCGGTTTAGCACCGCCTTACTTCGGATGGTCGTTCAATTCCTCGCACGGTACATGATTGTTTATGTCGGTCTGAGTGTTTTTTGCATATACATATATTGTATCTATTTAAAAAAAAAGTATTTCTATTAGTTTTCTGGGGTAAATGAATGTTCTAGATAAATATGTTTTGTCTCTTTCTATCAATTGCAGATTTGTCGGCAGTGCAGCAGTTCGCGCACGCGATGTCGCGTATGGGCGGCGCGGTTACCAACGGGTACGCCAACGGAGCCCTACGCAACGGCAGCGTGCACAACGGGACGCTGCCCAACGGAAACGCCAACGGGTTCATTGGGGGTAACAAGGTGCATCATTTATTTATTCAAATTCTAGATATCTTTATTCATGTAGGTCTATTACAGACTCTTATAATTTGCCAAATCTACCGTCAGTTCGGAATGATTTCGAGTAGAGAAGAACTGACAAGAAACTCAGCTCATATTCTTTTCAAATGAATGTTGTATATGTTTACAATAATACAGATTCATGTTTATAATATTACTTGGTAATCACAACTTTATTACAATATACATAGAACTCATAATAACTTACACCATGACAGCGTACACAACGCGAACGAGTACTCATTGGGGGTAATTCTGGGGATTATCTATTTATTAGTCATAACTCATAACTTTTTATTTAATTGGACTGTGTGGACAAACTTTCGTCCGTTATTTCAAAGCCTGTTTTTCTCGAAAGTCTCTTCTTATAATTTTAATAACGATTGGTTTTTTTTTCGCCTGTTTATTATGCCATGTGTTTTCTACATGCTAAGCAAAGTCATCGATATAACATAAACTGAAGTGTTTATGTTATATGTTTTTTTTATCTCAGGACAATTCACACAACACCATCTAGACCCAAGTTAAGCTAGCTAAAGCTTGTGTTATGGGTACTAGATAACTGATACAAATACATAGATCTTTTTTTGTAAATACATACATATTTTACATAGAAAACACCCCAGACCGATACAAACAATCATACTCAGGGATACAAATATTTGTGCCGTGCGAGGAATCCAACCCGCACCTATCGGTCGTAAAGCGGTGTGCTAGACCGCTAGACCACCGAGGTCGTTTCAGAATCACTATATCATGTTATCACTTTCGTTTCATGTTGATCTACGTCTTGATGTGTATTATAGAAAATTAAATTCTTAACAATTGGAACATTATTTTCAGATAAAACCCATAATGAATTTGAACAACGTATCAAAAATACCAACTGTATCGCAAATGACACAAGACGACGTTAGACGACTGTACGAACAGAGTTCGGGAGAGGTGACCATGAATACGCACATGTAGGTAGATTGTGACTATTAACTAAAAACTATATGAGTATGTGAAATTGTGAATCACGAACAATCCACTAAATAAATAAATAAACGTTGCTACACAAATTAATAGAGATCGAAAAAATAAATAGATACAAAATATTAGAAGTTCAATATTGGACTTACGGTATGAAATACCAGCAACGGTCTCTAAGAGACGACATGAAGTGCCGAAATATCGTTAAATTTAATATAAAAAAACATTAAATTAAGAAATATAGGTAAATTAGTATTGGATGTTGAAAACATTACTTAATTTTTAGATGTTTTGTTTTCACGTAGTATATTTTTTGTCTCTAGGACGTTATAGAATATTTACTAATAAGTAATTATTAATTTGAATATCTGATTTTTAAAAACGAATTTATTGGTGTTAATTCCTCTGTGCCACACAAATGATTCGATGGAAATTAAAAAAAAACTGTTTTAGTTTAATCACCATTGACATTTTCTCAGCAATGTTACATTATTTTTTAACAGCATTGAGCCTTATCATATGTTATAAAAAATTAGATAGTCTACGTCTGGACGTTGACCGTGGATTACAACTGATATAAAAAAACGTAATTAATTAATTTATCAGCATGCTAGAGACGATGTGGCGTCATCATAACATAGACCACAGAGCAATTAATACTTTTTATAAGATTTGGCACCGCCCTTGTGAGAATTAAACTAAAATTTTGTGTACATAAAAAGATCAGATCAAGAGAAAATTTACATCAAATGCTTGCACCATTGCGCACAAAAATATTTTATTTTAATTGAGTCGAAAATTGAACAAATCACTTAAAATGTATACTGCGAATATCACTACAAAGATTGATAAAACTAATGACTATATTGGCCGTATGCGCCTGTCTGAATTGCACGAATTATAAAACTACAACAACAATTAAAATGTATCTATGGAGATATTTAGATTACAAAGATGCTGTGCTGAAAAAGGTTGTTAATAAAGATGCATATTATTTTTTATAAAAAATAATTTGTTTCTAATAGCAAAAGCTTAAAATAACCTTAAATAAATATCGTAAATAATTATATTTTTTTTTATATGTATGGTTGCCAGACATACCCATTTTGGCGGGATGTTATAATTTTTTTGCACAAAATGTTCTGTTTATACATTTATATATATAGTTTTATGTATCGTATGCCCTACTTTATTTTTATTTTTTATTTTCCTGGAAGACACTGGTAACATTCCCATTTTTATGAATAAAGGATAAGGTTTGGACATACTAAAAAAAATAGAATCTTATATTTTTAGAGCCAGCGTAAGTTATAGAGGAATTGGCCTCTATAAAATATAAGTAAGGTTGTACGTATTTTATTTAATGTAAATGAACGGACCACAAAGATATTATAAGTACTTAGTGTATATTATTGTACCTAATTTTAAAATTAGTTTTTTATAATTTAAATTAAAAAAAAAACAAAACGCACACATTTTAAGAAGTGCCTTTAGAATAAGTTTATTATTACTTATTTTTTATTATCTAGTCATGTTTAGAAATAATAACTGTTATTTTTAACGTAAATCATTAGTCTTGAAACTAATAGTTCGTAATCTGGAATAATCAGTTCAGTTCGTAGCTCCGCTGCGAACCAGTTCGCACTTTTAGTTCATTAGTTCCCATCTCGAGTTGAAAGAAGGTAGAATGTTCGATTAAACTTGGTTATTGAATGAACTAAAGGAAGAATGATCGAAGAACTAATTTGCGTAGTTCATTTACTGGAACTACTAAAGAACTAGTACACAAGACTATTTATTATTACGTAATATATAATAATAGATATTGCACTATTATTTGTGTAAGCGTATTTATTGTATCTCAATTAAATAGTAATAATATTTATAATTTATCAATTAATTAATTTGTTATATCTACAAATTGTAAATCAATGTAACAATGTTAATTTAATGTAATGTACTATGAAATGTCGTTACAAATTTAAATGTACGCACTTTTATACTTGAAAATTATTCGTGTTGTCTGTAGGTATAGAGGAATATAAAATGTTGTAAATAAGAATAATAATAGACAGAACAAAACTAATATAGTCTTAATTTTGTATACAATTAAAATATCTAATCGTGGTGATAACATATAACGTAGGTAGATAATGATGATCATATCAGTATGAAAATCAATTTTAACTTGATAGGTACAAATAATTGCAGTAGACCAATTAAAATAGTCTATATACGACACTAAAATTAGGGACAATGTCGACGCAGAAGTTGCGGATTGGATCGTTTCCTAGATCGCCTCGTGTGTAGGGAAATCGAGATCGATTGTAACCCCATCACTAATGCTCAGATATTGCGACCGATTTTAGTGCCGTGTGTAGGCCGTTTAAATCAATCAACTATCACATTCACTCTACGTTTTGTTCTTGTCTGTGTTGTTCGTAATTTTTAAGTCCAATGTCGAATAAATAAAGTACTTAAGTATGTTGAGAATACCGTGTTCAGATTCAATCATATTATTAAAAATAACTCAAAAACTGCGGGTCAGATTTTGATGAAACTTCTATGAGACCACACAAGAGGTATTAGCTTTCAAATAAAAAAATAAACATCAAAATCTGTTCACAGTAAATAGTTATGAAGAAACAAAAAACTACAAACGAATAGAGAAGTTGCGGTTGGAAAATAAACCGTAAAATCAGTTTTAGAAGGAATAAATTTCATTATTTAACCACTTTAGCAATAAGGATGTAGATACTGAACTTATGTAGATAGGTATGTACTGAGATCACGTAGTTATATTATCACAAATCAGGGGCCAATATAGAATAACTCATAGATTTATTAGAATTTATTACACTTTTTCACATTCTGTAATCAATGCACTACTGTATACGGTCATGTTATTAGGGGTTAGTTATATAAATTGTGTCTATATACCGAGCCAAAGGCCAGTTATGCTCATCTGATCTGAAATCACCAAGAAACAAAGTGGAAATCTTTACATAAAAATCAATCCCTAGAGTGTAGGAAGATGTAGGGGGGGACTGTTGTAGTTTCATTTAATATCTGTCTAGGTAAAAAGAAAATACAAAAATAGATTTGGAATACGGATATATATTATGAAGGATTATCAAGACATTGAAGTATAAACAAAAATGTATAATAACAGAAATGAAAATTTACCACAAAATTCAGTTCTGATTTGCCAATACAGTATATAGCATGGACAAAGTGTCAGAAGGATGGGAGGGGTCCTAAATTTTGTAACTCACATTTCAAAATCTAATATGGTATTAAAACAGGAATATTAAACTGTAAACGAAAATCTTATTTAGAGTTATAAACTTCATCTGTATAAATATTATTTAAATTGTTTTGCTGAAGAATTTAAACTCGGTTTACTATTTTATGAATACAAAATATGTGGCGTCACATCCCTAACTCGCTAATTTCTAAGTTACGTAATGTAAAATAAAAAAAAATACGCATAAAGTTGGAAAATTTTCAGAAAATAACGATTGCGAGTATACCTTTTACGAATTTTACATGTATCCATTTATATCTTAAATAATGATCTGGATATTGTTAAATAATAATTACAATAATAAACAACAGTAATAGTGGTGAAGAGACAGACATTTCTTGTACGTTTAGACTAATAAAAGTGTATAAAATTTCAAAAAGCAAGCTATGAGTGGGCCGAAAAATATTTTTTTTTAATTTTCTTATTACGTTGATAACATTGCATAAAAATAAAAAATATATTAAATATTGTAAATTTATTATTATTCTTTAAAATATATATGTATGTGACATAATAAAAAAATATCTACGTAAAATTACTCCTAAAACTCATAACATTTGGATTGGAATGATGATATAAAAATATATTTACATATATAAATTTTATGCTGTATAATTATAATGCAAAGTCATATGCATGGTCATATTTCTTTATATATTTTGAGCCGTGAACTTTTACTGTAAATCTAGATTCATGGTTATTACATTACTATATGTATATGACGTCCATATTAATATATTTATTTGTAACACATTTAATAATGTTGTTCAACAAACAAGTAAGTAAAGACGAAGTGAAAATTTACTTATTTTGAAATAAAAAAACAGACGTGCTACTAATTTTTATGTGTAAATAAACCGTCTAATAACAAGTGAGGGAGTGAAGTCCATTGGCAAACAATTTTCTCTTATTCTATTGCATTTATTTTATTTGCTAGCAATGGTATTATTAGTCCACATTAGTAACAATCCCCTTCCTGTAGTTTCACTGAGTTCTCTTATTCACTCCTTCCATAGAAACACGTCTTACAATGCAAAATGTACTTTCTACAAACTGTCTCGATAAAAAATTAATCTTTGGACTTTGAATATGTACTTTTTTAACGAAATATTAATCAGATTGTAATTAGTTATCAACACTAGATGATTTGTATTTTTAATACATACAGTAGGTAGTTGCATTGCATAATTTTTAATAAAAATTAATATTGATTTATTCCCAGAACAAAAAACACATACATACCTACATTTGAATTCGTACACCGTTTAAAAAAAAACTATAAAGAAATGGGCCTCGTTAAACTAAGTATGAATAAGAAACAGTAGTACCTCACACTGCATATTTTGGGCAAAAGTTTATTTGTTATAATATATATATTAGCTGTTCCCGCGACTTCGTCCGCGTGGAATTTAACTCCATTTTTCTAAAATAAAAGTAACCTAAGTTGCTTCTTAAATAATAAGCTACCTGCCAAAAAAAGTCCCGTCAAAATACGTCTAGCCACTTCAGAGATTAGCCGGTACACAGAGACTGCCGGAAGACAGACGGACAGACAGACAAAAATAGTAAAAAATGATATTTTGCTGTATGTACAGTATTCACATTCATATGCATGTAGTAAAAAACGGTTATTTCAATATTACAAACAGACACTTCAATTTTATTTATATGTATAGATAATTGTTTACTGCATATTCTAAGCAGAAGTTTGTTTATTATATATATTTGTTTTATTCTTAATAATTTCCTAACTATTATTACTATAGTATGTGTATTCGTCTTTACTTGCTTGTGTTAACAGATAATGAAATATTATCATGTACCTATTCATTACATAATCATGAGAACACCTAGATAATTATGACTGTGTTTGTAGAATTTGTTTACAATTCTAAAATAAAGCACAATATTTTATATTATAAATTTGTTTTATTCCATTTGTATAAATCAGTTAATAAATACAAACTTATCTCTATTTAATTTTTACAGGTTGTTTTTTTTTACAGTATAATTGCAATTCACACAACAATTCACAGCCATCTAGACCCAAGTTAAGCTAGCTAAAGCTTGTTATGGCTACTAGATAACTGATACAAATATATACATATATATTTTTTTTCGTAAAAACATATATCTAAATATATATAACTCTAAGGTAACTGACATAGTGATCTATCAACGCACAGCTCAAACCACTGGAAGGATCGGGCTGAAATTTGGCTTGCAGGTAGATGTTATGACGGGCATCCGCTAAGAAAGGATTTTGATTAATTCTTCCCCCAAAGTGATAAAATAGGGGATGAAAGTTTGTATGAAACTTTGTCAATTTTAAACCGATCGAGCTGAGACTTTGCATGCATAAAGCTACTATGACGTAGGCATCCCCTAAGAATGGATTTTGATAAATTCCACCCCTAAGGGTATAAATTAACGCGGTCGAAGTCGTGGGCAATAGCTAGTATTATATATAGAAAACAGCCAGACCGATGCAAACTATCGTACTCTTGTATACAAATTTTTGCACCGTACGAGAAATCGAATCCGCGACCATTGTAAGCTAAACCGGTAGACCACCGAGGCCTGCAACCCTAGTATCGTTTATTATATGAATAATATTGGGAAACGATACATCACGATTAATTTATGAAAATTATTATTCAGACATAAGGAAGGGAAAGGAAAGACCACAACAAGCACAGTTACACCAAGTAAGTACAAAATTGAGGTCCTGTCGTATCAACATTTAAGCATGATAGACGATTGTAAGAAATGGCAAGAGTTCCATCGACTAGAACGTGTATTTTTATTTATATTTTTTTTTATTGCACCATAATAATAATAAAAAACATATCTACAAAAGAAAACAATATTTAGTATATGGGTACAAAAGGCGGTCTTATCGCTGTATATATTATGAATAAAGGAATGAGCGAACCAATCAAATTTCATACATATCCCATAATCGTCCACTAGTGCCATTATGAGAATTATAAAATGAGCAAAGCCCATAAGAAATAGGCATAACTAAATTATATTCATAATTTAGTTATGACTAATTGTTTATTATGCATACTATTATTATTATTTTTTAGATTATAGTACCTACTCTATGTTGTAGAGTTACATCCTACTTATATGATATTGAAAATTTCCTGTCAAATTATTTTTGGTTACAAATATTTTAGTGCAAAGCTGACTTCAAAAGATATCAATTTATATCTTGTGAACAATGTAGCCTTTTATACTAAGCTCTATTGTAGGTACTATAGAGTTTTATTTTATACAAACGAACAAAATTATATCTAAAACTATAGAACAATTAAGTTCAATGAAAACTACGTATTACAAGGGTTTTCATCCTTGAGATAAAAAAATCAATATTGGAACTATGGAACAGACAGCTTGTTATTAAAAAAATGTTTGCACAGATTAAAAAAATATTATTATAGTAACAGGCTTATACCTTCATAAGGACAATTTATATAATGCAATAATTAAATATACTATACTTTTTTACATCTGTATCACAGTTTTATACAACAAAATATTCTATTAGTATGTAATGTTAAGTTATCTGTGTTATTAGTAAAGCAATCCTGCCCAAAAGATTGTTTTGTATGAAATGCCACCATGATATTAGGGTTGGGCGGGTTATATCCGCCTTTCCCGCCATACTGAAGTTTCCCGCGCTGTCACACGCGGATTATTGGCTGCCTGGCACAGTTTCCTTGGCCTTGACCGACAATGGAACCGCAGTTTGGTCGCACACTTCGCGTAAGACGGACGTTCGCGCGTCTTTACAGCAACCAATTGGATTTTTCGTTATTTAATAAAATAAAATGGTAAGTTTAATTAATTTTAACGATTAAAATACGTTTCTAATGTTAGTAAAGCCAACTGTCCGTGCTTTTCCTATAGATAATTCTTATAGTATATTCCATTTTTTAAAATATGTTTTAATGTTTTGTCGTCAAGGTAATAGAATGTTTTTTAATTGGGAATAGAATTTTATATATGTACTAACATAGAGATTGATGAATCATGTTAAATTGTTCGGTGCATAATGTAATTTTTTAATTAAGTATAGGTATGTATTACGTTTTTTAATTCCATTACATTACTTTGATAATATTTAATTATTCGTTATCGAATTTAGCGACCTTGAAACGAAGCCAAATCTATATAATTCTAACCTTCTCAAAATAAAGATCTCTTTTCTTGGGAAATGGTTGACATGTTGATTTACGTAACACTAGTGTTGTACCTAGTACACTCTACGCTACGAAAACGCCGGAGCCTATAGAACAAAAACAAAATTGTCTTTCATTTTGAATTTTACTTTTTTATAATTGGGCACATCAAAATAACTTCTTATATACTTGAATAAAGAATAATTTAATAATTATGTACCCATAAGCTAGTATGTAACAGGTGTAAATCATCCTTTTTGAAAAATGAAGATGTTCCGTAAATATTTACAATATAAACAGAATATAATGTTCAACATTTTCGTTTTGTTTATTACAAAATTACTTATACAAACAAACAGAGTAGTTATGATATTTATAGTCTAAAGCATATTGATGTAGCTCAATAAAAATACACCCACGCCAATTGTTGCCCACAAATTCCTAGTTGTTAACATGTGGTTGCCTAGATAGAAATCTATGGTTAGGGAAGTTAAATTATATGATATTCTCTACCAGCTAACCTTTAGGTATACAGAAAGCAATGAGGAAAAACGGTCTAAAAGATCCTAATAAAGATTTTTTATTATTATATCTACATATACGTAATGTATAATAATTATATAATATTATTTTTATCGGTTTTATGAAATTATATATGCATATTTAGTAGGTCTAAGAATCGGCTACTTATTGTCCACTCCTAATATCTTTTTTTTATATTTTTGGATAAAATATTAAAATATTTTTTATAATGGGGCGTGAAAGAATACATACAGCCCTACACTTGTAGCCTTTTATTGCCAACCTATATATTTTTTAATAGCGATATTAATTTATATGGCAAAATAACATTTGCGGGGTCAGCTATTAATATATGTTATACTAGCTGTTCCCGCGACTTCGTCCGGGTGGAATTAAACTTTATTTTTCTAAAATAAAAGTAGCCTAAGTTCCGTCAAAATCGGTCCAGCCATTTCAGAGATTAGCCGGAACAAACAGACAGACAAAAATTGTAAAAAATATTATTTTGGATTATTTAATGTATTTATATACATATGCATGTAGTAAAAAATGATTATTTCAATATTACAAACAGACACTCCAATTTTATATATATGTATAAATGTATAGATGATATTTGTATAACTAAAACTCGAACGGTTATGATGGTGGCTAAGTGATCCGTTTTGCAACAAAGATATACGCTAACGAGGCATCAGTAAAGGATGACAGGATGGTGGTGAGTGGTGACGCAATGAGCTTACTGAACCGATCATGGTGAATTCACAAGAAATCCATGACTAATCACGATGGTTTTTAGCATTACCACGTGAAGATCGACCTAATGGGATACATTGTCAGCAATGGATCCATTGCTTCAACTATATCACCTCTTCCACATATACTGAAATAGCTAGAGTAAATATAATAATAAATAACTTAAACGGTAGCATACCCTACTCGCAGTTTCCATATATAAAAAATTCTCTAGGCAATTATTATCAATTTAATTATAGAAAAATAAACTTTCATGTACCTATATTCTATTAAGAAAATCTTTATATATACCTACATTGTTGTTATATATATTACCTTATATATATACCTATATTATAACCTTTATATATATATATATATATATGTTTATAGATAAAGGTTGGGTAAGACATATATTCAATTCAGATATAAATACATGTAACGCCAAAATGTAAAACTAAAATAATAGATATTTAACAACTATTACTTTATTATTAACTATACTTAATATCGTAAATTTGAAGGTGTAACAAACAAACAGACCTGTCTTAACGTTTTCACGACTGAAACAAAACGATATTTAACAACTTGTCTATGACCTATTGCTTTATTATTAACTATACTTAATATCGTAAATTTGAAGGTGTAACAAACAAACAGACCTGTCTTAACATTTTCACTACTGAAACAAAACAATATTTAACAACTTGTCTATGACCTATTGCTTTATTATTAACTACACTTAATATTGTAAATTTGTAGGTGTAACAAACAAACAGATCTGTCTTAATATTTTCACGACTGAAACAAAACTGGAATGACTAAGAAGTGGAGTTAAATTGTTTTGAAGCCGCAGTTTTATTAATTGTTTAAACTTTTTTTGGGACTACTTAATGCTGTTGGCCGCAGCTGGCCTTTACAGCTTACCGGACGATGGGGGGCGAGTGCAGGTACTCCAAACCCGCAGAAGGACTTATGGAGAGGCTGAAGGCCAACGCCTCCCGCCTGACGGATACGACTTTAGTGTGAAGGCACCGCTAGGGGTTCTAACTTCGGCACAGGGGGGGAAAAGGGATTGTTAGTATGTGGATTGATAACCCCATTGCTAGCAATGTACCATCTCAGGACGGTTTCCCCTGGAAACCATTGTAATAAATTCTTGGTGAATTTGTAACAATGGGCTAACTGACCTGACCTCATACTCAGGCGATTTGGTTTTGCTGAAAGATCCCGGTTTGCCACCATTTCGTTGGAAAATTGCTAGGGTAACTAAAATTTGTCCAGGTTCTGACGGTACTGTTAGGGTGGTAGAGTTGAAAACTTACCTCCACTGGTGCCCCGCCAGCGTATACCGTTAGCGCCGGCGGGTGCATCATTCCATTATCATCCATAAAAAAATAAACTTCGGCACAGGCCGTCATAATTTCGATCCCTGTTTCTATTGGACGGGGGATCGATCGACAGGGTGGGGGGAATTATTTAAACGTAACATGTAAATTAATATTGTTTCTCTCTAATATTGTTCTTTTCTCTTTTACGTCAACGATGCTTCAATATCCGCTATATGTTGTACAATCAATTTGTAAACAGTGTTATCAATGCGCAATATCTGATAAGAGATCAATGTATACAATACAAAATTGAGTCGTGTCGTATCAGATCCGTTTGCCGTCAGATGGTACGCTTATTCGCCAACGTCATAGTATAAAAAAGAAACTAAAATTAAAGAAGTTATGAGAACAGCTCTATCGACGTAAATTGCCGAACTCAATAAAAATAAAACGTATTAAGTTTCATTCAAAGTAAAATTCCATGATTTTTAGTAATTATACGTAGAAAATATTGAATTGTTGAATTAGACTTACGATTTTATAATACTACTACCAATTATGTTATCTGTGCTACTACTATAGTAGTAATGATTGATTTCAATAGGGGCAAGGTGGAGAACTATAGGCACCACAGTATCTTCATTCTAACGTAATCATAAATTGACTTTCTGATTTAAAAAAATGCCGATTAAGAATTTACCGAAACATTTGCAAAGTACTCGTAATTCTCTGAAAGAATCCTTAAGAATATAAACACAGATGTAATGCTATGTTTGTAAATGGTCGACTTTGAATATATGTAGACCTCTTACAAGCAAATACTTTAAAAGAGCTACATACATGTAAGACTAGTCTGTATATAAACCTCTCAATAACAAATATTTTAAAAGAACAATATACAAGTTTCATGCTCATTCTTCTTATACAGATACATTCCGAGTGAGATAGAAAATGTGTGACTATATTCCAAAGCTCTTAAATATCAGTTTATTCTATTCTCATAGACCATCTTTTAAAATGCTCCCCGGACATAGATGTCCTGCTATAAATTTGATATCTTTACTCTATTTAGTCGAGTGTCGTCCCAGATTACATTTCATTCTATGCTGTTATTACTCGAAACTCCTGCTTTACCGGTTATTATATAATCATATAGGCCCATATCCAATACAGTCTAGCCTTGGGGCTACCCAAAATTTCCAACAATATCTGTAAATAATATAAAACAAAGTCGCTGTTGTTGTCTTTTTCCGCTTACATCAAAACAACGTAACGGATTTTGGTCCAGAGGAAATATTAGTACAAAACAAATATTTAGACAATTTCTGCTGGAAGGTTTCTACGTAGAATATGTGCATAATGTTTTAAAACTTCTGTGATATACATTGTACCCCCGTGCAAAGCTAATGAGGGTCGCTAGTATATAAATAGGCATATCAGGGAATTGGAAATTCTGATTTTAAAACTAAATACCAATGTAGGAGAAACATATTTAAGATCAGATCAAAATCTAATTTACCAAAAAACAGTTCTATTCAGAGCCCTTTTATTTTGTAGTAGGTTGACTAATTATTTCTTCAATCTATTCATTGCCAACATCTTAATGAACCCGTTCTCAATTGACACAGAAGGTCGACTATTCCCGGTCCAAATATCTCGGATATAAAGTGATGTTTTCTCCAAAACAGTCCAGTGAATAGCGAGATTGCCGGTGGTGTGATCGTGTTGGTGCCAGCTGGCACGCTACCGCTTTATGTTTAGTTTACAGGCCAGCGTTCTTATCAAGGCCACGTTTCTTTCTAAATGAAACCTTGCAGCAACAGCGAACTCCTGAAGTACAAGTCGCTATATACATTGACGTTAGTGTTAGTTCTGTGGTGTGAAGCGAGGAGTTTTAGTGGTAGAAGAACTACTGTTCAGGTACACCATGAAATAACAAAATTTAAAAACTAGGTGACACTATGTTGTATGTTCATATGTATTTATTAGTTAATTCTCTACTAGCCACCAGCTACAAAAAAATACGAACTAAACTTTTCTTATCTTTACTTTCTCTATCCACTCAAAGGTAGTCTGCAAGAAATTGTTCAGCGAAAAGACCGTTTCGGGTATCAGTTAATACATACTTACTATTTTAATTATTTTCTGTATTTGTTGCAATAAAGAGTATAAATAAAATAATCTTATATATAAAATTCTCATGTCATAGTTTTCGTTCCCATACTCCTCCGAAACGGCTTGACCGATTCTCATGAAATTTTGTGAGCGTATTGAGTAGGTCTGAGAATCGGCCAACATCTAGTTTTCATCCCCTAAATGTTAGGGGTAGTCCACCTCTAAATTTTTTATTTTTATTTTAAGGCAAAACAATGTTTGCCGGGACTGCTAGTAAACTATATGCTAATGCTGTTCAACTTCATTGAATCACAGGGGCGAGTGCAAATGTCTCCCTAAACCTGCGAGGACTTATAGAGCGGCTGAAGGCCAACTCCTTCCTGACGGATAGGACTTTAATCTTAAAGCACCGCTAGGTCTCGAACCTCGGCTCAAGTCGTCGTAAATTCTGTCTGATCGATTCCACTTTGAATTGGACGGGGATGGATCGGACGGAAATTAGTATGTGTGCAAAGAATGTGTATTTGTCGTATTTTTTTTTTTATTAAAAAAAACAAATCACAATACGAGCTGTATATAAGATATTTAAAGATCGATATTTTTATTTATACTCTAATTTTGGTTGGACACGTGTTATTGCGCAGGGCCCGAAGAAATCATATAACGCCATCTAGTCCCAAGCCAACCAGATCTTGTGGTCTGGGTACTAGACAACTGATATAAATACAATGTGGTAGATGCATCGAATGTTTACATTTAAATTTGTATAAGTGTTTGTATGGGTGTCTATACCTGGCTAAGATTGAAACTAATACAAATTACATTGTATCTCGTTGACGGTCATTGTCAATCTTTAAATAGATTACACAAGCTTTAATTATAACATTATCTGTAGGTATCTACTCGTAGCTTGGATTCAATCTAAGTATCTGAGTCAATTTTGCTTTAGTTTCGAAAAATTATGAATTTTCAAAAAGAGGAAAGAGGAGGAATTTCCAATCTTACTGTATTTGTTTAACTATCTTTGTTATTGAATTTAAACTGATAGTATTCACAGCCTAGGTTTTATAAGGTCTTTTAAATCTCTGACTCTAGGGTCTTATAAAAATAGGTAGTAATAAATACACGCTATTGAAACAAAAGGTAATAAGGTGACAGCTGAGCTCAAAACAGTAAACATCAAACAATCAGTGCATATACTATGATAACATCAGTTATGCGTTATCAATAGAGGATTAAATGTTAAAGACACTTAATAAGTAAGAAATTTTAATGACTAACCAGAGACTATAAAGTAGGGTGGAAAAAAACAGTAGACTGCGTCACCTTAGTCTCTCAACTATTTTGACACCAACACATCTTACCAAGCAACTTACTTTGTAAAATGTATTTTGTTTGAAGAGTGCAAATTAAGCACTGAAATGATAAGATAGGAGGCATGACATTGTAATCCTTTTGAATAGCAACGCATGAGTGGTATCCTGGACGTCACATGATAACGTGATGTCCATAGTTATAATAAGGTACATAAGCGACTGTTACCATTGACTACCGATCAGGTAGGCCGACAACTTGTTTGGCATTCTAATTTCATTAAAAACAGTATAAATTAATATAACATTTTCTACAGTTTTTATAGAGGAATTCTGTCACAAAAGGCATATCACAATAATACTTTTTCCCCTCCGATCGATCCCCCGTCCGTCTCTAAGCGATGCGGCGACGCCCCGTCCAATTCAAACAGGGATCCAAATTACGACTTCCTGAGCCGAGGTTCGAACGCCTAGCGGTGCCCTCAGACTAAAGTCGTATCCGTCAGGCGGGAGTTGGCGTTCAGCCGCTCCATAAGTCCTTCCTTTGGTTTGGAGTGCTATCTGCATTGGCCCCCTATCGTCTGGTGAAGCTGTACAGGCTAGCTGCGGCCAACAGCATTAAAGTAGTCCGGAAAAAAATTGCCATAGAGTGGCCCAATCGTTTTATGTATACGGTATTGTCGTGATTGTTAGTAATAGGGATGGTGGCCTCGTTGATCTTGTAGGCCTTGCCCTCATTGCCCTTACCTTATCCTCATTCGCCTTGTGGTTACAGGGCAACCTCCGTTTGTTCCCCCCTAGAAACAATCGTGATTAATTCTCCTCGACGGTCTGAGTGAACTGACTTCATGCTCATGCTATCATCCTCCATTGGTGTCACGGCGGCCTCAATTGTTAACACATTATCAACAATTACATTACCAGTTCGACTAATCTTAAACAATAAACCATGAACTCTCTCTGGTTACAAGATCGCCCGTCATAACAAACACGGAGCCAAAAATAAGAATCCATCGAGGTGACCTCGTGACGTGCTCTTGCTGACGTCAGCGTGACGTTAGCTGACCATTCCGATTGTTATTTCTACAGTTAGCATCGGACATGGCTGAAGATTTAATATATGTAGACAGCAAACTAAACATAAATATAGTTTCTATTGACTAGGAGTCTCAGTAGTAGAGTAGTCAAAATGAAAGAAAAGAAGGATTTTCTCCAAATATAAATATTCACCTAGTTATCCTAACACATTTTCTCCAATTAAAAAAAGGTAGTATGTACCCAGTTAATATGCAGTATATTGCCCATTTCTCGTGTTGCTGTTTCTATGATTACAGTGGACTAGAATCGGTTGACAACATTGTTAGTACCAGAGCCAGAGACGATTTTCGTAAATAATTACCAGGTTTAACCATAATTTGATAGCAATTTGAACATGGAGGAAATGACTGAATTTTTACATGTTTACGTTGTCGTTGCTCCTCAACCTACCCTCGGATCCTGATTTTCATTAGGCTTCATAACACAACTATAACCATCTTAAAAGTTTAAAACGGGGAATTGGTGACCTTTACCTGTTGCTGTCTCGCGGGCTATGATATTAACATGAGCGAAACCGTGATAAAAACTTATATTGCATATATATCGAAATTACGACGGCCTGACCTAGATTCGAACCCCTAGCGGCGCTATCAGACTAAAGTCGTATCCGTCAGGCAGGAGTTGGCATTCTGTCACTCCATAAGTCCTTCCAGATATTTGAAGAGGAAAAACTAGCTGCGGTAAAGGCAATGGAAGAGTTCGTTAAAAAATAAACTACAGTTTTCAACGTTTGTTACAAACTTACATAAACTTCAATTAACAAAATCGATAGAGTTCAGAGCGGCGGTGTCCCATATTTCTTCTGTTTAAAATATTCATCGTTACAGCCCGTAATTGATATTTCTGTATACAATATAGTGGTTGGGTATCCAATTTGCTTACTAGATGACATAAAATTTATACCTACTGTTTATTTATGACTTAGGGAGTAACTTGGTATATTGTCTAGGGGTGTAAGAATTCTGTCATACAAAACTTTAAATATTTCCTTCTAGTATCTATACCAAATATTATTATTTGAATCTAAAATACAATAACATATAACACTAGCTATCTGCGAGTGAAATTCCAGTCAAAATCGGTCCAGTCGATTCATATATAACAAATACAGACAGTTTTTTTTTAATTTATTGTCTTATGTAATATATATATCTACTTTTATACGCATTTACGTATAAAGTCATTCTTACTAACCAAGTTTGTATATTTCCATAAAAATATCTCTGGTTTCTTCCATTACAAAATTGGCAGTTTCTGTCAAACTTCCTATCGTAGTCTATGAATTTTTAATTGTGTTTTATATGTAATTAGAAAGAGTCGTTTGAAATTGTATAGAGCAAGTCTTGTCGATCAAAGACAATGGATGAAAAAAAGTGTCGACCGTGCGAAGAGCCTGTTATAGAAAAAGCTCCCCCTTGTCCCCTTCAGTGTATGTCCCCTAAGTGTAAAGCTTACCAGGCCAAGGTACTTAATACAAGTCTGTACGGCCTCAGTGATCTAGCGGTTTTAGCATTCCTTACTTCCGAAGGTTGCGGGTTCGATTCCTCGCACAGTACAAACATTTGTACTGTACAGAGTATTGTTTGTAGTGTCTGAATATTTTCTATATATAATATTTATGTATTTGCAGTAAAATAGTATTGATATATTTGTATAAGTTACCTAGTACCCATAACACAAGCTAGGATTAGATGGCGCTATGTGAATTATGTTGATATATTTTTGTTATACATAAAATATAATAAAAATGAAACTGATCTCTGTCGAAATAAAAGATATATGAGAAAAATTATTATAACTTTATCGATTTAATAGATCCCAAAACATTATTTATACATCACTCTGTTCTATTGTCGATAATTTCAGCGTAGGTATGCTACTACATATATAAGGATTATTTGGATTTTTTTAAAACGTTGGGTTACAATATCCTAATTTTCATATCGATCCCTAACATCTTAATATTCTATCGCCTACGGTTATCAGGAATAATGTAGGATTGAATGGTAGATTAATTTTTCAAGTCGGTCCAATAGTTTCGGAGCTTATTCAATGCCAAGAAACAAATAATAAAATCTCTCCTCCTTATACTCGTATTATGGGTATAACTACAGTGTTTTTTTATGGATGATAATGGAATGGAGCACTCGCCTGCGCTAATGGTTTACGCTGGACACCAGTGGAGGTTGATAAGATGACCATGAGGTCAGGTCAGCTAGCCCATCATGACAAATTCACCGATATTTTATCACGATGGTTTCCAGGTGGAACCGCGTGGAGGTCAACCTGACATGGTATTTTGCTAGCAGTGAGATCATCAATCCACATTACTAACGATCCCCTTTCCCCCTGAATTATACATTAAAAAGAGTCTACATTATAACACTTCCACTATAACAATCCTTTGATGAATGTTTAATTTCACTCAGCTTTTATAGTTTTAGGTTTAGATAGAGCTCTTGTGTCTAGCAATTTTCTGATAGAAGTTTATCATCATGGAATTTTATTACCATCACATCATTCTTTAAATGTTCAATCTGTTACGCGTCATGTGCATACTTCTGCTATCTAAGCATGGTATATAATTTTGTCTACATTGCTAGTGTTATTAGTAAGTCAGTTTCTTCTTATTTATTTTAAATTTGTCCTTGTAGTTTAACTACAAAAGTTTTTCGCATAATGTTCATATGAGTATTAACTGTCCTATTCTTATTTAAATTATTTTTGTACGTATTAGTTTTTCATTTGTTTATCATTTATATTGTACAATTATGCATTGCTTCGACTACATCAATCGTTCTCTTAATTACTTTTATTCTTAAAGTTTCTGGATGTTGTAGGTCGTTTCTATTCCCAATTATTATGCGAAAATTTTCGTAGCTTTGTGGTAAAGTGTACAAAATCATAATACTTAATAAATCTTTATTGATATTAATGCCCACCTCGCTTAATTTCTCGATTATATCCATAAAATTATTGAAATTTTCTACAATTTCATTATTATCTCTAATTGTTTTTTCTATAGTATTGCTTCTTTTACTAAAATTAAATCTGTGCAAATTTTCTCATGGTACTCTACTTGACCTGTATTTTTTTATCAACTGCAACCTATCGGAGATATTATTAGTAATGAGAACGTCAGCGTGTTGCGGTAAAGCTGCTCATTCATATTTTCATTTTAAAAATTTAAACTTCTTCTTCTTCTTCTTCTTTCTTTCCAGGCGCCAATAGACACATCGAAGAAGCCGATCGTATGGGTGCTGGGTGGTCCTGGATCGGGGAAGGGCACGCAATGCGAGAAGATCATCGCCAAGTACGGGTTCACGCACCTGTCCACCGGGGATCTGCTCAGAGCGGAGGTGAAGAGTGGCTCCGACAGGGCCAAGTGCCTCACCTCTATCATGGAGCGGGGTAAGTCACTTGTTTATGGTATTTTAAGCCTTCATGTCCTCGACTCCTCGCCATACAAAACGTACCCTACGCCAATTTTCTACAACTAGTAATGAAACTAGATTAATTTTTGTAATATAATAATCATAATCGCTTTACGTCCGATGGTCGCGGGATCGATTCCTCGCACGGCACAAACATTTGTATTCATGAGTATGATTGTTTGTATCTGTCTGAGTGTTTTCTATGTATAATATGTATGTATTAAGAAAAAAAATATATCTATGTATTATTTGTATCATTTATCTAGTACCCATAACACAAGCTTTAGCTAGCTTAACTTAAGTCTAGATGGCGCTGTGTGAATTGTCCTGAGATTATTATTTATATATATATATTTTTAATTTATTTATAAGTATTACATATATACAATTTATTTTTACAATTATCGGCAAACTGCTTTGCAGTTTATTGGCGAATAACGACACTCATTTTTACTTATACTTAATTTACAATTTAACTGTAACATACAACTTATACTAATGCATTTTTAAGTTCGAGTAACCATCTTTTCAATTTAAATTTAAATGAAATGTAGTAGTATAAAGAGTTAAAATATCTAATTGCAGGTGAGCTGGTCCCAAATGAAATCGTTTTGGACTTGCTGAAAGAGGCGATACTGGCGCGTGCAGATCAGTCCAAGGGTTTCCTCATCGACGGGTACCCGCGTGAGAAATCCCAGGGTATAGCGTTCGAGCAGGCCATCGCTCCAGTCACTGTAAGTTATTTGTGTATATTCATTACTTAATAATGATTGCCCTAAGGACACTTTGTATAAAGTTGTCTGTTTGTGCACCTCTGTTGCACGAATTCCTGCCGCCAAGAAGCTTGCTGTATAGATTGTGTTTCGGTTATAGGGTGGGATATGCCCGTGGTGGATAATATTATATATTACTAGCTGTGCCGCGGTTTCACTCGCGTTAAATTTATAGCCTATATATTATTCTGGTGTATAAGCTATATTACTGTAGTTTAACAAAAATTGATCCATACTCACAAACTTTCTCGGTATAATATTAATAAGATATGTTTATTTGTTGGTTATTGTCTGAATAAGCTATGTTACTGTAAAGTTACATCAAAATCCGTTCAGTAGTTTTCGCGTGAAAGAGTAACAAACATTCATCCATTCTCAGAAACTTTCGCGTTTATAATATTAATCAAATATGTTTATTTTTCGGTTCTATATGCGCAGAAAGGTATTGCATCTACTCGGATGTATAAGCTATGTTACTGCAAAGTGACATCAAAAGCCGTTCAGTAGTTTTTGCGTGAAAGAGTAATAAACATCCCATCAAAAATATAAATGTGAAATGATAGCCGAGTTTAATATTATGATATATGCCTTGATTGTTGACTTCTACGACAAAAGAGATGAGATCTAAATGGATGCCAAGTTCAATGGTCTGTCCTGAAATGTATTTATAACAATATCAAATATCATTTCTTCTTATAACTTAGGATAATATACTGTAGCCTAAGTAACATTAATATCAGATTTTGAATTTAGTTACAAAACTTACCTTTGGTTCTACCTCAGGCTATAATATACTTCGAGGCGTCATCGGAGACGTTGACACAGAGGTTGCTGGGGCGTGCGGCGAGCTCGGGCCGCGCCGACGACAACGAGGAAACAATCAAACTCAGGCTGAAAACATTCATCGACAACAACGAACTGGTCCTCGCGCAGTACCCTGACAAACTTAGGAGGGTGCGTATTACTTGTTCTATGTACTTCATCATCATTACATAGTATAAAAAGTCGCTGTCGCTGTCTGTCCGTCCCTATGTATGCTTAATATCTTTAATATTACGCAACGGATTTTGAAGCGATTTTTTTAATAGATACAGTGATTCAAGAGGAAGGTTTATTTTATATGTATATATAAACCTTTCTATATATATATATATATATATAATACTTTTACACCCGTGCGAAGACGGTTATGACGACTCGTCGGACGAACTACAAGTATTTATAAACAAAATTACGTCAAATCAGTCGAGCAGTTCTCAAGTTTTAGTGAGACTAACAATCGTCAATTTATTTTCATATTTACAGATAAACGCGGAGGCGTCCGTTGATGATATATTTGGAGAAGTGCAGAAGATCCTCGACCCCCTGGTCGCTAACTGAGACACCATATAGTACAGCAGCACACAGCACGCAGTACAGTCAGCTTCATATATCTACTTGTGAACACTTGTCAACGTTCAATAATGAGTCAATATATAGAATTTATTGAGTCTTAAAATCACACACAAAGACAAAAAAAGGAAACAAAATATGCAACAATAAATTCAACTTAGTGAAGTTCGATACATGTCGACATTTTTACATCGACTTTCGATAATATCGGTATATAAATGTTAAGTCAGTGACATACAATAATATGAACGGAAAATTTTGCTTATACTAAAATAAAGTAATTCGAAACGCAAAATGATTAGAAACCAGATAGAACTGGATGTCTGAGGAGTTAAGAAAAGTAAATTAAATATGAAATTAGACCGATGTATCGATATTTTCTGACATCTGTCATCGATATTCATATCTCTCACTCAGATGTCGATATTTTTCTATTGTTCAACATCCTTAATATAACGTATATATTAAAACTAAATAAAGTGAAAAACATCATGTTACCACAGTTGCCATAGCATATTTATTGATATCATAATAATAATAATAATAATCATTTTTTTTTATAATTGTCATTGTTTGGTGATTTTTACCCGCAATGACAAGTTTAACACCCCATCAAAGGGAGATATAAAATATATATACATAAACAATAATAATAATTTCCTCACAGCAAGATTCCAATTTTAAGTACTGCACTAGAATGCAAGATTTTTTAAAAAGAAATAAACGTACTTTATTTACAACTAACCAAGAATAAGTACGAACGAATCAAATATTTGAATTTCGAATAAAAAATTAAATTACACATTATTTATAGTGGCCATCTTGTTTTTTTGGTTCGCTTTTCCCATCTCAGGGAAAGACAAAAGGGCCGTGCAGCCGTCTTCGGTAGTGCAGTTGCTACCGTGGAAAACACTCAAAATATGACAGCTGTCACTTGCTGCCATTCTGTGCTTTATCTTTTTTTATTTGAATCTTTGCCAATGTTCATGAAGGCGACTGTACAGATGGTACAGATAGACAATTATGTACATATTATATTTTTAATTAATTTTAATGACTTGTTGATTAAATGATTTTATTATAATATTTATTTTATTACATTCTGATAACAACCTAATGTAACCCACTTCTCATCTGTTCATTCGTCATTTTAAAGATATACAAAAAATAGCTGGCCTCATTGCCAGAAAATTCATCACATCAGCTCGAACTTCACATTGTGAACTGATGGCCTCGGTGGTCTAGTGGTTTAGCACACCGCTTTACTATCCGATGGTCTCGTGTTCAATTCCTAGCACGGTGCAAATATATTCATGTGTATGATGAATATATTTGCACCGTGCGAGGGATCGATTGTTTCTTTTTTGTGTCTTTTATGTATATTATATATTTACCAAAAAATGCATCTACATAAGTATTAATATCAGTCTAACCTATAAAACAATTAACTTGGGACTCGAGGACGCTGTGTGAATTTTTATTTAGTATTATTATTACTATTATATTTATATTCATAATATAATTAATGAAACAATAATAGTATTTCAAATCACCAGAAATCAGTTTATTGTAATGATTAAGTAGTAACAAAGATTATCTTAAACAAAACTGTACATATATGTATACCTAAAACTACAGCACTTGCTTAACATAAAAAAAATTGCTTCACTTATAACCAAAATTAAGAACTACCTTCTTATTTTTTTGAGAATTATTATTACTGCAATAGACTGTTCTCTTATCTGTGCTACTGCTTTGATTGAATTGGTTTAATTATGACGGATGTCCACGAGTATGACGAATGAACTAAACATTTATTTTCTAAAGTTTTAGTTCATTTGGTTTATTTTCTAAAATGAAACATATTAGATTTTTAGCGAACGATCAATATCCTTACTAAAAATAGGTTGCTTGTGAGGTAGGTACAGAGAACCCGTTTTATATGTCATAATAATTATGTAACTACATTTCTAGCTGGGAATGAAAATACTTAAAAACAAGAACAGAATTAATTTTGTTGGTAAATATTTTCAGATCCTGGAGGTAATTACAATTGAAAACTTACTTTAATACGAAGTCTTAAAACTTCCTTTAGAATATAAATGGCTACACTAAATATGTACTGGACTACTGAAATGAGATATGATTTGGCGTAAAGGCCTTGTAGCCAAGCCGTAAACTTACTTAAAAATAAAAAGACGAACCCTAAAAATCAGTAGCGATTGAAATAAGAGGCTCAATATAAACCTATGCAAATGAAAGTGAGGCTAAAATTTCTTCTTCCATCTCCCTCTGGCGTACTGCTACTGCAGTCTCCACGAGTAAGTAGAGACACTTGAATTTATCTTGGTCTCTCTCACCGCGTACCGGCACCCCCTGAATTGATAATTCGTTTTTAATATCATAAATTAATAATAATAGACAATATTTCAGTCAGTAGAAGCAAAACCAACCAATGCAGTTAATCTTAAGAAATAGCTATGTGAGTTTTACTCAGGTGATGCCGGTATTAAAACAAATGTCAAAACTGAAAACTACAAGGTTTTAAACGAAAAGTCAGGAATATTTCATAACGTTTATTTACATAACGAAACTAAACAAGATTCTGGTATAAAACAAAATTGTAAAACTAATAATGTATTTCTTATAATCCATGCATATAGACCTAATTGTTTTAACACCGACGTCGCCTACAAGATTAGAATTAACGAATTTTTTGATATTGTAATAGGGTCTGTTGCTACTTAATATAAAAGTAGCAACAGACCATAAATGGGTAGAGAAGATATTTTTACAATTTGAACAATCTTGGAATTAATAACCAACATTGATTTTGGATAAAACACAATCCAACAAATGTTATGCGTTTAATTTCGTATTTATTCTTGTGCAAACTTTGCAGAAGTTACGTGGTGGACTCGATAAGACTTTCAAAAAATTCAAGCTGAAATCGGTTCATCGTTTTATGTGAAATTTTATTTCTTTGATATAATTACATCAGAGAAAAAAGAAAGAGGCTAGAACAACAATTAAAGCTGGAATTAGTATCTAGTGATTTAGATTAAAAGCCGTTTCCACGTTCCATTATCTGAAATATTAACATTCATAGAAAATTAGAAAGATCAGCTGTTTTAAGTTTGACGCGGTCATTATTAATAAGTATAATTAGTAAATCACTGGACTTATTTACCTTTCTGAAGATTTATTTACCTTCTACCCACTGCTCTTCAGTTTACTCGTGATCATAGAGGTTGAAACACTGCCGAAATATCGGGAACTCAACAAAAAAAAACCGTGGTAAGATCCCGTGATTTACTAATTATTATACTTATAAAAATCAGCTAAATTAAACGCTCTTCTAAAAGTGTTAATAGCCTTTTAAACTATATCATATTCCAACTTTAATGCTTGTTCTGGCCTCTCTCTCTGGTCTCTCAGCCAAGAAGATGGATCAGGATTATGTAACTGCTAAACTGAATATTTGTTAAGTAAATACTATAGATAGATATCCCATAAACGTCTGGCCCTACAAGTTGGAGTTTCAAGATTAGATGTGGCACCACTTATCAGTTGTGGAAAAAAATCCTTTTAAGCCTTAATGCCCCTTTCGTTATTCATAGTAACTCTGGCTCTACGAGTAGGAGTTAGAGATTAGGTGTGGCACCACATGTCAGTAGTGGCGACCTCCAGTTCAACAGCGACGGGCGGCGGTGGCTGCAGCGGCGGCGTGCTCACCTGCATCCGTCGCGGGTGCAACGTCTGCGGCGGCTGGGGTAGGTGCGTTAACTGGGGGTGATGCAGAGGACGCCACGACTCGCTTACTGGCGTAAGCTGGTGTAGAGGCTCTTCTGTTGTTGCGACTGTTACTACTGCGCCGGTCCTGGTTAAGTTTCGTAGAAAGTGTTATAATGAGTAATAGACTAAAAAGTCTTCTTGTGGATACCTCAGACTTACCTATTTCAGCTACCAAGCAGCTTGCATTGTAATCTGTGTTTCGGTTGTAGTGTGCAAATTAGGCAGTGAAATTATGATATCTCAGACCTCTGGAATGGGAACGCATGTGTGATATCACGGGAGTTTATTTTTTATTAGAGGGTTTGGGCCATTTGTCAGATGCTTGTCAGAGTGCTACAGCAATGCGACCCACATAGATCTATCATAGTCACTCTTTTTCAGGAGCGATGGTTTTTATCTCCTCAGGATAGAGTTGAAAACTTTCCAAAGGATATTGCGTTTATGCGTGAGTGGGCTACAACCACATAGGATATGTAGTGCCGTTTCCTCTTCAGTTTGACAAAATCTGCTGATTTTTCTTGGGCACAGGCCCAGGTTTGCCATTACACGTTAACTTTTAGAGGGTAAACTTATAATTACGATGATGAATATATAATATAAACCTGGAAGCTGGGTGCAATTCGGTCTCCTCCGGCCCGTAACGTATAACGGACTGCCACACGGACGGATCGTACTTGACCTCTTCCTCGCTGATGGCGCTCGAGTACCCCTCCTCGTGGTCGACCAGCTCGTTTCCCTCGCTCCGGTACACCAGTAGACCGTCACCGTAATCGTGATGGATATCCGCTTGGTTCTTTAAAATAAACATTATGTGGTTACACTAGTTTCAATTATACGTTGTATTATTGACGCGTCGGTGATCTAGCGTGTTTGATTCCTGGCACGGTGCAAACATTTATATTTATAACTATTATAGTTTGTATAGATCTAGGATTTTCTAGTTAAATTATGTATGTATTTATAAGAAAAAAAAAACTTTATATATCAGTCGCCTAAGACAAACTCTGATTCGATTGGGACTATGGAAAATTGAAAAAATATAGTCTTCAAGTACCTAAATGAGATATCACATAAATTCGTTATGAACCTTATTGTGAACAAACACAAATAACATAAAAATTTGTACATTAATAGAATTATCAATTAAATTAATCAGAAAGAGTTGAGTATGATCAGTAAATTGATAAAAAAAACTGTGTACCTACCTAATATCTGATAACACGTAAGTGATAATAATTACATATGTAACGCTAGTCCCAAAGTTCACTACACAAATCACATCGATATTTACATCTGAAGTAACCTAACTAATAAAAATAACCCATTTTTTTAATGGATGATGATGGAATTGTGCTCTTTTAAGATCTGATAGTCTATACGAGTACTTTCAAATAATCTGGGAGTATTTATGCATATTCACGTTACTACTCTAATGCTGTGCCACGCTTTACAGCTTCACACGGACGAAAGGGGCAAGTGCAGATGGCACTCTAAACTCGAGGAAGGACTTATGGAGCGGCTGAAGGCCAACTCCCGCCTGACGGATACAACTTTAGTCTGAGGGTACCGCTAGGGGTTTGAGCTGTAATTTCGATCCCCGTTCGAATTGGACGGTGGATCAATCGGAGGGTAACAGGTCACGTGTAAGACAAAACTACGAATAAATAACCACAAACACTCATTTTAAAAATAAATGCCATAATCGAAAAATATATGCCTTCCTTTCCTCTGGATTCGTTTATTTTTTTGTTATTTATTTATTATTTTTATTTCTCCTGGAGTATATGTGGCAACCGTTGTCTACATGCCTACATACAGATTATATATATATATAAATTACATGAAAAAAGAAACCAAAACTTACCTCTACAATGACTCCATCCCATGTTGTAACAGTCATGTTGCTAGGGGCCATACTGAGTCCTGACGTGGATGCAGCGTCCAAGCTAACCATAGGTCCGACCCCCGGCATTGCTCCCGGTTGCTTGCGTCCGCGTCGGGAGATCGTGTAGTGAAGTGGGTCGTGGCCTTCTCGTCGGATCATCTCTGGGAGAATGCGGCGGCGCGCGTTTATGAACCAATTGCATACCTGAGAATATTTAACTCATGGCTAGATATTGCGTAGAAGCTTAACCCGTGAGTTCGTATGCGTATCGAAATAAGAAGAGGTTATAACTTTTTTATGATCAGCCAAGCGATGGATCGATCAAGTCAGAGGCAAAGGTAGGCGGTCCACATTACGAGTGTACAAGAATGCCAGTAGGGAGAAATAGCGAGCTGTCGTAAGGCGGATAACATCTGCTTCTCACTCCACTACATAACGACCACGCTTATCAAATAAGAAGAATAACTTTTTCTTTAAGAAGCATATATATTACTTACGGAAAACTTGTAACTATACAACTCTGAAAAAAGCATTCCAATCGGTTAAGCCGTTTGCTTGCGTAAAACTACAGACATGCAAATAACTAAAATTTTTTTTAACCTAGTTAATATAAATACGACGTTTTTAGACTGATGACTGGCTCACCCGTCATACTCGTGATCGGCTGCTTCTTGTGGGGACTAGTCTGCTTCAATCAGAACATCTAATTTATTTAATTATTTTGTCTCTTATGAATTAGTGGTAGTTGGTAGTTTGCATTTACATAAAAATGTAAAATTACAACTAAATTATTTACAAAATTGTTATATGGGGCCTGACCAAAATAGATATTTATTTAATAAAAAATAGATATACTGATTTATTTAAGTCAAACAGATATGTAAAAGGTTAACATAATAAGAGCACGGACTTTATGTCTGTGAAAAGAAAAAAAAATACTTAAAATAAACTTGCGTGATGCTCACGCAAGTTTATTGCACTCTTGTGAAGACTCGTTCCAAATAAGTATTAGAATAAAAAATATTACTATTCAAAATTGCTTATATTAAGTTCATTTTAATTATTTCTATTCTATTTCGAGTTTATTCGGTTTGAGTTACGGCCAATGATTAGAATATCTCCTTTTCTATCTCTTTTTTTTTCAGACAAAATTGCAATAGCATACGCTGGTGGTCATTATATTCTTTCTAATTTGAATTTAAAAATGAATCTCTATTTTTATAGACTTGTACAATTTCATTTGAAAAGAATAAGAGCAGAGTTTCTTGTCAGTTCTTCTCAGCTAGAAAGGTAAATTCCTAATTTTAAACGTGTATAGTCTTTGAATCTTCTCTCTCTATCCATTCAACGCATCACTTGTATCCGCGTTCTAAATTTTAAAAGAAAGAAAGAAAAAATATTTTATAGTTTGATTCTTATGACTCGGTAAATTTGACGTATCTTACCGAGTCTGTAATAGACCTAATACGATATTGTGTTTTTTTTAATTTGAAACTATTCTATTCTATTCTACCTGCAGCACAGTGAGGTTGGCTTCGTGACTGAGAGCCAGTTTCTCAGCGTCACTCGGGTAAGCGTTGTATCGGTGATCGTACAACCATCGTTTGAGGATCTTCACAGACTGCTTGGGCAGGTTCCCGCGTCTCTTGCGCACTGATCCCACCATGATCGCCTGCGATATCTCCAAGGTAAATCATTAACTAATGCTGGATTTCATCTCGTACATAATTATAAGGTTTTCAACCCAATATTTGACTGTATTTAGTATGTACTACTGCGACATATTTGTTAATAATGTACTGAATATTTTTACTAGTTCGTGTATCTTGGAAACGATTCTAATAATTTTGATTGTATTTATATTTTGTAATCTGATAACTATAAAATACTTAAGGAACTATTCAACTAAATATGAACTACTTACATTCTTATTAGATTAACTATGCTCCTAAATTTTAGAAGGTAGTTTCAACTTAATCAAGTTACGGAACAGATACAGCTATGGAACACATACAACTACGGAACAGATACCTCCACGGAACAGATATTATTATGGAACACATATAACTACGGAACAGATAACCTCCACGGAACAGATACAGACAGGAGATACAGCTACGGAACAGATACAGCTATGGAACACATACAACTACGGAACAGATACCTCCACGGAACAGATACAGACAGGGAACAGATACAGCTACGGAACAGATACAGCTATGGAACACATACAACTACGGAACAGATACCTCCACGGAACAGATACAGACAGGGAACAGATACAGCTACGGAACAGATACAGCTATGGAACACATACAACTACGGAACAGATACCTCCACGGAACAGATACAGACAGGGAACAGATACAGCTACGGAACAGATACAGCTATGGAACACATACAACTACGGAACAGATACCTCCACGGAACAGATACAGACAGGGAATAGATACAGCTACGGAACAGATATAGACAGGAAACAGATACATATACGGAACAGATACAGACAGGGAACAGATACATCTACGGAACAGGTACATATACGAAACAGTGGATGGAACAAGTGATCGTTACCTGTGGCGGCGGCGGATGTCGCGGATGCAGGAGTTGCGGATGCCGTGCAGCATCCATGTCCCAATCTGTGCCGCTCTCGTTGTCATCCGTCGACGAGGTCGACGGGAACCGATCGCGCGCTGTAGATACAGTAAATCAGAAACAAGGTATTCTGTCTATTTGTTCTGTAATGTCGTGGCGTAGTTGCTAACTACAGATATACAGGTCGTGGGTTCGAATTTGACCAACTCATTATGCATGGACTTAAAAAAAATTAATGTGCTAATGTCTAGTCGGTATCCATACGTAAGATAGTTATGCGTAAGTTATAGGCTCTGCTAGTTTTCGACATAGCGCTGTTGCTAACAATTCTCTATGATAGTAGATTAAAATTGATAGGTTTCCAATTCTGTATGATTGTATTTGAGTGTTATAATTATAAACTAAGTCAACTTGGTCGCAAAACCGTAGGTTTTTAATAGTTTCAACTGTTTCTTACTATAATGAAAATTCACGCATTTTTTTTTTATTCTTGTTTTTAAGATGTCAGTATTTTTAAGAAGATTCAGGACAACAAAAATTATAAGATTATATAAATATCTCATTCTTCTTGTGATAAGTCTGCGTTCTGAATGAGTGGTAGAATAAAAATATGACTATTCAAAAGTGCTTATATTAAGTTTATTTCACTAAATTCTCTTTCTATTTCAAAGTAAATTTAATAATTGTAATATAGCTAACTTTGTACTTTTGGAACGGATAATTATGATATTATAACAAACATCTTACGCAGTTTGATCTTCATAACTTTTATCACGGATTTACGCAGCGTGATGAATTTTTGAACGACGTCGAAATTAAATTCCCGCGCACTCCACTTCGGCCCTGACAGCGACTGCCAGTGTTAGACTTATTCTTGACTTAACGTATACATAACTACCTATATTTAAACTAGTAAAATTATATTAATTGAGATAATTTCTTAGATGTTCGAACTGTGGCGTCTCTTTTGGAAATGGACGCGTTTTTGTTTTGTAAATCGATGCGCTTTTGTGACAATTGACACCGACGTGCGTTGTCGCTTGTCACGATGATTAAAACTTTGAAATTTACAAAAAAAGAATTTTCTTAGTGGCCATTATTAAAAAAATATTATTTATCACACAAAATAGGTCGTATAGGCATATACCAATTTGTAGTATAGCAGATTTCCGAACTAATATTATAAAGAGTATATATTTGAAGAGTAGAGATTTGGTTTTTTGTTTGTATGGATAAACTGGACTGGACTTTGTATGGGAAAATTAATGGATTAACTCAAAAAATACTTAACCAATTTTAAAAAAGCTTTAACGTTTACTTTTTTTTTTAATATTATTAACGAATCACAAAATAGTTACTAACATAATAATGGGAGTTTGAGTCGCCAAGGTGACTCGATAATAACAAAATGAGAGCTATACTTTTGGAAAAAGCGAGATATATCTAATATATACATCTATATAATTTCATAACGAATCTAATTCTATACTTATGCACCGATAATTTTCTTCGATTCCAATTACGTTCCATTTTCTGTCATTGTATAACATATGTTAATTGGGAAAACAATTTCAAATAACAGTCGTGTTTCTTGCCTGTTTTTTACATAACTAAAGTGGCAAACAAGCTAGCAGCAATAATCTACCTGACAGTAAAGGGTGATCGTCACCTATTACGTGTTCTTCCATCATCATGGACGCCGTACGTACCCCCAATTCGTTGACATTCTAGAGGATTTAGATGCTATCTTTACCTTTACGCCTCTATATCGTCACCGGAAAGTGTGGCCATTCTAGAGGGCTTAGATGTTATGCCTCTGGGCTGTCACCGGAATGTGTTTACCATTCTAGAGGGTTTAGATATTATTCAATTACCTTTATGCCTCAACCTTGTCACCGGAACACGTTGCCATTCTAGAAGGCTTAAATGTTATGCCTCTACCTATAAGTCTCTACCTTTTAGCTGAAACGAAATTTCATTGCACTCTGACTGAAAAACAGCACATAATTCAAGCCGCTTATGAGTTTAAATTTATAATTAAGAAATTAAACATCGTGTTACAATCATTAACATGTAATATAGCAAAGTTAAAATATATCTGAATTAAATTATAATAATAGATCATTTCTCCCCCACAATCTCTGATGGCGGTGCGTCTCTCCCTAATATTGGGCTGATGGGACACATAGGACACTTTTGGTTGAACGCCACGGCTGGTGCTGATACTGCTGAAGGGGGACGTGCTTCTGGGGACGCTGATCGCTTCTGACTCTTCTCGATCGTATCTGATAATATTTCCTTCAGCGTCGATGCAAGCGCTTTTGGATTTCCAGTACTGTCCAGCTGTAGGAAAAGTTATAAACTCGTTTAAATCTGTTACAGAGTTTGATAGATTTACTTACTGGTACACATATAAAAGCTATATTTACCTTATGGTAATATCTATGAGACTACAAACATTCAGTGCGGAATCTTGACCATCGCTACTGGAGGCATTACAACCTTCTCTATTAATTATTAAATTCCGACTGTTATTGAATCTATACCCATATTGCGACGTATTTCGCCTCTGAGCAAGTCATCATCAGGCATGAAATAGAGATCGAATATAGCTTGGAAGCCGAGTGTTGACTGTTCGACGACAAAATTACGACTAGAAAAGGTCGTAACGGTTGCAATAGTGATGGTCAGGTTTCCACACTGAATATTTGTGGTCTCAAAAACTGCGACTAAAGAAGGTCATAACGCTTCCAGTAGCGACGGTCAGTTTTCCGCAATGAATATTTGTGGTCTCACACATCCTAATGGTAGAGGACTAACAAACTTAACAAGGTAATACTTATAAATGCATTAAGTAATGAAATGGACCTCCGCAAAATAATATCGAATTCAATTTATAGTAGTTAGTAGGTAAGACAAAAGGATGTTGTTTTCATTCAGTAGACTTGGTGATCTAAAGAATTGTTCTTTCAATAAAGGTTTAGTGTGTTTTAAATCACATACCGTTACAACATGTCCTCTGAATCGTTTGTGAACGTTCTTTACTTTATGCGCAGCTTCCCTGATGATCTCTCTTGCCGCATTAATCTCTGATTCTGGTCTTCCTAATTCTGATAGTTTGTTTTGAAGTCTTGTGGCTGCCACCTAGAATACCATAATATCATTTAAAATAATAATAACCCTGGACATTTCACACAGTACCATCAGGTACTCAAGGTAAGCAGACCTATTTATGGGTACTAGACAACTGATGTAAATATTCTACTAGCTCCACTTTTATTTTGAAAATTACTAACGCTTTCCCCGGCTTCGTACGGGTATTTAACAAAAAATATACACCCTTCGATATTGATGTCCTCTATACAACTGTAGTACATCACTTTGCTCTATTGGTAATCATTTCCGCAGCGTACGCGATATGAGGATTTTTTTATTTTTTTCATACGTCGATTTACATTTACGTATGGATCCATTTTAGAAAATATTCTATCGTTTATGTTCTTCAAGGATAATGTAGAATTCTAATCGTCTATCTAAAGATTTTTTTAAATAAGTCCAGTAGTTTCAAAGTCTATTTAGTGCAAAAACAAAAACTAACTAAACTTTCCTCTTTTTCGTTATAATATTAGAACACCTACCTCGTACTGGTCAACGGAGTGTTGGGCGCCCTTCTACAAGATGGACCGACAACATCAAGAATGTGGGGAGTGGACGGATGCGGAAGGCGGAAGAATGCACATAGTTGAAGGTATTGGGACAAGCCCTATATCCAATAGTGGATATATGCAGACTGAAATGATGAATACGTACCTCATTGTCAACTTCCAAAGCAACAATCTTCTCTGGCCATTTGACCTGTCTGTTAAAAATATTAGACATCCTCGGGTTCTTCGGGAAGCCCACCAAGATGAATCCGGTAGCTTCCTGTTGCGTCAACATCGCTTCTTTTATCAGGTCTACTGTTAGTTGCTGTTGATGGAAAAATACATCATCATAATCGTCAAAGGCGTGACGGCCTCGGTGGTGTCGCGGATTAGCACTCCGCTTTACTTCCGTGATGGTTGCGGGTTCGATTGTTCGCAAATACTTGTATCCAGTGTTTGATTCTTTGTATCTGTATCTGTCTGTGTGTTTTCTATATATATTATGTATGTATTTACAAATTAATGTACCTATCTATGTCTTTATATTAGTTGAGTACTAACCTTAGCTTTGTTGAGTTTGGAACTAGAGGATGCTGTGTGGACTGTCCATGTCTTTACCGTCACAATGCTGGGTTTTCAATAGTAAGAAGTTGTAAGTAGCATAATAATGTTCAGCACTGCTCAGTAGTGCACAACAGTGCTCAGCAATGCTCAAAAGTGATTAGTAATGCCTAGTAGTGTTGCTCTTAACTTAAACCCTCCTATTAGAGTGAGTTAATTTAAGTTTTCAGTGAGTTAATTTAAGTTTTCAACTTATTATATAATAAGTATAAATTTACAAAAAATATATATTTTTGTCCATCATTACTCTAAGTGTCCGATGGGAGTGTTACATATAAGAAAATCGTGTCTAGGAGAAAATAGTCTAAAATATAATTCTGACCTCTGAGATTTCATCTTGAGTTCGTAGTTTATCTGCAATTAAGCGCCCTCTAGAGGTATCCTTCAGCGCCTCCGCCCTCACCAAATCTCCAGGTCTGATTATTGTATACCCTGTTATGTTTGATATGGTCTGCGCCACTGTCTGATTGCCAGCACCTGGTACTCCGTTCACGAATATGACCGGAAGGTGACGGATAGGCGACATATCATAAAGCGTGTTATCCTGCCAGAGAGCAATGAAATAATTATCTGAATATTCATAAAAATATTTAATATTGTACGATACTAGCTGCCCGCCTGGCTTCGCACCTGTACCAGTACCTATTATACATATAAACTTGCTTTTTTAGGATTACTCTAATGCTGTCGGCCGCAGCTGGCCTTTACAGCTTCACCGGACGATAGAGGACGTGTGCAGATGGCACTCCAAACGCACGGAAGGACTTGTGAAGTGGCTGAAGGCTAACTCCCTCCTGACGGATACGATTAGTTTGACGGCATCGCTAGAGGTTCGAATCTCGGCTCAGGCAATCGTAATTTTGATATCCGTTTGAATTGGACATCGATCGGAGGGGATATGAACTTGCGTGTTTCTTATTTACCTTGCAATATTTATAGATAACAAAATTGTCTCTAATTATAAATTCTATAAGAATTACTTACATCTTCCAACCCTCTAGAATAGAAACAACCCATGACCTCCACAAATAAAGAAACCACACGATTGTGTAATTAATTACACGCAACAAAGTTTGTGAAATAAAATGACATCTCTAAATAAATGACAATTGTTTGAACGTACGTCTAGATTTGTATACATATTTCGAATATAAGTCTTTCAGTGCGTGAGTTTTTAGGCAGTTATCTACATATGAATTATCAACTCATTTAAAAAAAGAGGTTATTTTAAATTCAAGTAATTTGTTGACGTCCTCGGTGGTCTAGCGGTTTAGTACACGGCTTTATAACTGAAAGTTGCAGGTTCGATTTTTCACACGGTACAAACTGTAGAATACTATTATATATTCATAGTGAATAAATAAAAAATAAATAAGCTTGGACAATTAACACAGCGCCATCTAGTCCCATGGTAAACAGAGCTTATGTTATGGGTACTAGATTCCTGATATAAATACTTAGATTTATTTGTAAATATATACGTAATATACGTAGAAAACACCGAGATTGATACAAACAGAGACACTCATGGTACATTACACCATGCAAGGAATCGAACCCGCAAACCATCAGAAGTAAAGCGGTGTGCTAAACTGCTATACCACCGAGGCGTCAAGTGATTATGGGTTTGAATTTGAGTTTTAGAAATTATTTTATTCATAAATTATTGCTAAATAAGATTGTCGTTTGAGAGCTCGAGTACTCTCGATTGACTCGTAGAAAAAGGTACTTGTGTACAATAAAAATAATTCTGCTAATGTTGATGAAATATAATTATGTAGGTCGTCAAACCTAGACTATAATAAGCATACTACACAGTAATGGTCATACGCATTTATATTTTCAAACGCAATTGTACATAGCAATAATAACTGTCAAGAAACATAACATGGCACCCGCTTCCGTTCAAAATTGGATCACATAAATTTTAAGGCACGCAGAAATCCATTGTCATATCTGGCTGTGCGGTGCTATTGTATTCTGTGCCACAATGTAATAAAACTGATGTAATGTGTGTTATAGTCGTACTAGTGAAATAGTGATTAATTCATGCCTATATTCCTTTTCCCATAGTCCTACATAAACTATGTCATAAAAGTAGGAAAGTTGTGATGTAAGCATAAACATAAAAATATATTTAGAGTGGATTTACTTTTTTTTTCCATATTCGTCCATCTCCTTTTCAATGATGGAACAGGCAAAGAGCCTTAGACCGTACAGCCTATGTGGCGTTGACTTGAAAAAAAGAATTGTTTTTTTTTTATTTTAATGTTGACGTTTGAGGCTTTGGATGTGTAGGTATGTATCCTGTTTTTTTATAATGATTTTTCTACACCTAGGTAGTTGTAAACTGTGTTATAAAAGTAGCAAAATTCTGTAGTAAGAATACCATTGATTCAAAAAAAGAATTGTTTTATTTTAATTGCTAATATTTGAGGCTTTGGATATAGGCTTGTATATAGAGAGTCATTATTTTTTATTTTTAAAGTTAATAAGGATTATCGGAATTTTTCAGACATCTTACGTAATGTTGTTTATTTGGATTCTTCAATTATTATTATTCATCTCAGTATTATCTAATATGCGATGTTCAAATGAATTTCCACCTATACTACCAAAATATCACCTGATGGAGAAATGCCACAGATCCAAATTGGGACTGGCAGCTAAGGCCAGATACACGTCTCTGATCAGTTGCCAGCGACTTGCCATTGAAAAGAAGGCCTTATCATTGAACTTCAGTCCACCTGAAGCCGCGGAAAGTATGAAGGATCCCCTCGAGTACACGTGTGAAGTGTTGAAGTGCGCTGAAGTCGACGGTGGCACGTCATTGACGAATGATATGAGATTCGACTATTACAGTTTATATGCGAAACCTTTACGTTAGTACCGAAATATCTACTCATATATTTATTATACATTTATATATTACTAGTACTTACCCGTGACTTTTGTTGATTTGTTTATGTTCATACTCATTATACAAGCTATCTTTATATTACATTTCATTAAAATCCGTTCAGCCATTTAGTCGTTAATAGGTAACAAATTGACAGACAGGTATACTTTAGAATTTACAATACAGCTAGTATTGTAAATTCGACACGACGTCTCCATTTTTTTAATTAAAAATTCTAAAGTATATGTGCTTTGGCTTGATACAATATATTTATTCTATTCTGCTTAACTTACATTATTATCGAAAGGATATAGTCGTTTGATCGTGACAACAAACAGATAGACAGACAATTTCAAATCTATAATGTTAGTATGAATAGCATCGCTTACTTCTGATAGTCACGAGTTTGATTCCTCGCACAGTACAAACATTTGTATTTATGAGTAGGTCTGATTTGTATTGGCCTGTGAGTTTCGTAGGCCTATTATATACGAAAAAAAACCTTTTTTGGTACCTATTATCCAGATTAAAACCTTTGAGATTTAAGCCGAATTTGTAAATTACTAGGCCAGTACAGCATTACAGCCTTACAAAATAAGAGCCCCCCCGATCGATCCCCGTCCAATTCAAACGGGGATCGAAGTTACGACGGCCTGAGCCGAGGTTCGAACCCCTAACGGTGCACTTAAACTAAAGTCGTATTCGTCAGGCGGGAGTTGGCCAAAGAGTAAAATAAATATACCCTGGAGTTGGCCTTCAGCCGCTCCATACGTCCTTCCGGGAGTTTGAAGCCATCTGCACTCGCCCCCTATCGTTCGGTGAAGCTGTAAAGGCCAGCTGAGGTCAACAGCATTAGAGTAGTCCAAAAAAAGGATTTTTTTTCTAGCCAATGCAAATTCTACATGCATACCAGCAACAGGCATGTTCTACCTTATCACCCAGAAGTATAACTACACGGAAGGTCAGAATGCATGTAAGAACATAAGTGGTGTTCTGGCAGATATTACCAGTGAGCAACGTACAGAAGCGCTCGGCCAGATGCTGGCCGGATCAAATGTGGAGGCTGCCATCATTGGAATGAGAAGAAAGAATGAGAGCACCTTCTATGCAATCAATGGTATCTATAGCCCCATGCTATAATCTATTTTATCTAATTACATTTTTAATAATAATAATAATTTTTAAATTTGACGGTTTCGGTCTAGCGGTTTAGCCTTACTTCTGATGGTCGCGGGTTCGATTCCTCACACGGCACAAACATTTGTATTCATGATTGATTGTATCGGTCTGGGTGTTTTCTATGTACAATATGTATGTATCTACGAAAAGAAATATCTATGTATTTTTATTAGTTATCTAGTACCCATAACACAAGCTTTAGCTAGGTTATCATTCCTCGTCACTATTCTTAAGTATACACCGTTCGAAATATTCAGTACAATTATTGAATTTTTATTTTTAATAGTGTCATGCTCAGTAGGTACCCCGTGCTTCCTGTTTTACTCTTCGACCGTGTCAAAGCTTTCACGTAACAATACGAGATTTTCATCCTTTTTTTGGTTGTAGGTACGAAGTTTTGATCTATGAAAATTTGATAAAATATAATGATGTACAAAGTTAGAGAGCCATGTTAAATTGATGTACGAGACTCTATTAATTTTTTTATTTCTTTGCTTGGATTATTTTTTTTATTAGTTATTTTTATCCTTTAAAGGAAAGGCAAAGGGAACTGCACCCATACAGCCATACAGCATATTATTGATGTTTTTAAAACATGAAGTTAAATTTTTTAAAGTCAACAACACGAACGTAAGTTCTCAAACCTCACTATACAATTTTTTTTACATGTGATACATTGGACTGCACGACCTATCGTGCTTGGATGCCGGGGCATCCAAGAAGATATTATGACAAATATGACTGTGCTATCATTACTCGACATAAAATGTGGAAATCTACATCATGTAAAAAACGATACCCAATTGTTTGTGAACTCATTCCGGGAGGCCCATATAAAAGAGGATCAATTTTTGCTTCGAGAAGAGTAGATAACAGTATGCAAACATATTTTAATTGACTCTAATATTTATCCTCATAATCATTTTTAAGTTTAAATCCTTAAACTTAAATAAGTATAACTTTAACGTTTTACTAAGAATTTATGATTGTTTCTAAATTAATTCCGTTGTGTTTATGCTATGTTGATTACCTATAAAGTTTATATTTTCTTTTCAGGTACAAAAGTAATGAATGAAACTGTTAATTCAGATGCTAATTAATTACCGTTAAGATATAAGTATACATCTAAAATAAAGTACAATAAAATCCCTAAGATTACGGCATGTATGCGATGCAAATTATTATTGAGTAATCACTACGTTTACATTATCTAAACTTTAGTTATTTTAGATATTTTAGTTTAGTTTTTTAGTTATTTTAGTTCGTGTTTAATATATATTATTAATAAGGTCAATCATAAATCAGGCCATAGAAATAAAAACAATGCAATTTCAACTAGGAAGATAGTTTAAAACACAGACAACATAATATTATGTACACAGTTTAAAATTATTATCTGTGTCGAATCTAGCGATAAATAAATTCAAACAAACTTCGGTAGCATCAGTCATTAAGTGTACGGATACTGTGTGTCGATTTTTCGTTGGAAAATCTCGTAACCGTAGTAAAAAAAACTAGACTTTACTACCCTAAAAATAACTGCTGGCAACTACAAACATTGACATCGCTGTACTCGAGACAGCTAGTGCAATCTAGTCGAGACATCGAGAAAGGTAAATAACTAATTTACCATAAAAATATTTGTATTAAGACCCGACTAACTATGCATATTAATAATTCTCTATTTTTGTTTTATTTAGTTGGGAAGTAAATAAGACTCGTATACTATCACTCTCATGATAACTAAACGCCATTGAATGTCAAAGTCAAAGTGACAATACGATAATATTTGATACTGACATTTCTCATTTCAACTTTTGTTGTTTGTTATTATATCTATACATTATTGTTAATGTAATAAATAATAATATACGGAAGTAATTGTTTAACATCTTGAATATAGTAATGTTTTCGTCTATGGTTTCAAATTATTAGTATTAGTGAAAGTGATATATTTATTTTAATTTTATACGGACCGAGACACTCAGGTACACGCCTATACATTCTATATTTTCAATTTGTATAAATTTCCTTTCTGTAAGACATTAGTTCTCAAGACTATTACGTTCCTTGAGCACTACCTTGCAATAGTTCCCTTCTGAGATAACTGTATACCCACTTTCCTAGTGTCTAAGAAAGCATTCTGTATTTAAAAAAATTGTAGATAGCGAAATTTTCCTCTCATTTTTCTTTAGTTATATTTTATACAGCATCATAAAGCAGTATAAAGCATTCAGTAAACTGTTTCAGTGGTTTAGTCAGTATATTTAAAGCAGTCTTTATTTTTAGAATTTCATTGCACCTACGATATTGAGTTAGTGCTAATTAAAGTTGTGAATAAATACAATGGGTCAAGGAAAAAGTCAGTTCAGTGAAGAAGAACTCCAAGATTATGAGGTAACATGATTTGTTTCTCTTTTTAAAAGTGTAATTTTTCCACCCCAATCACATTGGTAATAAATTCAAAACTGATCAATGACAAAAAATATGCTAATTTCTATTTTGAACTAACTCATTGGTGATGGAAGCAGTGATTATAACAAAATGTTCATCCCAAGCCAGGTTGATTCCATTAGCCTTGTGAAATGTGTGTGGGTATGTCAAGTATTTTTTTTATGGATGATAATGGAATGGTACATCCACTTGCGCTAACAGTTTATGCTGTCTGGGCACTAGTGCAAGATGATAAGATGAGCATGAGGTCATGTCAGTTAGGTCATCGTGACAAATTCACCATCAATTTATCACAATGGTTTCCAGGGGTAACCTGACATGGTACATTGATAGTAATGGGGTTATTAATCCACATTACTTACAATCCCCTTCCCCCTATGTCAAGTATTTTTTCACCATAACAGCAATATTTGGTAATGCTACTGAATGTTCCCAATTATATCTGATTACATTTGGTATCACAATTGGACAAAAATTTTAATGAAATACATAAGTTTTATTAACTACATGACCAAACATATTTGATTTGTATTTGTTTAGTTAATAGAAAAATAGTCAGAAACAATTTTCTTAATTTTTCATTCATAACAATCTTCTATTGAGAATAATAAATACAAGAAGAATAAGCACAATTGGTCGAGCCATTCAAATAGAGAAATAATGATTTCCTTTTTTATATAGATTACTATATAAGGTATATTCCAATTTTGTTTATTTTTGATAGTAATTTAAATATAGTTTTGCCATAATTGAATGTCATAATAAGTGCAAAATTTTCTTCTTATTTTTTCACAAACATATTAACATATTCTCTTCATTACAGGATCTTACATATTTCACAAAAAAAGAAGTGCTTTAGTGAGTATCCTTTAATCATATTTAAGTATTATATGTCAGAATATTAATAATAACCTTGGACAATCCACACAGTTTTATATAAGTATTGAGATATATTTTTTTATATACATTTATTTTGAAAATGCATTTTTTATGCATTTTCAAAACAAATGTATGTAATTATGTATATCAGTTGTCTAGTACCCATAACACAAGCTCTGCTTACCTTGGGACTCGATGGTACCATGTGAATTGATATTATTATTATACCATAATAACTATATGGGCACTAAAAATGGTGCCAGTATAGAGATCCCATAGAATTTTAATAAGTTAAACCCTTAAGTATTATGGTAATAAATATATTATATCATATTGCAGTGCACATCAAAAATTTAAAGCATTGGCCCCTGAGAAAGTAGGTCACAACAAGAATGCCAAGTTACCTATGACAAAAATCCTGCAATACCCAGAACTTAGTGTCAACCCGTTCCGCGACAGGATATGCAAAGTGTTCAGCTCCAGTAATGATGGTGATTGCACTTTTGAGGATTTCCTGGACATGATGTCAGTGTTTAGTGAGACAGCACCAAAAGCGGTGAAGGCTGAACATGCCTTTAGAATATTTGGTGAGTTATTGTTATTATTATAGCTTTCACTTCCACATGATATTTTTCAAACGTTATAGTTACTATTTTTTTTTTCATATTATGTGGTCCTCTCGGGTAAAAACCTCCTATCTTCTGCCAACCCTGTCTATCCATAGTATTTCGCATCCAGTCTATTCCTGCTATGCTTTTTATGTCATCTGCCCATCATTTTTCTGCCATCCTACTTTTCTTTTGCCTGTCGGGCCCGGCCATTTTGTCATTACATTAGTCTTTGTATCGCAGCCAGTGCGCCGCCCAGTTCCATTTTTGTTTCAAACTGAACTGGAGAGCATCTGTCAATTTCGTTTTGTTTCGAATATCTGTATCTGTATTGCTAACTGTAAGTTATTGTTATTGATTAAATGATACAGACATTGGTTGTTAGTTTTACTTACAGTTAGTAGTGATAGTGACATGATTCTACTTTAAACATGAGAATATACTATGTGATTGGTGTTTGAGAGAAGTATCTATTATTATTTAATGAATGGTGATGTACCATTCTGAATTCAATGTAACTTACTGACTGTACTGTACTATAGCTACTGAACATAATAAAAATATCCCTGGACAACTCATCTTTTCTCAATGTAAGCAGACCTTTTTTTTTTAATATAAACATAATATACATAGAAAACACCTAAACTGATACAAACAAAAAAAATACTCATGAATACAAATGTTTACATTTTGCGAGAAATCGAATCTGCGAAACAGCGGTTGTCGTACATATTATGTATTTATAAAAAAAAACTGAAATATTCATATCAGTTATCTAGTATGTACCTATAACACAAGCTCTATTTACCATGGGACTAGATGGCTCTGTGTTAATTGTCCTGCGTTATTTATTTATTTATTACCACTTTTACATGTTCCAGATTTCGATGGTGATGACATGATAGGTGTGTCTGATCTATCAGAGGTAATCCAAAGGCTTTGCGGCACTGATCTGAAGCTTAGCGATTCCGAGATTCAACAATTGGTGCAAAATGTCCTGGAAGAGGCTGATCTTGACGACGACGGCGCTTTATCATTTGCCGAATTTGAGCATATCATTGACAAAAGTTCCGATTTCTGCCAGTAAGTAAAATTGTTTAAATTATAAGGAAACTAGTTGTTACTGAGATTTTTTCTGCTCATTTTTAAGACAAAGGATAATCGATATGTATGTCTGTCTTACTACTATACTGGCAAACAATCTGTTAACCACACTGTGGAATCACCTTCCAGCAATGGTATTTCCCAACCGATACGATATTGAAGTCTAGAAAAGAGCTTATTCCTTTATAAAAGGCCGATAACGCACTTGCGATTCCCTTGGAATTGCGGGTGTTCATGGGCGGCGGAAATCATTTACCATCAGGTGAGTCACATGGCCGTTTACCCCCCTGCTATAAAAAAAAACTATCATACGGCCCATCTGATGGAAAACGGTTCCCTTACCGTGGACGCCTGAGACGCTATTTGCCCGACCTTATTGCTGCCCTGTTATTGAAATACAATTTTGTTAGAATAAAAAAATATTATTCAAAAGTGCTTATATTAGATTTATTTGAATACAGGTTATTTCTACTTTTACATATAAATTCGGAAAACTGTCTCAGCGCAAGAAGGTAGGACGTTCGTTCTTGTATTTATTTTTTATGGATTTAAGATTTTGGGTCAACCTTCATTTTTTTGCAACACGGGACCCGTGTGACCCTGTGTTTTTGGAACTATTTTGACCATTTGGTAGTCTATCCACATTTAGAAGAAGTTTTATTGCCTAATAATGGACTGGAGCTCTCCTTATTGGTAAAATACGCTGGTGGAGCATCACCATGGAAAATTTAAACTAATCTAAGCTGTTGACTTGACATGGTACATTGCTAGCAATGGTGATATAATTAACAATCATCTTTGTCCTTGATTTCGCTATTAATATATGTATCCCATTATTTAAAACGTCAAATGTTGAATGTTTTAAAAAAGTGTTATTTTATTTTTCAGATCGTTCAGAATAAGGCTGTGAGGCAACAACATCTGTTTTGTACAGCAGTCTTTAGTTTGAAAACGAAATGAATTATTTATTAAACTTGTAAATGTAGCAACAAATTAGTATGAATTACGTAATAATATTTTAAATTTGAATCTTATAAGAAATTGTTGTGCATAACTCTTTACAAATCATGAATAAAATAATTGAATGTGGTTTTCTTTAACACTAAAACTAATTTGTTGAGCTACGTATTGCTATACCCGATTGGTTTAATTTAGGTACCATTGTAAAACTCGTTAGGTTTGATACTTAACAATTATTACATTCAATAGGCACAAAAATACACATAATGACGTAAGCAATTTTAGATGCCTACGACCTACGAATGACTGACTACTTCGACACTAAATAGTACCATCATCACACAGTTGTGCTATACATATTATAAATTGTAATATTTGTATTACTAGCTCTGCAAGCAGTTTCACGCGCGTGAAATATATAGCCTGTATGTTGTTCTGATATATAAGTTATATCACTGTAAAGTTTCATCGAAATCCGTTCAGTAGTTTTTTGCGTGAAAGAGTAACAAACATCCATCCATACTCACAAACTTTCGCGTTTATAATATTCATAAGATTAGAGGTTAATTAATAATTACATATGAAATAACTTTAATCAAATTCGTAATTCTATTTTAATTAAACGTAATTAGAATAATATTTAATTAAATTTAATCAAATATAATTGTATAGTACTCTAATTCTATCTAATCGTGTTATGAAATTATTACTAAGATATAATTAAACTATATGTAAGTATTCACTCAACATATAACCAATAGAAACTCGTGTAGTTTTCAATGTGAATTGGTCATGGTATGTGGTGGAATGATTTTTTTTTTATTTTGGCACATAACAGTCAATACATATACAAGTAATATAATTTGTTTTAATATCTGCAATAAATTTTATAGTTTAAACACTTTTTGTTTACACTTAATTTTAGTAATATATTTTTGAACTGGGTTATTGTCTTCCTATATTAATTTCTGTGATTAATAGTACATTATGATAATTGTTATAGCAAATGTTACTCAAATAATATTTGGATACTCTTGTGTACTCTCGTCTCATGTTTATTAGCAGTAAATGTATTTAATATTTTTTAGATTAACAAATTGCCAAAAATGAAATAAATAATATAAAACCTACTTTGTTTCTTTCTTTTTTATTGCATATACCAAGATGAATTATGAATTTATTACTAACTTATTTAACAAACCATCAAAAACATTTGCAGTATATATTCTGACTGTATTACTAGAATTAATACCAGAAAAGATTTATAGGAATACTGTTGTAGAAATATGTAGTAAAACTATTTATGACTGGAAAAATGTATTTAATGGTAAGATGGTAGACAGTGAAGTGACAATTATATAACAAATACTTTAAAATTGTATGTGATAAAGCTATATTGTTATATTATTATACCTACATGGTTTTGTGAATTAGTCTAAATATTGTTATCAAAAAAGTTTATATATCTTTTGAATAGAGCAACACACAAGTTTCTTGCTCATTCCTCTTGTGATAAATCTGCATTCCAAATGAGTGGTAGAATCAAGAATATGACTGTTCAAAAGTGCTTGTATTGAGTTTATTTGAATAAATATTATTTCTACTTCTAATAGGTTAACAGTATTTTCTAGTCTTTAATTGAGATATTATAATCTATGTTGGACTCTGTTTCTGCATTTAGCCTCTCCATTGGACCCTTGTGGTTGTAGGTGTTTTATTTAATTATTTTTTGTAATGTGGCTACACCATTGGCAAGAGTAATGGAGTAGTCATAATTTAAAAAAAAATTAATATGTCTTAATACATTAATGATATATATATTTCTTCATTATTAATATTCTAGTAATTATTTATTTTTATAAAAATAAATTGTCTTGTATTATATGTAGTGAGTTTTCAGAGATTTCATAAGGACTTAGGGATAAATAATAAAAACCAAAACTTGTGACCAATATAAAAAATATTTATTAAAGATAGAGGAAAAATTTGCAAAAAAATTGGCTTACATACTAATATATTAATTTTGTAAATATCCTGGCAGCTTCATTCTCATGAATATCCATGTTGTGAAAAAGGACACGAGTATGCACAGGAAAGCGACGGATATGAGTAGAATTCGGTTCAATTTTGGCGTTGAGGGGTTGTGGGTACGATCAAGTATGATGAAACCCAGCCCACCGAGAGAGAAGAGGAAGCTCGAAGCTAGACCCTCCATTATATATTGGCCGTTTACACGATTTGGCATGAAAGCAACTGGTCTGCTGTGTCCATGTTCATCTGTGGTGGAGCCCACACTTGGTGGTTCGACTATAACATCATAGATAATGCCTGAAACAAGAATAATAATGTTATGATAATGAACACTATGTATATACACATACTGAGTATTTGGCAGTTGAGAGCAACATAGTTTAGTCACAAGTTTCACACTCCTTGTGATGAGACTGCAGTAGATTAAAAGAAGGATAACTGTGACTCTCAAAAGTGCTAAAATTAAGTTTCTCTGAGATAAATCAGTAGAAAATCATTCTTCCTTCTCAGTTAACCCTTTCCCTGAAGAAATATAAACATTCTTATGGCGAAAATATAGTATGTACGTATATGACGAACCTTTCCGTTTAGAAAACTAATGTGGCTACTTTTATTTTGGACGTTTCATCAAATCACCTCGTAAAACATCCGACAGACAATGTAATACATTTGACTAGTTATTAATTGTATGTATTAATTTAAAACATCGGTAGTTGCAACCGCTATGAAGTGCGGGATGATAAGAATTTCCGTACGTATGGGAAATTAACAATAATATAATGTAATGGTGATAATTATACTTTACAGGGTATGAAGTGAAAATAGATAAATATCCAATAATTCTAATAAGATAACTATTAGAAATACTACTAACCTCCAGTTACCAAAAAGTAAGAAAGTAACACCAAAGAAAAAGTGGTCATAGCCGACGGCGCCTGCAGCCATGAGGGTTTTTTTATTTTAATATTCGGTATTTCCAGAACTGTAAACGGCAAGGCGAACAGGGCTTCCATTTTCAATAAATTTACAATATTCCGGTAAATATAAACGAAAAGGACAATTTATGTTGACAACTGCAAACTCGTTGACGTCGGTTCAGTTTTATGTTCAATGTGACCATATTAAAATTACAGATGCGGCCCGATTTATGCATAAAATTGCCAAATACTGCAGATTGTATTTCAAATGCATAAATACTGGTTTTTTCATTAAGTTATTCATTTAAATTTTATATTTATATTTCATCATCAGTCCAATGCAGCCCACTGCTGGACTAGGCCTCTCCCAAGCACGCCACTGGGCACGATATTTATATAAAAAAAAAGAAATCTGATATTATAAACTTCAGTATAATAATCTAAAGATACCTAAAGACATCAAATTAAAGAGTCGTTAAAATTCCTTGAATTAAATACGTACTAATTAGGTAAAAATATGCAGAAACAGTAAAAAACTATCAGTTATGGTCACACTAACCGCCGCTTTTCGGATAATAATGACAATGACATTTATTAGCGTGGTTTTGACAGTTGAACAGATACAGCGATGTTAACGAAGTAGGAATAAACTTTCTATAAAATATTATTTATATTTAACATTTTGCCTGATATTTAAAATAGTTACTATAAGATGTTAGTGTGATAAAATATATTAATATAAAAACCATAAAATAGATCTTTTCTTTCATATTACATTGTCAGCTTCTCGATTATCAGTAAAGTTTAGAAATACATTATTGCTTAAAAAGAAACGTAATCAACGTCAGCTGCTATAGTATGCATCCTCAACCAATGAGTGCCCCAACATCGTACTAAATGTTTATTTCCTATTGGACAAATTGAATAATCAATTGCATAAATGTGTTTGTCCAATCCCGTTTCAGGATATTCTAGTACGAAATTCCACAACTGTCAAATAATTCAGTTCGATGAATAAGAAAAAAACGAAAATTGTAAAAAGTGAATTGCTCCTTTTTAATGTTCGTTATTGCAACAGCTGGTATTTTTAAAAATCGAATAATGTTGCTTTATTGTGTGTGAGTTAAACTTAAACTGTATCAATTTAATTCAACAAGTGATCTCGAAAGAGTTGTGAAAATGTGTTAGTTTTGCGCACAAAATGAACTGTACTGTGGATATTTCACTAATTTTACGATGAAGGGCGGATTGTGTATCATATACACGTCGTTGCTGACTATTTCAGTGATTTCCAGGTCAGTAATTTTTATATACAGTAATCATATAAAAATTTGGCATGTATTTCATTAACGGAGTTGTTGTTCCTCAGCTGCGCTCTCTTCATCCTGACCGTGTCAGAGGCTCTGCAAGCCGACGGTGACGATAATGCCAAAGTGGATCTCTCTGGGCTTCATAACGTCAGTCATAAAGTAACTGACGTAGACAAAAATGTTCAGAAAACAACTGCAGAAAGTAGAACAGATAATCCAGAAGTGGAAAATGAGAAAAAAGTTGTGGAACCTGAGATGATTTTTGCTGAGACATTGTCCCTGAACTCTGTTACAACTGATGGGTAAGTTTTTTTTATATAGTACACATATTCAGATATAGGAATGACATTTTGTGTATTTTTGTAATGAAAGTCATTTAAATTAATTTATGAAGGAAATATAAAATAAATAAATATATTCTATGAAAGACATAATAATCCCAAACTTCCAGAATATCCCTGGTTATTATTGTTATATAAATATAATACAAATTTCTTAAAACACATGATGATGCCATGATGACCTCTGCATACTACTTTCTTTTTACAAATTATCCAATAAACAAAGCATGGGAAAAGTGTACATACTTCTTATTTTTTTTATACTATAAGAAACTAGTTATTAGATAGATTAGAAAATATATATAATATAGATTAAGAAACTAGATATTTTTTCAGTCATTATCAGTTTCTTTTTTACTTTCATTGGAAATTCCATTATCCATTATCCATATGCATATTGCTATAAATATTTTATATATTGTCTAGGGATAATTTTTTTTTCTTTAGCATTTGTTAAATAGTTACTTATATTTTCTTAGTAATGTGTAGTCTTTTTTTATGAATAGTATACTATTAATGATTGAGTTATTAATCATGAATATGGTTAAAAAAATTTTGGTGATTAATGGCCTTCAAACTTCTAAGTATCAAAAACTTCCTTATTATAAAGTACCTTGACAGTAGAACATATTTGTTTCTTACTAATTAATATTTCATTCAAAACATAGTGGTTACTTGTTCACTTTTTTTTTGTTTTGGTCGTCTAGATTTTCTCATCAGGGAAAGGCAAAAGTTCTCAGCCCATACAGCCATTGTCTTTGGTAGTAAATGTTTGGTGTCTGAAATAGGTATAACCTGTAATACATTACAATTATATAAACCCGTTCCTTTCCATTATCCCATCTCATTTCCTATTTTTAGTGGCATAATAGGCAACACTAGCCTCTTACCAAAGAAAAAAAAATATATATTACAGAGTATAGCAATGCATGAGAGATACTGTGATGTTCTTGTTCATAGATAATGGTAGCACTTGCCATCAGACTGACTGTCAGTTTGTTTGTATGATAAGTATTTAAAAAAATATATATTCAGTTAATATTTTTCTGTTATTGAAATAATTTAGGTCTGCAATATTGTTAGTGTCTGAAATATTTCCTTATCAACTGTTAATTCTGTGTTTTCCTAATTGTCTGATATTAATTATATGTCAACATATGTCAATGTTATCTACTGAAAGGTTATCTGAAAGATTGATTTGTGATATCACCATGTTTGGCTACTACTTAATATTTAATATCTGGTGCTTCCTTTATTTTGATTTTCCTTTATTTAGAAAATATAAAATTACACTAATGTTATAAACCTTTTTTTTCCTCATACTAATAGATTTAAAAAATCTTTTATATTTTTAATAGCTGTGCCCATGGTTTTACTTGCATGAAATGTAAATGCTATGTGCTATTCTGATATATGTAATTATTGTAAAGTTTCATTAAAATATATTCTGTAATTTTTGTGTGAAAGAGTAAGAAATGTCCATCCCTCCACACTCACAACATTCTGCAGAGTCTAGTGGAACAAATAATATATATATATATATATATATCATCATCATCATCATTGAAGCCCGGAAGACGTCCACTGCTGGACATAGGCCTCCCCCAAAGATCTCCACGACGATCGGTCCTGCGCTGCTCGCATCCAATGCTTTCCAGCGATCTTGACCAGACCGTTGGACTTCCTTGCTGGAGGCCTTCCCACGCTGCGTCTTCCGGTCCGTGGTCGCCACTCGAGGACTTTACTGCCCCAACGGCCCTCTGTCCTACAAGCTATGTGCCCCGCCCATTGCCACTTCAGACTCGCAATTCTTCGGGCTATTTCGGTCACTCTGGTTCTTCTGCGGATCCTCATTTCTGATCCGATCACGCAGAGTAACTCCGAGCATAGCCCTCTCCATTGGCCTCTGAGTGACTCTGAGCTTGTTTATGGGGCTCATAGTTAGCGACCACGTCTCTGTGCCGTAAGTCATCACTGGCAACACACATTGGTCGTAAACCTTCGTCTTGAGACACTGCGGAAATTCGGACGAAAAGATATATCGGAGCTTCCCGAACGTGGCCCATCCGAGTTGGATTCGACGATTGACCTCTTTCTCGTATATATATCTCGTCATATATTAACACTAAAACAGATATTGGTATTAACATATAATTTACAGTAAGTCATTATAACTTATAAAACAATATGGATTGGAATTGTTTCAAGGACAACAATTCCATTTCTGGTAGAGCTTGATATCATTCAAGTGTATTCGTACGTGTCAATTTTATTACGCATTAACCAATTTAGCATCAATTATAAATTATTCATGAAAATATTTATTGTAAACTTCTTGGCGCCAATTCTTTTTTTTTCGTTATCACATTCTTGACTTAAGTGCTTGTTGTAGTTTTGTTGGCACTATATTTTATTTCTTTTTTTTTTTTTCTAAAAGCGAAACTAATTATTTCTATTATAACTGTTACTGTGACTTCGTCTGCTTTTTAAGCACATGTCATACATCTATCGTTATATCAAATTTCATTAATATACAATTAACCGGTTATTTGTAAAAGGTCGCTTTTACAACTAAACGGCTGAAATTCGTATTATATTCTGGTTGATAAGCCCAAACAAAAAAGGTAGAGTGATTCAAGAGTAAGGTATATATAATATACATGTATTATATATACCTTACTCTTGAATCACTCTACCTTTTAAAAAAACCGCTTCAAAATCCGTTGCGTAGTTTTAAAGATTTAAGCATACACAGGGACAGACAGCGACAGCGACTTTGTTTTATACTATGTAATAATGATATATTTAAAAGGTAAACGCTACCAATAACGAAAGAATCATCAAAATTGAATAAGCATTAGGTGTGTGTTTGGTTAAGACTGACTCAGTTCATTTCGTGTGTCGGACTTTACTAAATAAATTCGGTTTAAATCAATCCATTGCTATCAGTGCTCATTGGCTTGTCACCACTTCAAGCCCCGTTACTATGGTTGTGACGTCACGCGTGAGGGCGTAACCAGCAGATACTGTTATTGTCGGTTTCCATTTTGGATTGAAGTCCTTGAAGATTATCATATATTTGTGTATAAAATAGTCAACGAGATGTTTATGTATAATAAATTTTATTAACATTATAAACGCGGACGTTTTTAGTGTGGATGAATCGATGTTACTCTTTACTTACACTCCTGTTAACAGGGGCGGATCTATCGGGCCCCGAGGGTACAAAGGGCCCCCCGTCCCCACTGAAACGATATTTAGAATATAAAAAAAATATCTAGAATGTTAAAAAACCTAGGTTGGCAACCCTGAAATCAGTTTATATAATAAAAAAGAAGTACCCCGCCTCTTGCCGTCTATCCTACAAAATACAGAAAGTTATCCATTTTTATACGAATTTATACACAATACTATAGGAACGCTATAGATGTAATTAATAGTTGATTTATATTAATTGTAAAATGTAATTGTTTGGCTGAAAGGAGATTTCCAAGGCCGTAAAATTCTTAATAAAAAAAAATAAAAAAAATCGACCCATGCAATTGCGCGTCTATCGAGAGAAACGGGGAATTTCTGGTCGCTTTTTTTTGATCGGTGTATTTTTTTAGTTGAGTAATATAATTAGGTGGGCCCCTAAGTAGATTTAGCCCAAGACCCACAAATTTACGATCCGCCCCTGTATGTTAATATGTTTGTGAAAAAATAAGGATCAAAGTAGGCATTAATTACGACACTGAATTATCATAATCTAAATATATATAACTCAAAAGTGACTGACATAGTGATCTATCAATGCACTGCCCAAGCCACTGGACGGATCGGGCTGAAATTTGGCATGCAGGTTATGTTATGACGTAGGTATCCGCTAAGAAATGATTTTGATTAATTCTACCCCCAAGGGGATAAAATAGGGGTAGAAAGTTTGTATGAAACTTTGTCAATTTTAAACCGATCGGGCTGAGACTTTACATGCATAAAGCTACTATGATGTAGGCATCCCCTAAGAGCGAAGCCGTGGGCAAAAGCTAGTAATATTATAAACGCGAAAGTTTGTGAGTCTGGATGAATATTTGTTACTCTCACGCAAAACCTGAACGGATTTTGATGAAAATTTACAATAATATAGCTTATACATTAATAATAAACATATAGGCTATAAACACGCGGGTGAAACCGCGAGCACAGCTAGTATTTAATACATGAGAACTCGAGTATACATAGAACAAGTCGAGAAATTCAAAGATAGATCATCCACGTGAAGCCGGGATGGGTCTCTAGTTAAATTATAACACGCCAGTTGATTATATAATGAGTTCATTGAGCTAATGTTATTTTAACCAGTGGCCTTAACCGAAAAGTAAAACGTACCGTCGATCGTCTAGAAATGGAAAGTCCGTCTCTATACAAATTAACCGTTACATCGATTCATTTCGTTTTCTTGAGGTATGCGCATTTGTTTTTTCACTGTTGGCAATAGGATTGGATTATTTACTTGCTCATTACGTGATACGGTACTGTACTTTTCTACTTTATTCTCCTTTTCTTTGCTTTTAGAAATATGACTGTCTAGTTTCGCCATTAAAAAAAATCAGAAGGAAACGCCATTACACATCCTATGTGGTTAAAACCCACTCAATCATAAACGTAACATCTCCTTTGGAAAGTTTTTCACTCTATACGGAGGAGATAAAAACTCCTTCAATCTTGTCCCTGACGGGTCTAGGTAGCGTACTCTGAAAAAGGGTGAGAACAATAGATCTATGTAGGTCGCAGTGCTACAGGTCCGAACACCTGACAATAGCCCAAACAGCTCAATAAAATAAGAATTCGCCATAACATTTCATTATTAATATTTTTATATGTTTGCTGATCTGTTACATGTTTGCAGCTAAGGTTTGTATGTATTTGTAATGTTGCGGGTGAGTATGTAAGGTGGCGCCACTGTCACGCCAGCGCTAGCCAAATTGTGCATCTAGTCACTTAAAAAAAAAAACTGTCTACGGTACGCGCTACGGTAACCATTTATCACCAGAGCTGTATGCTTATTTGCCACAATCGTAGAATAAAAAAGTAAAATAACAATCCCAATAACAAACACTGAAACAGTATGTCGTGTCTCGATTTGTTACGGAACTCCTGCGAAATGACTTGACTGATTTTTATGAAATTGTAGGTGTTTATTTGCTAGGTATGGGAATAGGTTAGGTGATAGAGTTAGCCCCGTCTAACAACGTACTTGCAATTCCCCTGGTGATGCGGGTGCTCAGGCGAGCCGCAAGCTCGTTTGTCCCGTATTAAAAAAAAGAACTTTTATTAGAAATAATTCATATGACAAAGCGACGTTTGCCGGGTCAGATGGCAATGGTATGATCTAGTTACCGTTGTTATGATTTGAAAGTTAATATTAGTAGTTTTAATTATGTATTTGTTACGTCTGATAAAAGGTCTAGAAACTTCCTTTACTAGAAATAATTTATATTCATACGCAATGGTATGAACCAGTTATCGTTGCTAATGTTTTCATAATGATTATTAATAGATTTAATTATTTTAGTTTGATAAGCGTTAATGTCTTTAACACAGTATAGAATGAAGTCGCTTTCGTTGTCAGCTTAGATCATTTAGACTACGCCACGGATTTTAATGCAGTTTTTAGCAATAGATAGAGTGATTCAAGAGGAAGGTTTATATGTGCAATACATGGAGACCCGTGCGAAGCCGGGACTAGAATCTATTTATTTATATAAATATAATTGTGACCTCTGAGATTTCATCTTAAGCTCGTAGTTTGTTTGCAATTAAGCGCCCTCTAGATATATTTCCGCCCTCACCAAATCTCTAGGTCTGATCATTGTATGCTTTGTTATGTTTGGTATGGTCTGCGCCACTGACTGGTTGCCAGCGCCTGGTATACTGTTCACGAATTTTGGGAGGGAAGGGAATATGACGAAGATACGACACCCGTGCGGAGCCGGGGCGGATAGCTAGTATTAAATTCAAAATTCAAAAATTCAAATTATATTTATTCATGTTGGTCTATTACAGACTCTTATGTCAAATCTACCGTCAGTTCGGAATGATTTCGAGATGAGAAGAACTGACAAGAAACTCAACTCGTATTTTTTTTTAAATGTTGTACATATTTACATAATACAATTTCATTTAAACTCAAATTTAGGAGATACCACCAGCATATGCTATTTAAAAAGAAAACAAAAAATCTAATCAGTGATCGCAACCTGAACAGACCAGTCCCCACAAGCAGCAACCGTTCACGAGTATGACGGATGAGCCAGCCATCATTGCACTCAACCGTATTAGAGAACATATTTACATAAATGAAGACTACTGCAAAAATACGGACGTATATTAGAATGTCACGGATATTTTCCTCAATAATCGCGTCGCCATGTACTTAAAAGTTGGCACAGGTGTAGCAGTTATTCGCGCAGATCTATTCCAGAAATCTGTCTGAAATATTCACACATATATATCTAAAAATAATTTTGATGCAAAGCACTGTGCATAAACAGTTTAATGTTTGGTTTATGCGGAAAATAGAGAAAAAAGAAAATTGTAATTAGAAACAACAGATTGGCAGCAGCCGGGTAATTTCTCTAGTGTTGCTGGTAATAGCTCTGTGTGCCGGCGGTATTCACTTACCATCAGGACAGTTACATGGTCATATGCTCCTTATATAAATGTGATAGCGAACTCCTTGATACGTTTTTATATTATATTTTAGTTTTATAAAGATATTTTTTTGACACATTCTTTTTGTAACATTCTATTATATATTGCTGTCGTATTAGTCGCATTTTCTTTATCTCTGTATATCTCCTCATAAAACCCTCAATACCTCTCATTCATCAGGTATATCATATACTTCCGCTTCAAATGTATTCATATATATGTTGATGTAATGTATTCATATCAATTGTAATATTGAAATAAATACGATTATATAAGTTTATATAGGTGGTCACAATTATTTAAACACACACATAAATAATATTAAATTGTCCTATATTGTAATGTATATACATAAACATATAAATAATAATAACAATAGTTCAGAACAATTCGCACAGCGCCATCTAGTAAGCAAAGTAAACCTTGTGTTATAGGTACTAGATTATTGATACAAATACATAGTTATCTTTTCCTAAATAAATACATATTATACATAAAAAACACCCAGACTGATACAAACAATCATACTTATGAATACAAATGTTTGAGCCGTACGAGGAATCGAACCCGCGACCATCGGAAGTAAGGCGGTGTATATAGCAAGAAATGTATAGATGGACAATTTAGTAGCAGTTATATATTAATCTACTCATGTTTTGCAGTGAGAATTTTACTTTAATTGCCTCTAATTAAACAAAACCAGATATGTGCTTATATTTTTTGCTTGCCATATACAAGCATGTTGTACAATCATAAAGGGCGTTACTTTCTGTTCCTACATGTTATAAGTGGCCAGTATCAGTCACAGATACCGGTCGACCAGATTGACGGCATTCTTATCAAGTTTCGCGTTATCATTCTCTATAGCTCTCGTTAGGAATGTTAGATGTTAGAAAAACAACTTATTGTTAATACGTATAATTAGTAAAAATCACGGGCTCTTACCACGTTCTATATTTATTGAGTTCCCGATTCGGCAGTGTTCTAATGACATGCTCTCGGGTAGGCTGAAGAACAGCGGGTAGATGGCAAATAAAATCATTTTATTGGCATATGCGTCTACCTTCCTTTGTTACTACTATTGGAACTCGACCGATATTCATTTCGTACTCACAGTATTTTCACGTATATTTAATACACTTTCTGATCGCGTTTTTGGTTTTGTTTAATTAAACATACAATATAACATATTGTTTAATTATTGTTAATATTAGTACATAGTTTCTGATTAAGCTTTCATGAGTATTATTCTAACATCATGCACTGGGGGGAAAGTGGATTGTTAGTAATGTGAACTGATGATATTATTGCTAGCAATGTACCATGTCAGGTCGAACTACAAGCGGTTCCCCTAGAAACCATTGTGATAGATTCTAGGTCAATTTGTCACGATGGACTAACTGACCTGAACTCATGTTCATCTTATCATCCTCCACTGGTACCCTGCCAGCGTAAACCGTTAGCGCAGGCGGGTAGCGCAACCATTCCAATATCGTACTTAGAGGAGAAAGGGGATTGTTAGTAATGTGGTCTCATGACCCCATTCCTAGCAATGTACCATGTCAGGTTGACCTCCACGTAGTTCCCCCTGGAAACCATCAGAATAAATTCCTGGTGAATTTGTCACGATGGGCTAACTGACCTGATCTCATGTTCATCTTATCATCCTCCACTGGTGCTCCGCCAGCGTAAACCGTTAGCGCAGGCAGGAGCACCATTCCAATATCATACTTAAAAAAAATCATGCACTATGCGAATATTTTTGCAATTAAATGCAAAAATATTTGTACCCGAGCAAAGTCGGGTTAGGTTAAGTGATTAGTATTTGATATTTCCAGCAAACAATATATTAAACAGTTTCATCTATAATCTCAGTGCAGCATGCACTGGACATGACAATCTCGATTCCATCGAACGTCAATTAAATAGAAAAAGCTTTTATCGTGCCACATAAAGTTATACGATATTGATCAATCCTTCAATTTATGAATTGATATTGTAGTTTAAATGCGACTCAATCTGTCAATCTTGTGAGATTATTGAGAATGTAAAATGATAACTGAAGTATAATTGTACGTAGTCATAAGCTTGGATACCTTCTCACCTATTTCAGCCGCCAACAGCTTATTTTGTGATGTTTTTTCTCTTTATTTTTTTATTTTTATACACTAAATGTGACATGTACTAAATAACAACAAAAAAACATTAACTCAAATTAAGACAGTGAGAGGAACAACTGCTGCTTCCGTTTTGTGAGATGTGTTTCTTTTGTTGGGTACAGATTAGGCAGTGAAATTACAGGATAAGAGGCATGATATCTTAGTCCTTTGGATAGGATACACATAAGTGGTATAATAGGTGTCCATATAACAACGTGAATAGTGTTATTATTATATAGAAGGCGATGGTCACCGCTTGACATCAGGTGAACCTTGCTTCCATTTCAGTCATATTAAAAAAAAAACATTTATCATAGATATACGTTCAGTCAAAAAATCTTTGCCATTTGAAAGTCAGTTGCAAATAACTGTAAAACAAGGTATTCTATTGTATGAAAATAATATTAATTTTCACCACTTTCCCTACGTTCACGATTTGCGTGGGATTTCGGCGGATTACAGTTGACTTATGGCGCGGTGTCGGCCATGTTTATGCTCTATGCTCGTAAAGCACTGGAATGTGCTTTGTAATTTATCATAGTGACTTGCGGTGTCTAGGATTGAGACAAATGTGAACGTTTTGTATTGCTATATAAAGTTAATAAGCACTAAGTTGTTTACAGTCATTATTAATGGATATCAGTAGCCTGAAATTATTAAAAATAAAATTATAATAGTAGTAACTAATATGTACTATATACTTTACAAGCTGTGCCCGCAACGTCGTTCGCGTGGTTATCAATAACATTTCATACATATTTTTTTATGTAACTTGAACAGTTTACGCAGCGCACGCAACGGAAGTCCTCAACATGAATAATGTTTTTGCAACATTTTTCACTGATGATTCAATTCTATTGGTCGTAGCGTAATATTATATAGCTTAAAGCCTTCCTCGACAAATGGACAACACAAAAATTTCAATTCGAACCAGTAGTTCTTGAGATTAGCGCGTTCAAACAAACAAACTCTTCAGCTTTATAATATTAGTATAAATTTATCTGTCTAAACATAATAAAATAATTGTACATTGAAGCAAACTCAAAGTGCATCATTTCCGCTATCGAACACCTGTATTAAATAAATTCCAAGATATTTTCTAATACGCACGCAGATGGTAGTGATTGTATTTCCTGAATTCTAATTTGTTATTCTACTGGTAGTTTAGTAATTAACGTATCTTTTGCGCAATTCCCGCTAAAATTCAAAAATAGAATCCAATTCGCTTCGATTTTTAAACATTTGTAATAGAAGCGATGCTATCGTATCTAGAATTCTGGAATGTTGTTACTGGCTGTAATTGGATAATTGATCGGATTGTTCGTTTGTGGAACGTAATGCGAATTAAAACAACATTACTCCGCTTTGTCGCCTTTTTAAAAATTGTTACATAAGCTTTGGAATAGATGTAAATTGGATTATTTTGATAATCTGTGATGATTTATAATTTTGTACAGAGTATTTAAAAATTATAGAGGCTTTAATGTTATATAGGTGGTTATTAAATGTTTATTCTGTGATATTTACTATATTATTTAGGTCGTGAATAAAAAGTAGTCTCCAAATATATGTACGTCCTTTTCGGCTACAAATGGGAACTCTTTATGTCGTGATATCGTAACAAATATACAGACACCTTCGCATATATAATATTTAGGGCACGAGAGCATGTTTTTAAGAATAAATGTATTGACATTCAGAATCATAGTTTCAGTTATCTTAAATCTATAAGAGGTCTCAGATGTTGTGCATAATGATAAATTTGGGAAACCAATTTCTTATACCTAAAATGTTGCAGACACTACTGTTGTGTAGCCTGTTACTTGTTTATTAACTTAAAGAAAGTAACTTTCGTTTAAGCTACAGAGTTTTAGAAACGTAACGGCAGCAGTCACTTTGATTTTAACTCAGACTTGTGATGTCACAGCCTGCCGTTTTTAGGGTTCCTTAGATTTTAATTTCTTATGGAAATGGTGTACCCCAAGGATGATTCTTGATCCCTTTTATATCTCTATTTTCAATCAACTTCCAAAAGGAGGATATCCTCAATTTTACTGTATTTTTAGTATATCACGTGATGTCTGTCTGTTTATTCCTGCTCATCGCTGGTCCTATTTTAGCGGAACTTTCACTAGCAGATACCTTATGTTACATATAAGGATAACTTAAGTTATTTTATTTATTTGAATAAAAATAAATTAAATTCCACGCGGTCGAAATAGAGGGTAGATCCTAGTCACTATTAATTTCATTCTCCGGTATAAAGAGTTGATACGCAATTTGTACGTGTTACACAAGTGTTTTTGGTGCTAATATATTGGTGTGCATTCTGTCTTGCTGATACCTACTATAGACAAACTCATTACATATAGTTTAATTACATTTTAAATTCAAGCATTCTATATATTTACCTACCACAGAAAAGGTCGATAGAGGTCGAACCCACGTATGAATAAATGATGTAGTGTACACCGCGCCGTTCAAGTTTATCATGTAATTACTTTATTTTATGTACCCTCCTGAAGGAAATACACGGTCTTTACTTTGGCGTTAAAATTTAATTTCGTAAATAAAAAGTAGGCCAATAACCTGTTAGAAAATGACTTCTAGAATTCCGTATTTTGAAGTGTATACGTTTTTAGCACTGCATATTTGCGAGCAATCGATTGTCTATACTAATATTATGAAAAGTGAAGTATAGACTTTTTCAACACTTTTGCTCGTAAAAAGGATCTATTTTCACTGGTTTTCTATATATAAAGCAGCTTATGAAACAAGCGTGCACTACTTGCTATTTTTTTTAATCTAATTTCTAACTAACATCGCGCGTCGCCAGCCAGTGGGCATCACGCTGATTTAAACAAATAAAACGGCGGGAAACCAAGTGTTGATTACAGTTTTATGGTTGAGTTTATTTAAAATCAATAATTAATTATCAACAAAATATAATATGGTGATGATTTTTTATTTTGTTTCCTAGAAGTGTGTTGAATAACGTCGTACGATGACCGTGCGTATTTAACACACTCGGCTCTATTACGCTCTCGCATTCCGCTCGAGCTGCAACACCGCTACGTGTGTTATAACCATCATAACGCTCTTATATCGTAATATAATATTATTGAATTAAAAAAAAAACTAAGTACAAAAGGCGGTCTTATCGCTAATGCAATCTCCTTTAAACTACTCAACTCCTTTCTAAACCTTTGGAAAGAGAGTATTTACAAAAAAAAAAAATAGAGTAGGTGGCGCATTAGTGGAAACATAAAAATTGTATACACTTGTTTATATCAGTTGTCTAGTACTCATAACATAAGCTCTACTTACCTTGGGACTATATGGCGCTGTGTGAATTGTCCAGTTTTATTATTCTTTTTTTAGGGTTGGGTTATGGTCTACCATCCCTGAGTACGAACCTATGACCTACTCTGTCCTGTCTACAAGTATTTTGGCAGTTAACAGATACAGATCAATTCCATAATACGCAGCCGTTATAGAAATCAACAGGTGTAATGAGAGATGTTATAATGCGTGCTGTATATCATAATTTTACGGTGATGATGACTTTGGCAGTGATCAGCTCGAGGGCGCTTATTTTAAGATCATTATAACAAGATGCATGATTTTGCTTATGTATTTGTACAAAATAGTGGCCTAAATACGACCACAATTAATTTGACATTCAGTAAGACTATAGTCATATAATAAATGGATGTATTTACAAAAAGAAATATGTATCTATGTATTTATATCAGTTGTCTAGTACCCATAACACAAGCTCTGCTTAGCTTGGGACTAGATGGCGCTGTGTGAATTGTCCTGAGATATTATTAAATAATATTAAAGGCAAACAATGTTACCTATTCTCAATTTGACCACAGAGTTTAACAATAAACAAAAGTGTTATATGCATGTGTGTGTCAAATCTATAGTAAATTTTTTTTTATATTGATTTAATGTATTTTTTATGCATAATTCAGAAAAAAATATTAGAATTCTACATTCTACATTCTACTTCTTTATATAACAGGGCAATTTTCTTAAAATGGGGTACAAATTTTTTGCTTCAGGTATTAATAATGTTAGTTAAACCTTATTCTGTAACATATAGTGTACCAATGTTTACTTGTTTTTTTTTTTATGTTTAATGTTTTGCCAAAATGTGCTAATTATATACCTACATACAATATTATATTCGTCAGCGATATTTTACAACAAATATTGACGTACAACATATACTTACAGCAAGGAGTATCTTAGGCTACTTTTATTTTATAAATTTTATTTATTTTCATTCCACGCTGACTAAGTCGCAGATAAAACGTAGTATGACTATAAAATAAGACCTGTCCAACTTAGTTATTTCGTTTCTGTTCAGACAGAAAAACCTTTCGGTCGTCATATCGCTACAGTTGATATTTTACAGCTGGTTATCATTTTATATGTCATACGTCTCATCAGTCATCGAAGAGAATGCACGCGGTAGATGAATGTCGTTATTTAATTCAGCGCTGAAGTAGCACAAGGCATATGATAATTTCTCAACCATTGCCCAATTAGTGCAGTGGGCGAATTAAACTGGGCCAAATACTTCGCATTGTGATAGTTGTACTAGGTAATCATAAGACGAGAGCTAGTTTAAACAGAGTAATTCTATGGTTTTACCAGTCTGATTAAAAAAATAGATTCTAATAATTGCTAGGTGACTAATAAATAAGCTGTATGTACCAGGTATTCATAAGATGTGAGGTAGTTCAGACATACTAATTTTATGGAAGGTTATATTAGCAGAGACTGACTAAAAAATAGATATTCTTATAATAATTGCTGTGTGAATTAACTTTTTTATTAAATTAAACAGGGCCAAATAATTCCCATTGTGATGGTTGTACTAGGTATTCATAAGACGAGAGCTAGTTCAAACAGACTAATTCTATGTAAGGTTATATTACCAGACACTGTCAGTCTCTGGCAGTAAATAACGCGATGACTGCGAACAGGGATGAATGGAAACGAAAAACATATTACGCCGACCCCAAATAAATGGGATAAGGATGAAGCAGATGATGATGATGATGATGTCAGTCTCTGGCAAGCGATGATTCCACCTAGCAGTTATTATAGAATATCTATATATTCCATAATAATTGCTAGGTGGATTACCTCTTCTAACTAATTAACTTCTAAATTATTTAAACTGAGCCATAGTTGTACCAGATATTCAAAAGACTGGAGCTAATTAAAACAGCTTAATTCTATGGAATGATTTATCAGAGACTGAGAATTAGCTGGTTTTATTACAAAAAATAGATATTCTATAAAAATTGCTAGGTGGATAATTAATTAGGCTTTCCCTTGTACACTAGTAAATAAATTAAAATGGGCCAAATACCGTATTGTGATAGTTATACGAGTACTAGGTATTCATAAGACAGGAGCTAGTGCCAATATAGATACTAATTTTATAAAAGGTTATATTACCAGACACTCAACTACTTACACGTGTGAAGCTATCTAGGTTTTTTTTGTTACCACTATTTAATATATGTATTCCTAGTCTTAATTATAAAAATATCTTTTTTTTATATTTATATTAAATCTATTACGACTCACCATACAATTGTTATTGTTGCTCAAAGACTAAAGAGAAATAAGAGAAAGTATAAAAAAATATATTATAATAGCTATGGAGTATAAAAATAAGTAAATAACAAGGTAACAAATTAGTCTCGTAAACTGTATTGCGTGTACTTCAAATCATGTGTTTATATTCATCATTTGACAATGCATTCAGTTACAAGTGAATTGGTTCGCAATTTGCTATTACTGCTAATGAAAATCGAGTCTGAATGCCGACACCATAAAACATGCGAGCGGGACGTACTCAGGAACGTATTTATTTATTTAAACTTTAATGCACAAACAAAACATATCTTACTAATTATAAAGGAAACGATTTATTTATTTATTTATTTAAACTTTAATGCACAAATCTTAGTAATATTATAAATGCGAAAGTTTGTTAGTTATGACGGATGGAAGTTTGTCACTCTTTCACGCAAAAACTAGTACGCGGATGTTGATGAAACTTTACAGTAATACAAGCTAACCCCGTACGTTGCTTAGCCATATAAATTAAAATTGGTTTTAAAAAATAGGGCTTGATGGTAGAAGGGTAAAAATTTAGGGTATTTAGGTATAGGTGTGTATTTTTTAATGCCACATAACAAAAAAATATATGTTAGAAGTGGATAACCTTTATCACTTAGGGGTGTGAAAAATAGATAGTAGCCGATTCCTGTAGTAGCTCTGACCTACTGAATCTGCATATAAAATTTCATAAAAATCGGTCAACCCGTTTCGGAGGAGTAGGGTAACTAACATTGTGACACGAAAATTTGATATATAAGATTATATTATATTGTTGTCAGTCCAGCCCTGTCAACTGCCCCTGCGGTAATCCATAGCAGCGGTAGTGCTATTTGAAATGAATTCGTTATTTACGATCGACTGAGGGAAAGCGGTCGACAATCGACATGCACTTAATTCTAGGGAAACGGAATTGAATCGAATGTATCGGTAATTCAAGTAGACCTACGTATATGTATAAAATATAATAATAATAATCATCTCAGGACAATTCACACAGCGCCATCTAGTCCCAAGTTAAGCTATATAAAGCTTGTGTTACGGGTACTAGATAACTGATACAAATACATAGATCTTTTTTTCGTAAATACATACATATTATACATAGAAAACACCCAGACCCATACAAACAATCATACTCATGAATACAAATGTTTATGCCGCGCGAGGAATCGAACCCGCGACCATCGGACGTAAAGCGGCGTGCTAGACCGCTAGACCACCGAGGTCGTCGCATGTATATAAAAATATATAATTATATATTTTTTATACTACGTAGGTGGCAATGTATACGGCCTATCTGATGATAGACGGTTCCTGTAGCCTATGTACGCCTGAAACATCAGGGGTGTCACGTGTATACGAATAGTTGCAATTTAATTAAAGAAGAAAGTTTTTTTAGTGGATAATAAAAAATCTTTACAGATATTTATTTATATTCTTTATTGTACACATAACAGAAAAACAGTGATACATAATAAAATAATACTAGGAAATAATACTAGAAATAATAATAGTAATATACAAAAGTGAGCTTATCTCTAAAAAGAGATTTCTTTCAGCAAACCTAGAAAGTTTTATAGGACAGTGTGTTTACTAGAACATCCTTAAATACGTGTACAAAGAAAAAAGGAGACATAGAGATAATGTCATATACAATATATAATATCTAATTTACCAATTTTATGCACACCATCGTTATATGCGTCCCCTCTATTTGATGCATTATGTAAAAATGTCCAAAAATTTACGCCGGAGCGGGCTCGGCCTAATGCCGTAATAAGTAAACAATAATTTCCCACTTTTTTTATACTACGATGGTGGTAACAAGTATACGGCCCATCTGATGGTAACCTATGGACGCCTGAGACACTGGGGGAATCACGTGCGCGTTGCCAACTCTTTTTTTCGGACTACTTTAATGCTGTCGGCCGCGGCTGGCCTTTACAGATTCACCGGACGAGTCACTCCAAACCCTCGGCAGGACTTCTGGAGCGGCTGAAGGCCAATTCCCGCCTGAGGGATACGCCTTTAGTCTTAGGGCACCGCTACGGGTTCGAACCTGGGCTCAGGCCGTCGTAATTTCAACCCCCATTTGAATTGCTTAAGGGGTGCTTAAGAAACTTTAATATACCCTTCTTAAAAACCCCATGCTGTCGTCCCGTGAGAAAACATCGGCGGAGAAAACTTGTTCGAGTTTCACGTATCGAACACGACGTCGAAAGTGAAACGATATGCAGCAGTGCATAGATAATAAAACTTAGTACAGGCTACTTTGTAGTGTTAACATTTTGAACATGCGGCACCCGGTGCTCGTTCTTTGCGGTTTTTCGTCTTATTTTCCATTTCAATAGCATTTTCTATAAGAATGTCGACTGTTTTTAATATAATTCCAATAAATATTTTAGGTTTTTCGTCACAATATCGTTTTCGTGAATTTGAGAGATCAGTGTTAAACGCTTGCGTTAGTTTTTTTTAACTATATCTTATACATATAATAGAAATAGAAATAATCTTTATTCAAATAAACCATATTCTGGAACGGCCTATGTTTGGTTAAAGGTCCATTTCTTATTAAACTCCTAGCTAACACTACTACTAGCCACATCACCGCCAAATGTATATTTCGTTTAGAAAAAATATAATAAAATAGAAGTCAAAAACCATTAGAAATAGAAATAGAAATAATCTTTATTCAAATAAACTCATTACAAGCACTTTTGAATATTTTGAGTCTACCACTCATTCAGAATGCAGATTCATCACAAGAAGAATGAGCAAGAAACTTGTGTGTTGCTCTATGGAATAGATGTTTTTTTTATATAATAATTACAGTGTAAAAAGTAAGAGGCACGTGATAATCAACATAGAAATCGCTACGCACTCATTATTAATTATATGTTTATCTTTTAGTACCAAACAAAGTTAATTGTTATCCTCTTCTAATATTTAAAATTCTTGTATTCTAAATTTTTTTCCTTGTATCAGCAAACCCTATTTTTAATAGAATATTAATTTGTATGGTAAAACCACGTTTGTCGGATCTGTTCACTTATATCTTTTAAATTACGCAACGGATTTTAATGCAGCGGATTTCAGCAATATACACAGAGAGATTCAAGAGGATGGTTTATATAATACATGTGTTTTATAGTACAGAATGCCCAGAAATTCAAATTTGTAATGCATCCGTGCGAAGCCTGGATGGTTTGCTAGTTTACTACAAATAATGAACTGTATTACATTGTAAATGCATATATTTCAAGCTCTGTAGCATATAATTTACTTTTATTTATTTATTTATTTATTTATTTATTTGAAACCAACAGCATACACAATACTTAAAAACAGAAAGTACAAAACAATTGTATAGCTAATAATAGGTTTCTCATATCAGTAAAAAAATTTAACAAAGTGACCGACTTCACACAAAAGATAACAGGAATACATTCCGATGCTTCAGAAATGACCTAGGCCGCGTAATTTAACCTGACAAATGACGTTCCATTATTGTAACCAAATGCCGACTTTGTTTAAATCGTCTACGTATGTAAGCACCTTAATTTTACCTATTAATTCAACGCCGCCAAACAGCTTGGCTTGTATATTATATTTAGCCTGAAGGGTGAGATATGGCAGTAAATTGCTGGTTATATGCGGAACTGGTGAATTGCGGGTATTTATTTGTATTGGTGTTTTTCTATGTATATATTATTTTACTTTTTATTTATTTCTATCAATAATGGTCCATACTATAAAATAGCTATGGCGGTTCAGACTAAAGACGTATCCGTCAGGCAGAAGTTGGCCTTCAGCCGCTCCATAAGTCCTTCCGCGGGTTTGGAGTGCCATCTGCACTCGCTTATCGTTCGGTGAAGCTGTGAAGACCAACTACGGCCAACAACATTAGCATAGTTAGAATATAATTATTTCGGGAAAATTAGATGACAAATGGTATTTGTTAAGAAAGTTACTTGTAATAATATTAAGAAAGTTGCCTTGTCCTTAAAAGGTATATTTATTTATTTATATCAACGTTGCAGGGAGCTCGTTAGTGACTGCCGTTAACGTCATATTCTCTATACAGATTTGACGGACAAGTTTGACGGTAACAATTTCAAATTATCTCTCTGTAGGTGGCCCGTCAGGTAATCCAATGGATAGAGCAGAGTTGACCAAACGACGGCCCGCGGTTTTCTTGCGGCTCGTAGTTTATATTTATGCGACCCACATGTAATAACTCAATCTATCATAATAAAGAGATAGTAATTAAGATATGATTTTAAGTTTAAAAAAAAACATAATTTTTTTCATAATTATGGTATCTCAAATTAATAAATAATAAAATATTTGTTAGAATCGTAAAAAGTCACTGTTCTCGCAAAATTCTCAATTTCTTCAAACTCTTTATTTGCCAGCTCTGGTATATGTATAAATATTTGTGTCTGCAGCCCTCAGTAAACGATACTTAATATATAGGTGCGCAAGTGTGTCTTTCTGCCTGTCTCATTCTTAACTTTACACTACTAATCCGTTATAAAGACTTAATGAAATTTGACGTAAATGTAGATAGTATCATGGAGACGAATATATCCTATATTTTATCAAAAATTAATTAAAAGTCGCCTGTATGATAGAAGCCATTTAAATCTAAATTAAAATAAATTAATTTTAAACACTTTTGCAACATTAGTAACAGTCATGCAGATGCAATTTATTTTATTGTTTGTATTGGCCCGCGATCGTAATTGGGTTGGGCGGCCCTGAGATAGAGCAATAAATATAGCGCTTTCTCATTGAACTATTTGCGCATTGAACATAGCATGCTTCACAAGTCTGCACTCTTAATGACGTTGTTTATGTTTACCATAAAGCCATGCTGCACACCATAGATGGTCTGCGGCAGTGTTTCTCAAACTGAGTTGCGTTTAACATTTAGTGTACACTTATAAATCGTAGGAGATAATACGTAATCAACGGCGTCATCCATCACTTTAAATTGAGTAAATAGAAATAAAAATTACCTACCTATTGCTATTTAATCCTTTTTTTCATAAAATACCCTATTTGTTCTATTGATACGGCAAAGTTTAGAAAGCCTAATAGGGGTAAGTGGAGCCATAAGTTTGAGAAACCCTGGTCTACGGCTATGGCGATGCATCCTCATTGACACTCGAACCACGTAGATAAATAAATAGAAGGGTCTCTTGCACCTTATCTCTCGAAAGTCCACATAAATTGCGCTGTACTCGTGTTTACGAAAATGAGATCTTTAATTTGTTTACTACGATATACGGGATAGGAATAGATTAAAAATATATTTTATTAATTAGAATAGAATAATTTTAAGCGACTTTGAATCTTATTTTCTGTTTTATTCAGTCCATTCGGTGATGGCCTTGGTGGCCTAACAAACTATATAGAGCAGTCTCTATAGTTATATACTCCACATGGGGTTTTTAAAGAAAAGTATATACGTGGTTTTATACAGTCACAGTTTTTTGAGATGAATACCTTATTGGCGCGATGTGTTGATTGGTTGTTAGGTAGTGAAATAAAAAGATGCCGACTGCGGTTTGTTTGTCGGTGTCATTAGAATTTAACGAAATACTCCATAATCCGAATTTTGCGGATATATGTTGTCGACTCGAAATCAATATTTTTTTATGTTTTGTTATTCACATAAGGTTTCGTTCGAGTCTACCGTACCCCTTGACGAAATTATTAATATAGATACAAATTAGGCTTAAAAATAGCATTTGTTTTACAATATATTTTTTATTATACACAAATTGCAGAATAAACTACGTGTAGAGGTTTTCTCTAGAGACTACAGCATAGGGTTTTCAAGAAGGAAAAAGTGTATTAAATTAAGGAAGTGTCTCGCACAGTGCGGGCTCTGAGTAGCTTTCTCCCGCGTACATTTAGATTGTTAAATGAACTACCAGCCGAGGTCTTCTCGAGAGAGACTACAGCATAGGGTTTTTCAAGAACGGTATCCTAAGGGTCGGCAACGTGCACGTGACACCCCTGGTGTTTCAGACGTTCATAGGCGACGGTAACCCTTTACCTTCAGATGGGCCGTATGCCTGTTTGCCACTAACGTGGTATAAAAAAATGGAGGAAGAAATTTAAGGTTTTTTAAACACGTGACACTCCCTAGTATTTCAGGCGTCCATAGGCTACGGTAGCAGTGTGCCATCAGATGGACCATAACTTGTTTGCCACTACTGTAGAGTATAAAAAAATGCTTTAAACGACATATTTATAATGTCAGCTCCGATAGATTCGTCTCGGTTGAAGCTTATTATTTGAAAGTAGTTGCTTTAGTGTGTGACTGACTTTCTCATGAAGTCTTCAGATCACAATTTGCACTAACCAGTGAAACGTTATGGACTGAAACATTAATATTGGAAAGTAGAAGGTATCACGTTTGTTTCATACAACGAACAAACAGATGTTATGTTTTATGTTTACATTTATCATTTTGATAGTGTGTTATCTAATGGCGAAGTCTAGACTCTCCCGAACCGGTATGCATGTACGAAACGCATGAGATTCTCTGCTTATTTTTTTTTATTAGAACTATATAACTATATAAAAATATAATATTTTACGTAACTTAATAACAGCCACATCTATACGTATAAATAAAATTGATATGTCTGTTTGTAATATCATAATAACCGTTTTTTACTACATACATAAGAATATAAATACGGTACATACACCAAAATAACATTTTTTACAATTTTTGTCTATCTGTCTGTTTGTTCCGCCTAATCTCTAAAATGGCTGGACCGATTTTGATGGTACTTTTTTTTGGCAATAATAACCCCTGGACACAGCACATTAACACAGCGCCATCAAGTCCCACGGTAAGCAGACTACTAGGCAACTGATATGAATACTTAGATTTTTTAATTAAATACATACATACCATACATAGAATAGACCCAGACAGATACAACAATCATACTCATGAATACAAATGTTTGTACCGTGCGAGGAATCGAACCCGCGACCATCAGAAGTAAAGCGGTGTGCTAAACCGCTAGACCACCGAGGACCAATATTTTATATAGAGTGCAATGTTGCAAAATTATTTGAGTTTCTAATTAAACTAAATCACAGTTTATATTATATTAGAAGTAACTTTCTTCATGTTATGATTTACATTTAGGGTTTATAGCATTTGATCAATATTTTAATTGTTAATTACACTTTCTAAATCATAATTCTTACTAATATTATAAACGAGAAAGTAACTGTCTGTTTGTCGCGTTTCACGCCAAACCTACTAAACCGATTTAAATGAAATTTGGTACATAAATAGTAATATGGAGTCTAGAGGTATGGAGTGTGTCGTAGACCCCTTGGCGTATTTTTCTGTTTTGGGTAGACCCCCCCCCATTCTTACCTGGTATTGATTTTTTTGTAAATTTCTAACTGTAGTGTTTAGTGATTAGTAACTGTTTAGTGTTAAAAACATAAAGTACAAACAACAAGATGACCGCTGTCGTAGACCCCTTGCAGTTTATCATAGACCCCTGGGGGTCGATATAGACCACTTTGGGAATCACTGGTCTAGATCCTGAGAAAGGATATAGACTATTTTTAATGCGCAAAAAGGGTTGTAATGCAATATGTGTGTCACTGCGTCGATTGCTTTCCGCCTTGAGTGCAATTCTTATGAAATCAACGTAAAGAAATTATTATGTAATATTATATCCAACAATAAACACAATTTCTCTACTTTACAATTGATTTCCCACATTAAATCGATTATTTACAGTACAAATCTTATCATATTTCGATACAGTCGAAATTATTGTGTATAGTGATATCACAGATTTAAAAGGTCATATATTTTATTATATTATTCGACGACCTCCATGGTCTAGCAGTTCATCACACTGGTTTTACGTCCGATGATCGCAGGTTCGATTCGTCGCACGGTACAAATATTTTTATTCATGAGTATTTAGAAATTCTATCGGTCTGGGTGTTTTTTATACATTAAGTATATATTTATGTATTCCAAAAAAAAAGTATATGTATTTATATCAGTTGTCTAGTAACCATAACAGAAGGTCTGCTTAGCTAGGGATTAGATGGCACTGTGCGAATTGTTCAGGTATATTATTAGGAATATAAATCTGAACATTATAAAAAATAAAGATTTGTTTTTTATGTATTTGACAATGACAAACAAACTGACGGCTCACCAACCTTATAGAGGTGTTGGGGACTACCCAGCACCTCTATAAGGTTATTATTAACATTTATTTTTATTTTTTTGTCCAAAATATACTTTTCTTATTTTTTTTATAATGTGGCATTTAAACATACAACCCTTTTTCACCCTCTATCATCAACCCCTATTTTTTAAGGCGATTTTAATTTAAATGATAAATAACGGGGTCAGTTAGTAATAATATAATAGACTTAATTTATATCTCATGAGTGACCT